>NC_136522.1:49951459-50056459 GCF_053919585.1 Euprymna scolopes | reverse complement strand
GATTCCGATATCTCAAAAAGTTCCGATTTTTCCGATTCCGATAAATCGTCCTAACATTATCAATATATATATATATATATATATATATATATATATATATATATATATATATATATAATGATGATGATAAAATAAAAGAATTAATCATTATACAACCTATTAATATACAGAAATCTCTACACAAATTTCTTAAATGTGCGCACACACACGCGCACACACACGCGCACACACACACACACACACACACATATATATATATATATATATATATACTCTTATATATTTGTTTCTTTTTGTGTGTGTATTTTAATTCATATGAAGAAACATTTTTTTATTCATTTAAAAACAAGATACAATTTTGTTACATATGGTTCGTATAATTTGGAAAAGGTCTAGCTAATTTCTATATTCGTTTAACCATTCGTTAATTCCCTATTAGATTTTTCGCTTTTCGTATGGGTTGATTATCTTTAGAAAACTGATCGCAGTTCATCGCAGTTTAGCTTGGGCCCAATGTACTGTTCAGAGTTTTATGTGGACATGTATCCATATATTTAAAGGTTTGACTCAAGTCCAGGTTACCTACAGCCTAATTTTTTTAGTGCTTGGACCCAAAATTGGCAGAGGAGTTTGATAGAGTCTGCAAAAGTCAACTCTTTAAACTTTGATCTTTTGGCAGCAAAATCTTCGCCTCCAAAACTAATTAAAATTCTTGCCGCATGGCTGAATACCTTTTATGTAAAATTTCAATTGTTTAGACCCAGTATTGGCTGAATAGTTTGCTAGAAACTGCAAAGGTAAATTTTTTGAAGTTTGACGCCTTGAAAGCCAAATTGTCGGCCAAACACCGATTACAAAGCTTGGCCTATGTCTGAATATACTTTATGTAAAATTTCAAATGTTTAAACCAAAAATTGGCTTAGTAATTTAGTAGAGACCGCAGAGGTCAATTTAAAAAAAAAAATGACCCCATTTTTTACCTCCTAGTATTTATTCTCTTGGGCTCAAATCAAATTAAAACGTTTGATCTATGTTCACGTAATCTACATCTAGAATTTCACGTGTTTAGACCCAAAATTAGCGGTGGAACTGGTAGAGATTTCAAAGGTCAAATCGTTAAACTTGATAGCTAAATTTTTGCCCGAAAACTACTTAAAATGATTTTCCCAAATCTCAATACACATTATGTTAAATCTCGAGTCAGAAATTTAATACAGTTGTAAGGCAGGGGTGTGTACACACGGAGACACACGCACAGAGTCATTTTTACGTTTTTAGATATAAGGATACGTGCAGATATGAAGTATACTTGCGTAATATTTGCGTATAGAGGTTATAGTAAACACACACTATTTTTCTCATAAAATGGCCAGAATCGAAGGTTATTATGTAGTATCATTTGTATTTTGAACTGCTCTTTCCGATGCAACAACTGGATTTCAAAAAAAATTGAATGCTAAAGAAATTACAAGCAAAATTTCTAAATTGCCATGTTCAAAATTATTGGCACGGCTTATTTGCATCTATTACCAGTATAATTACTAGCAATTTCATGTTTGGCATGGGTTCGTTACCCTTTTGTAGCCTTATTATGCTTATTTAATGTTAATTTATTTTTATTTTTAAGATAATTTTTAGACAGCGTTTGCTTTGAATTAATTTAAATCAAGGAATTTTCGTTATGGTTATGACTAAGAACACAGCTAATACATCAGGAAGCGTGTAATAGCATGTCATTCCGAAGGGGGGGGCTATGATAAGATTTCTAAGAAGCTAAACCTTCCCAAATTCACCGTTCGAGCCATCGTAAAGAAGTTCAAATCACAAGGTCACGTTATGAATTTGAAAGGTCGGGGGAGGAAAGGACTACTGTCCGCGAAAGCAGTGCGAAAAATAGTTCGACGTGTCAACCAAACCCCAAGGATCACTGGTGGGGAGATTGTAGAGGAATATAGACGCTCTGGAGTGAACGTGTCTCGACACACAGTTGGTAGAGTTTTGAAGCTGGTTTGAAAGCAGGTCGCCTGAAGACTCCTTTATTGAAACCTGTGCATCTGAAAGCAAGGCTTGAGTTCGCAAAGCGCCATACTGATAAAGATGCTGCCTTCTAGAAACATGTTATATTGTGCCACGAAACGAAATTTGAGTTAATCGGCCATAATAGTGTTTCTTTTGTGTACAGGAAATCTGGAGAAGCCTTCTTGCCTAAGAACACCACACCAACTGTGAAGCACGACGGAGGCAGTTTGATGTTTTGGGGATGCTTGGGTGCCACTGGATCAGAACGACTTGTTAAGGTCACAGGCATCATGAAAAGGGAGGATTATGTTAAAATCCTGAATGAAAACCTGAAAGATTCTGTTAGAGAGCTGTCACTTAGTCGACGTTGGTGCTTCATGCAAGATAATGCTTCAAAGTATTCGGCTAATCTGACTAAGAAATGGCTTGAGGACAACAATATCAATGTTTTGGAGTGGCCATCCCAGAGCCCGGACCTCAATCCCATTGAAAATTAATGGATGATTTTAAAATTGAGGGTGATGGAGAGGAAGCTCAGTTAGAGGATTATTGTCAGGAGGAATGGGCAAAATTTACTGCTGAAGTATGCTAGTGGACAACTATAATAAACGACCACAGCAAATAATTAAGGTTAAAGGTCATTCAATCAGTCGTTAGAATTACGGTGCCAATAAATTGAACAGGGGGCTTTTGAAATATCGTTTGTAATTTCTTTATTATTCATTTTTTTTAATTCGATTGTTGAGTTGGAAAGAGCAGTTCAAAATATATATTATACTTTGTGATTTCCTTTGATTTAACCCTTTTCTAAAGGAGTTTAAGGACAAAATGATCATATTTATTCGACAGTGCCAAGAAATATGATAATGACTGCATGTATGCGCATACATATATACGTTTCAAAAACTCTAAAAACTACCAAACTCTTCTGTCATTTTTTGTCCACGGATATAAAAGAAACCCATACAAAACTTTATATTTGGATTTTAGCTGGGGTAAATCGGTGCAGAATTGTGGAAATAAAAAATGAAATTTACCAGGTGAAAGTCAAACGACAGCATTACGAATATGCATGCGTAACGTAATAGCTATTTGTTCATATTTTAATTTTTAGCCTTGAAGCAAGCATGCCTTCATATCTCAGGAAAAAATATATCGTAAGCAAAACGTGTTTGTTTCGATTTTCGGTGGTGACGCACGAATCACTTTTTAAACTTTTTTAATCATTACTATATATTGGGTCCAATAAAATATAATAATAAATTCGAAATCAGCATTAATCCAAATATATTTAAGTGCATTTTACGACTTGGCCTGTTAATATATATATATATATATATATATATATATATATATATAAAATATTTTAGTCATCGACATACAGACCTGTTTCGTTGTTTCACAACTCATCAGTGCCGCTAGACTAACACCTCTCCCAAGCCGAGGATCGAACCTAGAACCGTCGTGATGACAGTCGGCAGTCCTAACCCCTGACTACGGAATCGGTGGCCGAAAGTAAACTGTCCAGACGTCTATTTAAATAAACGTCCGTTCGCCACTCGTAGAGGGTTCAAGCGTTTGTTTGTAAACAAATCGCGAGCTTCGCATTATTTCAGCTAAATTAAGTAGCGAGTAAGATAATTTACAAGAGTGCTCTACCGAAGAGGGGAGCTTTATAAAATATATTTTAGTCATCGACATACAGACCTGTTTCGTTGTTTCACAACTCATCAGTGCTGCTAGACTAACACCTCTCCCAAGCCGAGGATCGAACCTAGAACCGTCGTGATGACAGTCGGCAGTCCTCCCCCCTGACTACGGAATCGGTGGCCGAAATTAAACTGTCCAGACGTCTATTTAAATAAACGTCCGTTCGCCACTCGTAGAGGGCTCAAACGTTTGTTTGTAAACAAAGCGCGAGCTTCGCATTATTTCAGCTAAATTAAGTAGCGAGTAAGATAATTTACGAGAGTGCTCTACCGAAGAGGGGAGCTTTATAAAATTATAAAATATATATATATATATATATATATATATATATATATATATTAATGAAAACAAAGGGATGCAGTGTTTATCTGATATACGCAATGGTAAACTTCAAACTAATATAAATAACAGTATTTATATAGAGAAAATTTAATCCCAACCGAATTAAAAGAAAAACTCACTACGCAAGAGAGAGTAGAGCTTATTATAAGAGAACGAAAATTAAAACTGTAAGTTGAACTTTACAATCAAAATTGATTGCTCGACTGAATACTTAAAAAAACAATTTACAAAGTCCTTATTCCGCGGAGTTTCAAAGAAGGCTATTCTTATTATCCTTCTCATCAGAGGACATAAAGAAATCAGCAAATTATATTTGTACCAATGCTAGAATTTGCTAGTTAAGGTATTAAGTGAAGCTGCAATTTATTGTAGTTATAAATTGCTAAATAAAAAAATGAAAAAATATTGGATATGTAAAAAACTAATATAAAAACAAACCGCGCATAATATCTCAGCTTGAATGAAACTCATCTAGAGTTGATACAAAATAGTTCTTTAGATAGAATGGAATACATTCTATTAATAAAGGTCTGGAAAGGCACTTTTGATTAATTTTTAGTTGTAAAATATGATTTTTAAATTCGCGGCGATTTTTAATGATACCTCTTTTATCGTAAATTAAATTCATTAATAAGAAAAAATAAAAATAAAATGTTGAAGTACACCCAGACTTGAATCTGGAATCGAATGCTTCACCACTGAGCTATATTTCCAGAGGTCATTAATTTATTTTTTAAGAAGAAAAGATTTGTTTAGAGTTTTTTGTCCTCCTTTCCGGTATAATGTAAAATATTAACCTGAATTATTTTTAGGATCGGACTTTTTCGATTTTCGATAGTTTTGGATTAATTTCTGTACGAAAAATATTTAGTCACTGTGCCAGATATATAAATTATATTTGTGTAAAATTTTTAAAAGATAGGCTTAGCTGTTTCGGAACCTATGAGGAAGGAAAACACTCAGAAAGTGACTTATATATATATATATATATATATATATATATATATATATATATATATATAAGAGAAGAGGACTTCAAAAAGCAACTTTAAAAATTTCCTAACATCAGCAAGATGTAAAATTGCTATTACAGAGAAAAAGTATGCGTGTGTATTATTTCAAAATATATTAATATACAATTTTAATAGAATTGATATCTAAACTAGGCTTTAAATTGCTGACAATTCATATCGATAGTTAATGAAAAATTCTGTCCAGTTATCATAAAACAAAATGTTCCTTTTCGTGCTATAAATAATATTAAAACTATACTACTAAAACAAGTGAAGCATGCATGGTCACCACGAGTTATTATTGTTTTAATCTGCACTGAACAAACACACGTTTGTGATAACTAACTTATTAATATTTATATTGTTGTAATCTGCATCCACCAATCACTCATCATCAGAACGGACTCTTTCTCTTCAGAGTTTTCTGTCTTCCATCAGCTGCCTCAGATCTTCAGGTTCACAGTTGGAATCGTGTGCTATTTGCTGGATGTACGTTGATCTAGGGCGTCCTTTGCTTGCTTGTCCGTGTCCTGGAGTCCATAGCAATACATCACTCACCAATTCATGCTTGCTCCTCGGTCAGTGACCGGCAAATCGTAGGCGTCTCTTCCTGATGGTATTAGATATGGCAGGTAGGTTGCCATAAAGTTGCTGCTTCGAGAGATTATTTCACCAAACACCAGTTTGCTATAATACGGACACTCATGATTCACGGCAAAGGGAAACAGGCTAAGACAAGGCGATAAATTATTATTCATATTATCTTTAATTTTCATTTGACGATTCGCCAATGTTCTGGTTATGCAGTACTGCGAATAGTTTTCTAAATTTAAACTTTAATGAAATTTCTTATATTTTATAAAGTTATCTTTTTCTTCCAGTTAATGTAAATATTTAAAGCTTTCAAAATTTCACGAATATTTATTTTGCTTAGTATTTGATTTTAAATATAAAGTCCAGGAGTATTTGAGAAGTTGGATAGTGTAACTTTATATAATACTATATATATATATATATATATATATATATATATATATATATATATATATCATTATAAAAAGATGTATTGTTTTATAATTAGCCTATATACAATCTCTGTACATCTTATATACACTTTGACATCCAGGATTTTGTAAATAAATTTACTTTACACACTACAGAAACTGAGAAACCTTTTTTGGTTCCAATACACTAGGAGGGTGGACCTGTAAATTCACCCATGCTCGTTCGTCCGTTCGCCTGTCCGCATTTTTCTCAATAACTACGCCTTGGAATTTTGCACAAACATTAAAAATGTATGAGTAAAAAAAAATATAACAGAACGGATTTTCTTAGAAAGCTTCGGTTGCACCCATAGGGGTGCGTTTCGGGTTAAAATGGCTAAAATTTACACTTTTGTGCTTATTAAAAATAATTAATGTCTTGGGTTTTTATAAACTTTCTGAAAAGTTGTAACTAACTGATTTCTATATAATTTTGTTTTTGTCTATACTTTGTGGTAACTCTTGGGTGTGACCCACGGGCTCTTTTAGGGTTAATAAATCGCTCCATCTTTGGGACTCTTTTACCATATTTGTCTTAAATTTTCTGTGTATGTCCATTTAGCAGTTTTGCATGGTGCTGAACTCAAATTAAATACGTTAAGGCATTGGGGACTTTGGGGGATAAATGGGGAGGGGGCAAATGATGGACTTAGTCATTCATTTTTTGGTATGGTGGAGAAATCGAATTTACATATGTTAAGGCCTAAAACTGCAGCGTTTGTTCATTTTCACCAGAATTTGACATCTATTGGATACTTTTGGGGCTAAACTGATGCGGGGGCACTGCTGAACTTAGTCATTTTTTATGCCTCGTTTAATGAGCACTCACGGGGACCAGGCATTCTGCACTTGTTTATAATTAGATTTAGTTACATTGATATTGTCAATTTCAAATCGAAACATTTACTAATGCTGTCTAAAGTAAATACATCTATAAGTATATATGTTGGGTAGAAAATTACAAACGAGTTTGAACATGCTGAACTTTATTCCAGTTTTCGTTAGTTCTCGATTTATATTCAATAGTGGTTTTATTGATATACTTGCTTTTTAAACATTTAATGCCTGTATACCTATTAATATATATATATATATATATATATATATATATATATATATATATATATATATATATATACTTATATATAACATCCACTTCGTGTATGTGTGCCCGTGTATGTCAACCAACAAACAGATAGGAATAGGACTTTATTATTATTATTATTATTATTATTATTATTATTATTATTATTATTATTATTATTATTATTATTATTGGCTCACATGGAGCTTTCACACAAATCAACAAACGATCTGATAGGAAACCTGTGGTATTCTCTGGAGGCTGAGTGACAACAAGTCTCCCCAGACGTCCAGTTCTCTCCACCTCCTTCGATAGCACTTGCAAATGAATTTGCATCATCGCAACAGCCTCTTACCATTATTATTATTATTATTATTATTATTATTATTATTATTATTATTATTATTATTATATATTTCTGTGGAAATTTTCTTATGATATATACCAATCCTTATTTAAGAAGCTCAGTGTAATTACAGAGCAATAAAGTGAATAACTGACAAAAGACTATATACCAAAGTTCATGATGTTGACCATCTCATAATTTGTTCCTTTAATTCAGATGACGTTTACAATTCTTGACAGTATCTGTGTCGTAGCGCAAAATCAATCACTTCATCATTATATCAATCAGTAAATCTCCTTAACTCATCAGAAATATCAACAATCAATCCGTCAAAATGAAATAAAATGCGTTCTGACATGATTAAAATCCGAAAATTGGAAAATAAGCTGTTAATACCTATAATATGTTTCCATCATGCCATTTCGAATTTTTGAAAAATGTTTTTTTTTTTTTTCTAAAATCCAAAATGGCGTAATGGAAACATATTATAAGATATTTAAGCCTCTCTTCTAATTTTCGAATTTTAATCATGTCAAAAAGCATTTTATATCCTTTTGACGGATTGATTGTTGCTATTTCTTCTGATTAGTTTAGTGCATTATAGATTTACTGATTAATATAATAATTAAGTGATTGATTTTGTGCTACGAAACAGATACTGTCAAGAATTGTAAGTGGCAACTTAATTAAAGTAATACATTATAAGATTGTTAACATCATGAATTTTGGAATATAGTCTTTTGTCATTTTTTCCATATGTCCCATATATATATATATATATATATATATATATATATATATATATATATATATATATATATATATAGTGAATAAATGACAAAAGACTATATTCCAAATTCACCCCCCACATATATATAAATATATATATATATATATATATATATATATATAGTGAATAAATGACAAAAGACTATATTCCAAATTCACCCCCCACATATATATAAATATATATATATATATATATATATATATATATATATATATATATTGTATAAGGAGTCTCGACGTTGCCCAGAGGAGAATGAGGACAAGTGAATGATTTACATTCCTATATCATCAAATCAGTTAAATCATCCATTTTTCAATCAACTTCATTAATTGCATGCTCTTTTTGGGGGCGCATCGCAATGCACCAGACGTAAGCTTCATATGCCCTTCATATGAATTAGTATAAAATGCATTATCGTCTACATTACACTGTAGAGAACCTACTGTTGATTAAATAAACTTACTAATGCATAGTGGCCTGAATTAAAAAGTAAAATTCTAAAGTTACCATCATGCTTTGTGTTCTTAAAAGAAACATTACTTTCGAACGCACACTTGTTATATTAAAGAACCACCCGTCTATTTTATATACCTGGCCTTACTGCTTGTGCGGTGATAATTGCTTGAATAAAAGTTTAAAATGAAAATTCCAAGTACTTTACGTAGAAACATTTTTTTTTTTTTTACATCGGAGTCACTACTTATCAAGGCCTAGAGGTCACTCAAGGATAAGGATTAAAGAGTGTCCAGTATCAGAATCACAGTAATAGATAGTAGTTGAGATTTTGTAAATTTGTTAACTTAAGTGGAACGGCTCATCAAGAACTTGTTTACATTGGACTTGAAGACGGCCTTATTTTAGTCAGCTGGAAAGCAGGCAAACGGAAGACAGTTCCACTGGCGTGCCGTTCTAAGACAGAAACTTTTTTCATGGAATCTACGTTTAGGTTTAGGCACAGATAAAGAGTAGGAAAATTTACTAATAGTGTTATTAGCTAGACGAGTGTTTTTCGTGGAAGTTTGGCGAGAGAGGACCACAGATTGGATTTCAGACGAGCACTTACCATGAAAATAACGATAAAGCAGAGGATCTTCTCTGAGAAAGAGGTTGCAGGGAAGAGAAAAGGGCATTCCCAACTAGACTACGAAATCTATTTTGAACTCTATCAAGGAAGGATAAGATTTTCATGGCAGCTCCTGCCAAGATTTGGCAACAGTACTCAATCTACACGCACCACTGTCATATCAAATAACCTGCTGTTGATTTTATATATCGGGCCTTTCGACTTGTGTGGAAATAAAACTTCTTAAATGAACTTGTGATTTTAGGTAGTGTAATTGGTTAACTTTGGTCCAAATCGCCTGTTTCTTTCTTTCAACGGATTATTTCGATTATCGAGTCTTAACAAAGCCATCCCTACACAGCACTATCTAAGAACTCTCTTAGTCGTTTTGTGTGAGATTTCATAAAAATCGGCCCCACCGTTTTCAAGTTCATTGCGAAAGAACTTGTTACGTATGCGTAGGGGAAAAGGGTAAAGTTTGGTTATTTTTATGTTCATTTTTACGGCACATCAGCCCTTTTGAGTGGTTTATAAAATAAAAGCAAAAGTACGTTTTTATATTTCCTTCACATCCCTTGACCGGATCGGCTCACCTGGAACAAAATTCCATAGCAATAACGCAGGTCTCATTCTCTAGAAAATTGGGGCTTTATTTGTTTCACAGTCGAAGGTCCCGCCCACTCTTCTATGCTTACCATTAAGAGAAGGGTGGAAATTTCTCTATTGATTGCTATAAACCGGCGAAATTTACTATGTTGATACATAGTAAATTTCGCCGGTTTCGGAGAATCTTTATCTTCTATTTAACTCTCGAGACGAAGACCGTAGACGATCTTCTTAATACATCCCCCCTCCTTTTTATATTACAGAGTGTGTTTGTGGCTGTAATTCTCGTTAACCGACTCACCCCCCCCCCCCCCCAATTACACTCACTAACCTGTCTCACAACGCAGGTGCACGTCATGTCAATCGAAGTCATTGGGTTAGATCTATGTCACATGTAACCTTTCTTGTTCCTCTTTGCACTCCTTGGAACAAACAAGTTGCATTCAACGCAATAGCGTGTTAAATGCGTTGTTGCCAGACAACAAACATATACAGACAAATAAATAGTATACGTATATATAGCAGTAGAGATTGCATTTATTTATTTAATACTTAATTCCCATTAAGCTTTGAAATGCATGACCTAAAAGGGGTTTTCATTTTCATTTGAGGACTTAATAAAGTTTTATCTTACTTGAAATGTTCATGATTTATTTCTTACGTACATATATATTATATATTATATACATTATATTATATATGTATATGTATATACATGTATATACATATATATATATATATATAACAAATTGGTTCACTCACAATACTTAATAAATACACGATTTCATTTGAATGTTAAAAGGGGTATCTCCAGTTCTACTTATTTAGAATATAGTAAAACTTAAAAGTAAGATAATTAGTATTTTCAACCATGTGGAGTCGCAGAAATACCTGGTGTAGAAACCAGGCGCATGGTTACCCCTCTCGGTGTGATGGACCCGTAGATTGTGTCAGGTAACTCATCTAGGAGTAGGAATATTTTGATATAAAAATGGGGGGAGGGAGGCTTCCTCAGTCATGGTCGACAACCTTCCTAGAGCTGGTGACTCGAACAAATTCTCCGGTTTGCAAACCTAAATTGTTTAAGTAGTAGATATGATCTGCCTATCGCTGGCTTTTATACTCCTTCTTTGTTTATTAGCCAGGAGTAGAGTGCATTAATAGGGACTCAAGAAAGCTACCTTGTGATTGGCCTTGTTCCCTGGTTAGGACAGCGAACGCCGTTCCCTTATCCCCAATTTTCTTTCTCCCAGTTTGCTTGTATGCCACTTGTGCTTATTCAGCTATTTTGTCTTATCTTGTCTGGGCGGTAAAGAATACCTAATCGATAGTTTGTCTGACTGCTGTTTCCGGCTGATAGTACAGAAGCACTAACTCTTTGGCAGCGCGGAAAGCGGTTGTTTTATCATAACCTGTATAATATTGGGATAGTTGTAATGCGATGTAGCGTATGTAAAGGGGCCCTGCTGCTATCTTCGGTAGGGCTTCGTGAGGCCACAACTTTCTATGTAGGACTCGGCTTGTGGACCACTTGTGTGTGTAAACTTGGCGTCAAAACTGTCCCGCTTTGCCCAACATCCTTTCCAAAACCTGAAAGTAAACAAGAACGTTATGAAATGGCAACCTCAACAAATATCACGATCAAATCAGACAACCACCAAAACCAATTTGTTTCCTCCATTAAAGCTCGCATTCACAATTATCCGTGCGTTTAGAAGTAACTTAGATAATGTAGAGTGTTACCTCTAAGTAAACTTCCCGGGTATCTTAGCATTAAATGAAACATACCTACACTCCTCATTCCTCGCTAAGTACTGTAACATGACCGGATATCTCCCTCTATGCTGCAAGGGCTCGGAGAGATATATGCACGGGCTTGGAGTCAGTATTCGAAGCACCCTTCCCTTACAAAATAGAAACGTCGTGAATCAGATGACCAGGCCTTTCATCACTGCGTTATTTACTTATATTTTCTCTACTGTTCTCTCACAAGTCAGACGGTACCGTATTCAATCATGTTTCTAATATAATATAGATGCAATGTAACGTGCATCCAGGAGATAAGCGCCCGCGTGTTTGCGTGTTGTGTGGGTACGTGGGAGAGACGGACGAGGGGAAAAGACTTACCTCGAGACCAGCTCAGCGTTACCGACCAAAAATAGAAAAGAAAGACCAAGATGGCGGCCGTCGTCTTTTGTAAAGTATGATGTCTCGCAAAGTCACACGAATACTCGCAATATGCAAATTTAGCCGGCCTAGAACGACGATAAAAGCGGGTGATGAAAAAGACGTTGGGAGAGCGACGATTGAGTTGGCCGGGGAATCGTGTGGCTGTTGCTTCTCGTGCCGTGTGAGGATATTTTACCGTTATTGGGTCCGGTCTGAGTAACCGTTCGCATCCGTCTAGGCACCTTGCCAGTTGGATTCCGTGCAGAACCGGTGTATAATGGTTATTGAATTGCTGCAACATTTATAACATCTTTTCCTGAACTTACCGTGTTAAAGAGAGAGTCGGGCGCCATCTTGAATTTTTCCTTATACATCTACAGAGGGCGCAGTAATTCTTTTTTTTTAAGGACTTCCCTTACACATTTTTGTTACAAGCTATTTCGGCAATTTGGCCTCTAGGACTATGACCGAGTCGAAATTCGACTTAAAGCTCATACCCGAGTTTGACGGGTCCACGTCCATCGTCGACTGGGTGGAAAGGGTCGAGCTGACGTGCGACCTTTGTGAGGTGAAAAGGGTACACACTGTGCTTCCCCTGAGATTGGCTGGGGTGCCTTGAGTGTATATCAGCAACTCAGTGCTGCCGAAAAGGGAGATGTCACCGCAATTAAAGCTGTGTTGTACAAGGCATTTTCCATGGATCCTTGTACGGCCTATGAAAAATTTGCTTCCAGAAAACTTCTACTGGAGGAAAGCGTGGACGTTTTCTTCGCTGAGTTAAAGAAACTCGCAGTTCTGTTCGGTGGAGGGGTGTCGGAGCGGACGCTCGCGTACGCGTTTGTGGCGGGCCTTCCCACTCGGGTGAAGCAGCTACTGAGAGCCTCAACCAGCGTTTCAACAACGACCATGGAATACTTGATGGAACGTGCTCGAGCCATCATCAAAGATGAGGAGGACCTGGGGGAACCAGTTGTGATGGCGACAGAGACAGGCCAGATTGGCGCTCGGGAGATTCCGAATCAGAACCCTGCAAGCAATGGGAAATGTTTTCGCTGCGGCCGATGCGGACATTTTGCAAGGAATTGCACCAACAGGGGGCGTGTGCGCTGTTTTAATTGTGGCGGTTTGGGGCATCTAGCCCAAAACTGTGCGGGAAACGTATCAGGGGAGAGGACGTCAACGCCGCCCTGCTCCCCGAGCAAAATTTGAACAAGGTGCAACCAGTGATGACCGTCTACGTAAACAGGATACGCTGCTCAGCACTTCTCGACTCAGGCTGTTCGCATACTATAGTGAGCGCCAGGCTGTGTCCAAGTTGGACTAAGAGGAAGATCAAAGTCACCACGATAGGAGGCGAGACCCAGACATGCTGTGGAGCTGGAACTGTCAAGATCTACACGGACACCGGTGCAGCCACTAAGATCAATGTGCTCGTGACCCAAGGAAATCTCCTGGGGTTTGACCTGTTGCTCGGATACGATGCCATCAAGGCGCTGGGGGGAGTCGCAATTCATCGGGATGGAAAGGTGCGATTCTTGGAGGCCCCAGTGTGTGCAGCGCTCCACATCGATCGGCCGGATTTTACAGTGAACTACGACTCGCGCAAGAGGGCCTGGATTGCATCTTGGAAGTGGACCGAGGGAATGGCACCGACTAAACTCAAGAATGGGGTTGCAGAGTACCCTATACCCAGTGAGGCCCGAGCAGAATACGAAAGGGAACTAAAGGCGTGGTTCCAAGATGGCTGGTTAATCCCCTACCCTGAGGACAAGCTTGGGCCTCCCAAGGGTCTAATACCCTTGATGGCAGTAGTCCAGCATAACAAGTCGAAAGTACGGCCCGTGCTGGACTGTAGGGAGCTTAACAAGCATATTGAAGCCTACACTGCCGATACTGACGTATGCGCCAGCAAGTTGAGGGAATGGCGTCAGAAAGGCACTAATGTCTCGATATTGGATTTGCGAAAAGCCTATTTACAGGTGCGAGTTGATGAGACGTTGTGGCCGTTCCAGACAGTTAGGTTCCAGGGGCAGAGGTACTGCCTTACACGCCTCGGCTTTGGCCTAAATGTGGCACCACAGATCATGAAGACTATTGTCAACACAGTATTGTCCCAAGAAAAGCCTATGAGGGACTCAACGTCAGCTTACATTGATGACGTATACGTCAATGAATATGTACAGTCTGCGTCGTGTGTCAAAGAAAAGTTGGCTCAGTTTGGTCTGGAATGCAAGAATCCCGAACGTTTAAGGGAAGGAGCACGTGTATTGGGATTGGATGTTTATGAAGAAGATGGCACCCTACAATGGAGGCGTGGCAGTGAAATTCAAAGCATCCCCAACCTTGTTACAAGGCGGACCGTTTTTTCTTGGTGTGGAAAACTTGTTGGTCACTTACCGGTCTGTGGCTGGCTCCGCGCAGCTGTTTGTGTAATTAAACGCAGAGCAAATTTAACAACCACGGGTTGGGATGACATATCCGATGATGTCCTACTAACTCTGATGATTAAAGAGACACTGGAGAGAGTGAACAATAAGGACCCTGCCTGTGGGCGGTGGTGTGTTAACGGAGACAACGTAGGTGTGTGGGTTGATGCCAGTTCTTTGGCGTTGGGAGTATCGTTGGAGCAAGTAGGAAACGTGTTCGAGGATGCGTGTTGGCTGCGGCCCGTAACAGATTCTCAGCATATCAACCTGGCAGAGCTGGACGCTGTTGTAAAGGGGGTAAATCTGGCTCTGCAGTGGCAGTCTAAGAAGTTGACCTTGTACACAGATTCTCTCTGTGTCTACCACTGGGTGTCTGACACACTTTCAGGACGGACACGAATCCGTACCAAGGCAGAAAGCGAAATGTTAATACGGAGAAGGCTAGACATGCTAAAAAACCTGGTATCTGAGTATTGGCTATCACTGAGCGTCACTCTGGTGCCATCACATTGTAATCGTGCTGACCAACTGACCCGAGTACCTCACAAATGGTATGAAGCCGCGAAGATGGGAATGAAGATTACTGCTCGATCTTGTGCAGTTGCAATCGACCCATGTCAAATACAAAACATTCATGCACAGAGCGGACATCCGGGTATCAAGAGGACCCTTTATTTTGTGAGGCGCGTATACCCAGCAGTGACCAAGATGGATGTCAGACAGATCGTCAGAAATTGTGAGGCTTGCCAGTCTATTGATCCTGCGCAAGAGCGATGGCAGAAGGGTCGCTTGGAAGTTGAGAGTGTGTGGCAGCGGCTGGCCATGGATATTACCCATTACAGTGGCAAGCCCTTTCTAACTCTCATTGATTGCGGGCCTACGAGATTCGCGGTGTGGCGGCAGATGACCAGACAGGATTTAGCAAATGTTGTTCGCCACCTATCATCCATTTTTTTTGAGCGAGGTGCGCTGGAAGAGCTCCTGACTGACAATGATGCAGCGTTTTGTAGCCAGCAAGTCCGGCAGTTGTTAGATGAGTGGGGCGTCCGACTACGGTTGCGATGTGCACATGTGCCGTCAGGAAATGGCATTGCTGAAAGAAGCCATCGCAGCATCAAGAGAATTGCTGCCAGGAAGCGATGTACTATTACGGAAGCCACATATTGGTACAACATTACGCCAAAGGACGGGACGTCCCCTTCAACCGCACCTGCGAATGCTATTTACACGTACCGAGTCGGAGTGAAGGGAATCAACACTACGCAGCCAGCCGACAAGGGAACATATAACAGATATGAAGTGGGAGATCCAGTGTGAGTGCGGCCCCCAGGAAATCGGTGCACCGAGAAGTTTAAGCGAGGACAAATATCTGGAGTGATTAGCCAGCAGTCTGTTTTGGTCGATGGAACCCCACGACATGTGCGAGATCTTCGCCCAGCTACCGAGGTGCGTTACACAACTACAGAAGAAAGCAGTGAAGCGTCTAGCGATGAGCTGCCGATGCACGGATTCAGTGAGCCCCCTCCAGAGACTGATAGCGATACTTCATCTGATGAGGCGGAACCAGATCCAGAGCCCGAATCTGAAACAGTGAATGTACCTCTTCACAGAAGCACACGCACTAAAAGCCCCCCCCAATGCTCTCTATGTGATCATCAGATCAGGGAGAGTGTAACGTGCATCCAGGAGATAAGCGCCCGCGTGTTTGCGTGTTGTGTGGGTACGTGGGAGAGACGGACGAGGGGAAAAGACTTACCTCGAGACCAGCTCAGCGTTACCGACCAAAAATAGAAAAGAAAGACCAAGATGGCGGCCGTCGTCTTTTGTAAAGTATGATGTCTCGCAAAGTCACACGAATACTCGCAATATGCAAATTTAGCCGGCCTAGTACGACGATAAAAGCGGGTGATGAAAAAGACGTTGGGAGAGCGACGATTGAGTTGGCCGGGGAATCGTGTGGCTGTTGCTTCTCGTGCCGTGTGAGGATATTTTACCGTTATTGGGTCCGGTCTGAGTAACCGTTCGCGTCCGTCTAGGCACCTTGCCAGTTGGATTCCGTGCAGAACCGGTGTATAATGGTTATTGAATTGCTGCAACATTTATAACATCTTTTCCTGAACTTACCGTGTTAAAGAGAGAGTCGGGCGCCATCTTGAATTTTTCCTTATACATCTACAGAGGGCGCAGTAATTCTTTTTTTTTTAAAGGACTTTCCTTACACATTTTTGTTACACTCTCCTTAGATTGTAACGCCCAAATACATGTGTTTGGTGACTTAAATGTCGGTCATAAAAAATGGCTTGGTTTCTCATTTCAGATAGAGATGGACGCTCTATATATAGCTTCTCTATAGCCCATTCCCTCACACAAACAGTAATGTCACGGACACCGAGAGTAAGAAGAAGGCATGTTAATTTAAAAATGTATGCAGACAATGTAGGCAAGATTTGTCAGACTACCAGTACTATATGAGGACCCTTTGAAAAAGAGCAATAAACATTTTTAACAAGAAAAACGAACACAGTTCAATTAATACTGGAACTGAACTTAATTCAATATAAAATATAAATATTATCTATATAAAATTAAGTAATTTTAAAGCAATATACAATTCAATACTGATAAAACTGAATTATGAATTTAGGGAACACACAATTAAAGAAGCATTAAAAACAAATATTTTTGGGCGTTCGGAACAAGATCACAGTGTAGTATCTGTTTTGATGCTACACTTTACCTTTTCTGTCTTCGGTCTGTGGACGAGAAATCTTCATGACTGAGATTATTTTTGTTCCTATCCAGAAATTATATATAAAGTTTTCGTTGCTGTTCTTCTATGTCCAATTTTCCCCATGTTTTTCATCCAAATGTGTAGCGTATAAGTTGTCTCACAGGCCACCATCAGTGATCGCTCACTGGCAGTAACCTGTGGTGTTCCCTGGAGACCAAGTGACTAAAACCCTCCCCAGATTTCCATTGTTCTCCATCTCTTGACCACTTGTGCAGATGATTGCATGTTATTGCAACAGCCGTTGTCACTGATTTCTCGTTGGCATCGGCCATTGGTGTTTCCTGGGGTTTGGGTGACAAAATGCTTCCTCAAGGTACCGGATTTGAACTGCACACTTCCAGTGGAGATTTGGTTAGTACTCTTCAACCTCGGTCTTTCCATCCTTCCTGGCCCTTCACAACTGGTTGGTGTGGCGCCAGTCGATGTCATCTAAACCAGTTTATTATTATTATTATTATTATTATTATTATTATTATTATTATTATTATTATTATTATAAGGGTGCTTGTGCAGTGTACGCACGTGTATTTTAAATACTATTTCCAGGTAAAATTAAATTTTGGGTTTGTATTACCGTACACATAGATTCGAAGAAGTTGTCAAAAAACAAATATATAAGAAATAAATGTTATCAAAGGCAAGATAAGTTACTTTTCTACCTAACTGGATATGGTTTTAGGGGTTTGTATTACTATACACATAGATTAAAAAAAGTGGTCAAAATCAAATATATACCAAATAGATGTTATCAAAGGCAAAATAAGTTACTCTTCTACCTATCTGGAAAGGTTTTTAGTGGTGTTACTCATGTAATCGCTTCGAAAAGCATGCATGTTTATCGATATATTTTAAAAAGAAAAAATGTCGGCTTCCTCGCTGTTGAACTCGGTAAGTTTGGGAAAAGAGTTCAAACAAGAAAGTCATACAAAATACTGTTAGAAACCCACCGAATATATTTCCGCCTATGCCACGGTAAAATATTTGAGCGGGTTTCTAACAGCATTTTGTATAGACATAGATTCGAAGAAGTTCTTAAAAAAAATATATATAACAAATAAATGTTATCAAAGGAAAATTAAGTTACTTTTCTACCTGACTGGATATGTTTAAGTGTTTTTATTTAATGTAACATGTTTATTCAGCTAGTGTTTACCAATGTATTTGAACATTAAAATGACGCCCGACTATCTCTTAGACACGGTAAGACGTAAATGGATGGTAAAATGTAACACTAGTAAACGAAGCTGCTCTCCTTTAACAATTACAAGAAACTTCTCCAAGAACCTATATCAATGATAAATAATTCCCTACTTTAGGATACGTCCTTCAAACTGTTTCACAGGAAATATGAATTGGAACAAATAGATTGAGGGCATTGCAAAAGTTGCTGCAAGGAAGATGGGCTCCCTTTGCCGTGCTAGAAAACTCCTCACACCTGATGGTATAATGTACATATACAAAGCCACTATTCGCCTACGCATAGATTATTGTTGTTATATCTTAATTAGTCCATCTACCAGTAGTGTCTCCCTCTTGGATTGCGTCCCAAACAAGGTATCCAATCTAATAGGTCTGAATTTATCAACCAGACTCTAATCCCTGTCGCATCGCCTTAACGTTGCATTCCAGTACTTGTTTTGCAAGTATTTTAATGTAATGCCCTCTGATGAACTCATTGCTCTTGTGCTTCGCGGCATACTTATCCCTGACAAACAAGCTTAGCAACACAATCACACCCCTTCACATTTGCGGTCTATAAATCTCAGAAAGCTTTATACTTATTAGCTTCTTCCCTCGAATACCTAGGCTTTGGAATCCCCTTCCTTCTACCTGTTTCCCTGATTGTACTGATATGCAGAAGTACAAATATAACATAAGCCAACATCAGTTTCAGGTATGGTCCCAATTAGTCCAAGTGGTGATATGATTTGTTGTTGTGAGGGTGAGTGATATATATATATATATATATATATATATATATATATATATATATATATATATCATGTGCTGTCCTTCGTGTCCGAAGACGTCTTCCACTTGTTGCGGTCGCGACTGAGGGTCTGCCAGCTTCCAGTAGGGATCAACCTGTCTTTTAGATTTCGTTTGACGGTGTCACGAAACTTGAGCTTAGGTCTGCCTATGCCATGTACCCCATCCTTCAGTTGTGAAAAGAGTATCTGTTTTGGTAGTCGGGTGTTCTCCATTCTGTTTACGTGCCCGACCCATCTCAGTTTTGTCAGGATGAGCAGGTCATACATGCTTGGGATATTGGCTCGTGATAGGATCCCCCTGTTGCTGACAAAGTCATACCACTTGGCATTTAAAATCTGCCGGAGGTGTCACATCATATAAGTGTTGAGCTTGCGGGCTACCAGTTTGTACACTGGTAAAGTTTCTGCACCGTATAAGAGTGACGAGAGGACGATGGCGCGGTACACCAAGCATTTACTTCTGAAAGTCAGGTTTTTATTTTGCCAGACCTTCTGTTTGAGTTTTCCATAGGATATGAAGGCGTTCACCATTCTTGTAGAAATCTCCTCGTCCATTTTGTTGTTGTTCATGACCGTGGTCACTAGGTATTTGAATTTGCTGACATTGTAAAGCTCCTGGTCTTGAATCTTAATTGGCTGGCTTGTTGCTGGTGATCCAGGAGATTGTTTGTACATTATTTCGGTTTTCTTGATGTTAATCTTCAACCCGAAAGCCTTGGCTGATCCTGCGAAGCGAGTTATTATGTCCTGAGCATCCTCGTGACTATGCGCTTCAAATGCGGTGTCATCAGTAAACATGAGCTCCCGTACGAGTATCTTTGTTGTTCTATTTGCGGATTTGTATGCATTGACATTGAAAAGGTCTGCTCCCGACCTTGACCGTATAAAAACACCCTTATCACAATTTCTAACGGCATACCGAAGCACAACCGACAGGTAGAGTGAGAAAAGGGTTGGAGTAAGGACGCAGCCCTGTCTGACATTCTGCACGTCGAACGGATCGGAGAGCTTGCCCTTCAGCTTAACTGTGGTTTCATGCCTGAATGAAGGGCTCTGACAAGGCTGGTGAAGTGTGCAGGAAAGCCAAGCTTCAGCAAGACTTCCCAAAGAGTGCTTCGATCCACCGTGTCGAAAGCCTTCGTAAAATTCACAAAGACCATGTATAGTTTCATATTTTGCTCCACACACTTTTCCTGGATCTGTTTGAGTGAGAAGATCATACCCGCTGTGCCTCTGTTTGCACGGAATCCATATTGTGCTTCAGGTAGCAAGGTTTCAGCGTGCGCTGTAAGTCTGTTCAGGAAAAAGCGAGCGAACATTTTCCAAGGGGCTGAGAGCAGTGATATACCCCTGTAGTTACCACACAGCCTGTTCTTAAATATGGTCACTAGTTGTGCGTCTTTCTAATCTTGAGGGGCAGTTGCAGTGGTCCAGGCACACCGTATGATTGTGCAGAGAGTGCTAAGTAGCTTTTGTCCTCCACGTTTGATGATCTCAGGGTATATGCCGTCAGACCCAGCTGATTTGCCATCCTGCAACATCAGCACTGCTTTGCATATTTCATGTGAGTCAGGGCATCTGTCTATCCAGTGCTGTGTCGAACTGTTCCAGGTTGATTATTGTTCGTTCGTCAATGTCTGGCGTGTCGTTTATATATATATATATATATATATATATATATATATATATATATATATATATATATATATATATATATATATATGTATATATATATTTATGTATATATATATATTTATGTATATATATATATTTATGTATATATATATTTATGTATATATATATATTTATGTATATATATATGTGTATATATATATCTATGTATATATATATATATGTGTATATATATATATTTATGTATATATATATATTTATGTATATATATATATATTTATGTATATATACATATTTATGTACATATATATTTATGTATATATATATATATTTATGTATATATACATATTTATGTATATATATATATATATTTATGTATATACTAGCTGTACCCTGCCACGCGTTGCAGTGGTTCAATTTGGTGTAATGGAAAAATTTAATAAAAGAGAAAATGCATGTTTCTTATATTAGTACAGCAATCCACTGCAAAAAGTGAAAAAGAAGGCGAAACTGAAAAAAAAATGGTACTCTTGCAGAATTTGATCTGGATCCTCGAGAGTTTCTGTCAATCATTCATGTTTTGGACTTGACCAACAATCAGTGGATGAAGCCGAACGTAGCAAAAATGTTGAAATGCTAAATGCTTTTTTTTTTTTGTTTTAAAAAATGTGAGTTAGTAATTAATATTTGGTTGATGGTGGGGGGAGGGGGGTTACTATACACAGATTCGAAAAAGTCGTCCAAAAACAAATAAATGAAAGCAAAGGTAAGGTAATTTACGTTTCTACATAATTGGATAATTGTTTAGTGTTTTTATGTAATGTAAAATATTTAATTGGCCCAAAAAACAGAAATGGTCGCGAATTCTGTTGAATACGTTAAGTTTGGAAAGTAAGTTGAAAACTAAAAACTATACAAAACAGTGTCTGAAACTCACCGAACATATTTTACCATGACATAGGCTGGCATAATGGATAGGTTTCTGACAGTATTTTGTATAGTTTTTTTAGTTTTAACTCACTTTCTCTAACTTAAAGTAATCAACAGTGTCCACCACCATTTGTAGCTTTCAAATACACCAATAAACACTGTTTTTCGAGCCGACTAAACGTTACATTAAATGAAAAGGGTTTATATTACTAAACACAGATACAAAGAAGTTGTCAAAAAATAAATATATAACAAATAAATGTTATCAAAGGCAAGAAAAGTAAGTGTTCTACCTAACTGGATAAGATTTTAGTGTTTTTATGTAATGTATAATCGGTTCAAAAACATTCAATGTTTATCGGTATATCTGAAAAATACAAATGGCGGCAGACTGTATTGTATGAAGTTAGGGAAATTTTGGGAAAATGAGTTTAAACTAAAAATACTGTTAGGAACTCACTCAATATATGTTACCATGATGTAGGCTGGCATATAATCGGTGGTTTTAAACTTTTGCTCGATACAGGTGACGACTTTTGAAAGTCCCTTTTAGTGATTACCTGGTTTGAGGATATTTGTACAACTAAACGGCAAATCTGCTCAAAAAAATCCGGTATTATTTTACTTTAAGGCCCGTTTCACGTTCATATATAACGAAATATTTTATTGTAGATTTCGGTGTGCTAAAAACGAATCTGCAAACCGTTTACGTAGCAAAAAAAAAGTTTTCATGACATTCATGAAATTACTTTTTCGAAAAGTGGGTGATCACTTTTCAATGTAAATTTAACTTAGAATGAGCACCCACTTTCTGGCCACCTGAGAGAGGGGCATTTTTCTGTTTCTTGGCTAAAAAGTTTTTTGTTTGATTTCTTTTGCATGGTAATAACCCCTGAACTCTGGGACTATTTTCCATTTCACAGACGTAGCCTTTGTTTATGCTATGCGTGAGCATAAACGAAAACTGTTAAATATGCATTCGCGTACCAAACTGCCTTGTCAAAAAAACCTTTAAGCCAATAAACACGAAAATAAATGCCCCTTCCTCAGGTGGCCAGAAAGTGGGTGCTCATTTTAAGCTAAATTTACATGGAAAAGTGATCACCCACTTTTCGGAAAACAAATTTCTTCAGATCATGAAAACTATTTTGGTACTCCTTGGGCGTTGAGTTCCATGGCGACCCGCAGAATTATTTAATGGTCGTTCCCTTAGTACCCCCCTAGTCAAGGCTAACGCATGCGCACGTAACATTTTTTATTTATGTACTTACGTGGTGGAGTTTCTATACTGATAGGTTTTTGGATATTTTTTCACTGGATTATTATTGATTGAACACTAACCAGATTATGAAAAAAAATTGAAAAAAAAAAAAAAAGCATTTCAACATTTGAAAGGGATACTCACTTTTTAGTTACCACGTTCTGGTAAATCGGTCACTTTTTATTTATTTTTTTTTCTAAATACGGAAGTGTCTTCGAGAGATATAAAATGGTCGCATGTTGACGAAGCAATGTATCGGGAGGCGTACGGGATTAAAAATTATTGGTAAATTTTTAGATTAGGTCCACCTCCTCAATTTTCTTTTAAATGACGACTTGAAATGATTTTCGACTATGCTGAATACGAAAATCGCATCGAAATTTTGCAGAAATAAGTAGTTATCAAGATATAAAAAGTTGTATTATGCATTGTAATCTTTGGCGGCCATCTTTTTTACGTGTGTGTATTTGTTTATGGCGCGTGTGCACGTAAAAAGATGGCCGCCGAAGAATACAATGCATAATACAACTATTTATTTCCGCAAAATTTCAATGCAATTTGCGTGTTCAGCATACTCGGAAACCTATAAATGTCGTCATTGAAAGGAAAATTGTGGAGGTGGACCTACTCTAAAAAAATACCAAATTATTAAACATTTCTCCAGCATGTTAGTGAAATTTATAATACTTTAAAAAAATTAAGAAACAAAACAAAAGTTTTGAAAAAAAAACTCACCTTTCACAAAAACAATTTAAAAAAAAAAACACAAACTGACTAAATAAGTTAAAAAAAAAAATAATTAAAAATCTCCAAACTTTATTTTCATGAAAACAATAAAAAAAAGTCCTGTTCTCTCTATTTTTTTTTTCTTTGAGAAACAAATATATTTCTGACTTACAAATGCGGTAGAGACTCATTATTTTTACTTTCTATGGTTTTGATATACCGCGTTTTTATTGCTTACAAAATGGGTGACTGATTTATCAGAACGCTGTAACTAAAAAGTGAGCACCACTTTCAAATGTCGAAATAATGATTTCTTTTTTACATTTTTTTAAAAAATAATCTGTTTAATTAGTGTCCAATCAATAATAATCCAGTGAAAAAAAATTCCAAAAACCTATAAGTATAGAAATTAAGCATGGGAGTATACAACAACGTCGCCTTTCGCACTTTTACAAACATTTTTAAAAAAAGTAACTAAACCATTAATTTGTCACGTGTACAAACATTTATTTATTTACGTAGGCTTAACTCCTTTCATGAATAAGAAAATTTTTACTCTTTAAGAATAATAAAAGGAAAAAGTTACTGAACATTTATAAAAGGACTTCTTTTCATGAAGGCCAGAGGAATAGTTGGCCGAAAATTCGTGAAACAACAACTAATAAAGATGAGAATAATAGTCCACAATAAATAAAAATGGTGCTAATGCAGAGAGCGATCCGCGCTATTTTTTAAATCATATTTCCACGTTTAAATAACGTTTTACGATATGTTTTTTTTATTTATTCAATTGTAAGGTTAAAGTACAGAATAGGTACAAAACATCCTTACCTCCCCATGTTAAGAATGACTTTTTAAATAATAACATTATTTCAGCACGGATCACTCTCTGCATGAGTAATCTTATATAGAAAAACAAAAAAAAACTCAAAAGCAAGCAACAAACTTTTTTTTGGCCTTATATAATAAAGAAAAGATGTGTAAATTAAAAAATTTGGAAGATAAACAAATGAAATATGTTTTTTTTTGTTTTTTTTACTTATCGAGTTAACAGAAAATGAAACCTTTCGTCAATTCGTGGCTGTGAAATGAATCGAACCGGAAGTTCAGTTTTATCAACAGACCAGATTCGCATAAACGATTAAATAAATATATTTATTTTATTTAATATTTTAATTTTAATCAGGTAAATTTATTTTAATAACATAAAAACATACCTCGACTCTAAAAATGGGTTGTCTGAAAATTTCAAATAAATTGGTAACGTATAAACATGGTTTTATTTGTTTAGAACGAACCAATTTTACATTTTTATATATATAGATATATATATTTACGTATATATATATATTTATATATATTTATGTATATATATATATATATTTATGTATGTATATATATTTATGTATATATATATTTATGTATATATATATTTATGTATATATATATTTATGTATATATATATATTTATGTATATATATATTTATGTATATATATATATTTATGTATATATATATTTATGTATATATATATATATTTATTTATATATATATTTACGTATATATATATATATTTATGTATATATATATTTATGTATATATATATTTATGTATATATAATTTATTTATGTGTATATATATATTTATGTATATATATATTTATGCATATATATATATTTATGTATATATATATTTATGTACATATATATTTATGTATATATATATATTTATGTATATATATATATATATATTTATGCATATATATATATATTTATGTATATATATATATTTATGTATATATATATATTTATGTATATATATATTTATGTATATATATATATATATATTTATGTATATATATATATTTATGTATATATATACTTATGTATATATATACTTATGTATATATATATAATTATGTATATATATATATATATATTTATGTATATATATATATATATTTATGTATATATATATATATTTATGTATATATATATAATCCGAGGTAATTATTTTCCAGAGCTAAAGTAACCAATTAAGTTTAACGTGGTTAATACAAGCATGCTCAATACCGAAGAAAGACAAGGTATACATTTTATTTGTTTTAATATAAGCAGTAATATGTTGCTACACAGCCATGCGCATGTTTCGGTGAGCTACTTATTAGTTACTAGAGTAACTAATACGAAAGCAAAGTTTTCAATGAAAATATCAGGTCTTCCACTTCACAGCGAGTGAATATCAAATGTTTTTAAACATAGGAACAGGAAAAAAGTCTAAATAAACGTATGGGTTGAGGTCTGTGTTGAGATACTGGAATAAACACAAAAGAATTGGGGGTTAAAAAGCCGGGATAGAGGTAATGAAAAACTGAAAAGAAACGGTATATGTATGCGTGTGTGATATCCGCTCAAAATCCTTATTATAGTAGTGCATATATGGCCAATTAGTCCCTACTAATGTGTGAATTTGACAAACGTTTTGGAATATCTATGCGAGAATGAGTTTAGATTTAACCGGATTTATTCCGTATCAAAATGCTGTTTATATGACCCGATTGATCCGTGGTTTGAAAGTATACAAGTTACGTTTCCCTTTTGTCCATCCCCGCTCTACCACTCTCATCCCGACACACATTTGTAGAGAGACAGAATAAAAGGAATTGATGGAATAATTCCAATTTAATCTTAACCCATTTTTGCAATGACATTCCAAAAAGTTTGTCAAATTCACATTCCCTAAACGAACGTGCATGTTTAGGTGTTGGTGCGGATATTACACACGCATACATATTCTGTTTTTCCCCAGTCGTTCATTATCTTTATCTCGGTATTAACCACCTCATCCTTTCGTCTTTATTTCTGTATCTCAACACAGACCCAAATTCACACTTTTATTCAGTCTATTTTACATACAAACAAATATTATTCTATGTGCTTTCTTTTAACAACATTTGGCGGAACCTCTTTATATTGACTCCATGAAACTCCATGGAAGATCTGATATTTTCATTGCAAACTTTGCTTTCGTATAAGTTATATCGGCGGAAGAGGTCTCTAATTTCTAATAACTAGCTGACCGAAGCATGCTCATCATTGTGTGGCAACATATTACTGCTTCTGTGAAAACAAACAAATGAAGCATGCATATTCCCCGTGAGTGTCCAATTAACGAAAGATAAAAAAATAACATAGTTGAGTATCCCCTTCTCCCTATTTAGCCCCAAAAGTCCCCAGGGGACCTCAAATCCTGGTGAAAATGAACAAACGGTGCTGTTTTAGGCCTTAACATATGTAAATTTGAGTTCTGCACCATGCAAAAAAAAAAATGACTACGTCCATCCCATTTAACCCAAAAGTCACCAATGTTTTAACATTTAAATTTGAGTCCAGCACCATGGAAAACGGCTAAATAGACATACATAGAAAATTTTGGACAAATAATAATTGAGAAATGTGCGGACAGACGAATGGGCGAACGGACAAGGGTGTATTTACAGGTCCACATATTTTTCTCGGGGGACCAATAAGAAGTATATATATATATAGTAGCCTGCGTTCCCGGCGTGAACAGGGTGTTTGGAGGTGTGTGTTGAGCAAATACAAAAAAGTGGTAGTAGGAAGGCAGGATAGAACCCGTACCGTAAAGGAGGAAATGAACAGGGGGAAAAAACTGATTTCTTTAGTGTTACTATAATCGCTAAACCTAAAGTGACGTAGGTTTAAATTAAATCTAGACAATCGAAAAGAAGAAATGACTTTCGGAAATATCGGCGAAAGGTTACCCCCTGTAGAAAAGTGCCCAGTTTAGGGTGAAGAACTTAACGTTTTTAGCCAATATTTCGGTATTTCTCGTCTGAAGTGTTGGGCTTCAAAACAATACTGATCTTGTGAAAATTTGTCCCATCTGTCGAAAGTTTTAGGCAAACATGCAAACATACATTAATACATTTAGATATTCGTAGCTCAAATTTTCGACCCACACTAATTAAAAAGCTTGCCTTATCTCTGAATACACTTTAAGTAAAATTTAAAATGTTTAGACTAGAAATTGTCTGAGTAATTTAGTAGAGACCGTAGAGGTTAAATTGTTGTTTTTTTTTAAATTTTACCCCTATTCGGACTACTTAACATTTATTATTTTGGGGTCAAATCAAATTATAAAATTAGACCCATGTCCAAAGAACCTATATCTAAAATTTCAATTGTTTGCACCCAAAATTGTCGGAGGAGTTTGGTAGAATTATCAAAAGTCAAATCCGTAAACTTTGACACCTTCACCGCGATATTTCTGTCGAAAAACGGATTGCAAAGACTTTCTGAAATTACCCTGTATACCAGATGTCGAGTCTGTAGACTGACAATTAACAGAGTTATTGGGTAGGGAAATGTGCACAGACACACAGGCAGAAAGACATACATTTTCACTTTTATAGATATACTAGCTTACCCTATCTCTGATTAACCTTTATGTCAAATTTCAAATGTTTAGACCAGAAATTGTCTGAGTAATTTGGTAGAGACCGAAGCGGTCAATTTGTGTTTTTTTTTTAATTTTGACCCCTATTGTGACTCTAAATTTTATATACAGGGTACTGAGATTTGGGAGAATCTTTACAATCCGTTGTCGGAGAGAAATTTAGCTATTAAGAGGTCAAAGTTCAACGATTTGACCTTTGAGAACTCTACCAAACTCATCCGCCAATTTTGGGTATAAACAATTGAAATTTTAGGTATAGCTTCCTTGGACATGGATATAACTTACTAACTTGATTTAACCCCAAAACAATCAATGTTAAAGGGTCATAATAGGGGTCAAAGTTAAAAAAAGTAACCCCTGCGGTCTCTACCAAATTACTAAGACAATTTCTGGTCTAACCATTTGAAATTTTACATGAAGGTTATTCAGAGATAGGGCAAGCTTTTTAATCGGGTTGGAGCGAAAGCATTTAGTTACCAATATATAACTGTATGTATGCATGTATGTATGTATGTATGTATGTATGTATGTATGTATGTATGTATGTATGTATGCATGTATGTATGTATGTATGTATGTTTGCATGTCTGCCTAAAATTTCGCCGGAGGCGACGGATTTTATAAAAATCAGTATCGTTTTTAAGTTCATCATTCAAGACGACAGATATCGAAAAATTGGCTAAAAACATTAATATCTTCACCTTGAACTGAACACTTTTCTACAGGAGATGGGTCGCTTTTTTCGCCGAAATTTTTGAAAGTCAGCCTCTCCTTTCGATTTTCTAGCCTTAATTTTAACCTACGTCACTTTTGTTTTGGCGGTTGTAGTAACCCTAAAGATGTCAGGTTTTTTCTCGTTGTTTTTCCTTCTTCGGGGTACGCGTTCGAGCCTCCCTTCCTACTACAACTTTTTTTTGCTCAATAGACACCCCCAAACAACCGGGAATAGCCGATCTGAAATACTAGTATTTCTATAAAAGTTAAAATGTCTGTTTGTATGTCTGTCTGTGTACATTTCCCTACCAAATAACTCTCTCAATTTTCGATCTACAGACTCGAAATTTGACATGAGAATATTGAGTTTAGGGAAAAGTCGTTTTAATCCGTTTTCGGCCAGAAATTTGGCTGTCAAAGGGGTCAAAGTTCGACGATTCGACCTTTGAAAATTCTAGCAAATTCCTCCGTCAATTTTGGGTTAAAACACTTGAGATTTAAAATGTTGGTTACTTTGACATGGATCAAACTTTATAATTTGATTTGAGCCTTAAAAATAAATGTAAAGGGTGAAAATTGGGGGCAAATTGATTTTTGCGGTGTCTACCAAATTTCTCAGGAAATTTCTGGTCTAAACATTTGAAATTTTATATAAAGGATATTCAGAGATAGGGCAAGCTTTCCATCGGTTCGAGTCGAAAGTTTGAGCTACAAATGTGCCAAAGTTCAAAAGATTTTACCTTTGCGGTGTTCAGCAAACTACTCAGCAAATTTTGGGTCTGAATATGTAAAATTGTATAAAGGGTATATTCAGCCATGCGGCAAGCACTTTTGTATGCTTTGGGGGAAGAATTTGCCTGCCAAAAGGTCAAAGTTTAATGAGTTGACCTTTGCAGATTCTACCAAACTCCTCAATCAATTTGAAGTCTTAGTACTTGAAATTTTAAATGTAGGTAATTTGGAAATAGATCAACCATTTTATTTTGATTTGAAACCAAAACAATAGATGTTAAGGGGTCAAAATTGAGTCAAGTTTTTCAAAAATATTTACTTCTGCTGTCTCTACCAAATTACTCAGACAATTTTTGGTCTAAACATTTGGAATTTTACATAAAAGTATATTCACATATATGGCAAGTTATGAACAGTACAAAGGACTAGAGCAAAACCGGGCAGAAATGCAAGTAGTAAACAAGTAGCAAATAATTTTGGGTTTAACAATAATAGTGAATTATAAGTAAATAAGTTTGGAGTTAAGAAAAAAATTAATAGCAAATAATTTTTGAGTTTGAGATTAATAGTGAATTAATAGTAAATAAGTTGGAGTTGGGAAAATAGTAAATAAATAGCAAATAATATTGGGTTTGAGATTAGTAGTGAGTTAATACGAAGTAAGTTTAGATTTGTGGGCAATAGTGAATTAATATCAAATAACTTTGGGTGTGAGATTAATACTGACTTAATAGCAAATAAGACTGCAGTTGAAAAAATACTTATTAATAGCAAATAATTTTGGTTTGAGAGTAATAGTAAATTTATAGTAAATAAGTTGGAGTTGAGAAAATAGTAAATAACTATCCAATAATATTGGAGTTGAGATTAATAATGAATTATTAGTAACAAGTTTGGATTTAAGAACAATAGTAAATTGATCGCAAATAATTTTGGGTTTGAGATTCATAGTGAATAGTAAAGAAGTTTGGTGTTGAGAAAATAGTAAATTATTAGCAAATAATTTTGGGTTTGAGATTAATAGTGAATTAATTCATCTATCTATCTATCTATCTATCTATTTATCAATCAAAGTGAAAAGAACTTTCTTTGTCTGTGTATGTGTCTGTGTACATTCCCCTAAAAAATAACACTGTCAATTTTCGGTTTAGAGACTCGATATAAGGAGTACTGAAATTGAGGAAAAACTTTTTAATCGGTTTTCGGCCAGATATTTGGCAGATAAAGGGTCAAAGTTCAACGATTTGATCTTCGAAAACTCTACTAAACTCCTAAACCAATTTTGGGTCCAAACACACGAAATTTTAAATGTAGGTTACTTAGACATGGATTAAACGGTTTATGTTGACTAGAGTCGCCAAAAATAAACGCTAAGGGGTCAAATTTAAGGTCAAAGTTTAAAAATTGATATTTGCGGTCTCTACCAAATTACTGATTCAATTTCTGGTCTAAACATTTGAAATTTTACATAAAGGGTATTCAGAGATAGGGGAAGATTTTAATCGGTTTGGGTCGACAATTTGAGCTGCCAAGGGATCAAAGTTCAAAAGATGTATACCTTTTCGGTCTCTAGCAAACTATTCAGCCAAATTATTTCTTAACATTTGCAATTCTACATAAAGTGTATTCAGATATGCAGCAATCCAGAGGTCAAAGTTTAAAGAGTTGACCTTTGCAGACTCTACCAAACTCCTCCACCAATTTGGGGTCTAAACACTTGAAATTTTAGATCTAGGTTACCTGGATATGTGCATAACTTAGTGTTTTGATTTGAGACCATAATAATAAATGTTACAGGGGGGAAATATGGGTCAAATGTAAAATAAATTGACTTCAGCAGTCTCTCCGAAATTACTCAGACAAATTTTGGTCTAAACATTTAAAATCTTATATAAAGTGTATTCACACGTAGGGAAGGTAAGGAACAGTTCATAGGGCTCGAGCAAAGCCTGGCAGACATGCAAGTATTAAATAAGCTTGATGTTGAGAGTAATAGTAAATTAATAGCAAATAGTTTTGGGTTTGAGGTTAATAGTGAATTAAGAGTAAATAAGTTTGGAGTTAATAACAAGACTAAATAAGTAGCAAATAATTTTGGGTTAGAGATTAATTGGAAATTAATAGTAAATAAGCTTTGTAGTTAAGAACAATTGTAAATTAGAAGCAAATAATGTGGAGTTTCAGATTAATAGTGAATTAATAGTAAATAGGTTTTAAGCTGGGAGTAATAGAAATTTAATAAATAATTTTGAGTTTGAGATTAATAGTGAATTATTAGTAAATAAGCATTGGCTTGAGAACAATAATGAATTAATAGAAAATAATTTTCGATTTGAGATCAGTATAGTATAGTATAATAGCAAGGAAAAGTTTTGATTTAAGAGTAATAGCAACTTTGTATCAAATAATTTTGAGTTTCAGATTAATAGTGAATTATTTGTAAATAATTTTGGAGTTGAGAAAAATAGTACATCAATAGCAAGTATTTTATGGGTTTGAGATTAATACTTAGTTAATATTTAATCAGTGTAGAGTCCAGTACAATAGTAAATAAATAGCAATTAATTTTGGGTTTGAGATGAATAGTGAATTAATAGTAAATAGGTTTGGAGTTGAGAGCAACAGTAAACCAATAACAAATAATTTTGGGCTGACATTATTAGTGAATTAATAGTAAATATATTTGGATTTAAGAATAATAGTAAATTAGTAGCAAATAATTTTGGGTTAGTATTAATAGTGAATTAATCTATCGATTATATCTATTAATGTAATATTGTCTGCGTGTGTGCATATTTCCCTAGCATACTACTCTGTCAATTTTTAGTCTACAGACCCGAATTTTACCAAAAGTGTTATTGAGATTTGGGAAAATCTTTTTAATCGGATTTTAATCAGAAATGTTGTTGTTAAGTGGCCAAATTTCAACGATTTGAGCTTTGAAAACTTTACCAAACTTCTCCGCCAGTTTTTGGTCCAAACACTAGAAATTGTTAATGTAGGTTCCCTGTACATGAGTACAAACTCCTTGATATATATATATGCATATACATGCAAAGTTATTAAGAGTGCAAAGGGCCCGGGCAAAGCCGGGCTGAATTACTGGTATATATATATATATATATATATATATATATATATATATATATATATATATATATATATAATAGGACAACGAGAGTATGAAATGAAAACACAACACTATATATAGGTAGATATAGAATGGATCATTTATTGATTAATGGAATACAGGCAAAATTTGGGGAATAGAAAGGGGTCTTTATGCCAGGGCATTTCGAAGTCTATTGCTTCTCATCAGAAGAGTAGAGAAGGTGCTAGGTAGCATGGGGGAGATGCGGCGTCTAGCGTAAGGTTTATTAGGGATGGAAAAAATTAAGAGGAATTATAGAATGTTGGGAAGCTTTATTGAATATAAATATATTAATTAGATTTAAAATTTAATATAAAAAGTAGTGGTAGAAGTATTGTTACTACTGCCTTTTTATTATCATTATTATTACTGCACGCTATCTGTGTTGTTATTATTATTATCAATATTGTTTTTATCATCATTATTATCATTATAATCATCCTTATAATTGATATCATTATTATCACCCACGTTCTTGCTACCATAACTGTTATCATTATCTCCCTCTTCACTGTTATTAACAGTAATTTTGAATTTAATTTTATCACAACTATTGGTAACATTATATTTAACGTTTAATTTTAGTGTTTACTTTTAATTCTGCATTTATTTTTATTTTATTTATTTTATTTATCTTATTTTATCTTTCTTAATATTAATTTTTTTATATTCAATTTTACATCTAATTTATTTTCAACTTTATTATTACTACTATTATTATAATTGTCATTACTATTACCTTCCGTACTATTATAATTACCCTACTATTATTTGGTATATTTTTACCAATCTCATAAGTAGCTATGGTTTCCTTACTCCCCCATTTTAACATCAATATGTATACTTAACCTTTTACATCAAGTTATACTCACTCATAGTCATTGCCACCCTAATCTCCGACCGCCCCCTTTTAATCATACTCTCTATAACATAACAGTATCAACTTATAAATATATTGCCGCGTATTACCTTTCAGTTTTACAACCTTACATAACCCCCCAAATTAATCAATATTACCCACTTCATAGAAAATAGACACCCCACAACCCGTTAAAATAAATTACCGCAAAGCAACGATACACCCCCTACTTAACCATAATACATATGCCCCTTATTCTCAATACTATGTTAAAGACCATATATATTCTTATATAACATACTATATATAATAAGCTTCTCCTTATTTATTTAGAATTCAATAACGCTTCCCCCAACATTCTTTAATTCCTCTTAATTTTTTTCATCCCTAATGAACCTTACGCTAGACGCCGCATATCCCCCATGGTATCTAGCACCTTCTCTACTCTTCTTATGAGAAGCAATAGGCTTCGAAATGCCCTGGCATAAAGAGCCCCTTCTGTCCCCCAAATTTTGCCTGTATTCCATTATTTAATAAATGATCCATTCTATATCTACTCATATATAGTTTTGTGTCTTCATTTCATACTCTCCTTGTTCTTATGTTATAAGCGCCAATTGTTGAGCTTGGCATTATCCGTATAAGTCTCCTTTTGTAGAATTGATCTCTCTCTTTTCCTTCTACATTAAGCTATATATATATATATATATATATATATATATATATATTACTTATTGATTTATTCAAGTATATGTAAATACTCCTCATCAAACGCTTATAAATTGATTGATTTCATTGTGTAAACTGTACTAATTGCGATATTAGGTCTTTTAAAATGAAGCTCTAGAGACGGAACTAAGCTTTTATGTTCGCAGGTAAATCGTTCATGTGAATATAATTATATTTAATGCATACTCCATATAAGGTTTTCGTTGTATGGCATCGATATCGCACAGACCGAGAGGTGGTCTACTTTACTATATATTAGCAACTTTATAAAAACAAAATAGAAGAAATTAAATAGTGCGTATAAAACATTTATATTAATACTTTTATTTTTTAAAAACTTTTTATCTTGCTACATCTCTGTATTTCTCTGTTGTTTAATACCTACCTCTCCCAAATCTATTCATTTTCGTTTACCGAGCTCATTTCCCTCTCTTTCTTTCTCTCTCTTTCTCTCTCCCTGCCCCCTCTCTCTCTCTCTCTATCTATCTATCTCTCGCGTTCATTTTTTTTTAAATGTGACATATATTTTATATTCCAAAAAAGAAGAGGAGGTATTCGAATTATAATGATGGCTGAGGAGATAAGGCGGCAATGGCGAAAGTACCTAAAATGTTTAGAAAACCCCTTGAATACATCTACTTATACACACGAGTTACAAATGTAATAAAGACAAATAGAAACTACAACAGAACTAAAACGGTGAAACATAACGCCATATGGAATCAACAAAACTTAAAGCGAATAATTGTATATTAAACCTCCGTCCAACAAAAGTGAATATATTTCATTTTCACAATTCTAAATTTTTACTTGATTATTTGTATTTCATCTTCGTGTTATTTTCACAGCTTTCTTCAGCTGTATCTTGTCAAACTCTGGAATTTATCCGTTGAATTTGGCTAAAAAAGAAAAAAAAACAACCGGTTTCTAGCATAATCCTCGAGACATTTCATTGTTGCAACGTAAACAAATTCCTGATAAACCGCCCTCTAAAGTAAGGCACTTTATCAAATCTCCATTAACAACGATTTCTACGATATTATGCCATAGATTACTGTACACGCAATAACCCTTATCCCCGAGTGGCCTCCAGGCCTTGATAAGTGGTAACTACCATGTAAAAAAAAACATTTAAAAAATATGTCCACATAAACTGTCAGCACATTAAATCGTCGTGAAAGATAAAGGAAGATAAGAAAACCGAGAATATAGCAGTAAGAAGAAAACTGGATGAGTACGAAGAGGACTAGGTACTTAATATTATTAGTACTTTCAGTGAAGAAAAGTGATCGTTGCGAGTAATCAATGATAAATGGCCATTGCGATAACGCAAAATCATTTGTAAAGGTTATCAAAAGAGGTGGAGTGTATTGGAAATCTAAGAAATCCGTGTTACCCAGTCTCCAGGGAACACCAATTTATCGGATGTATGTGTTTTAAATACAATACTATATCTTTACGTGTATTCCTTCTGGATAATACCGAATAAAACTAAGCACAGTAACATCCTCAACCCGAATAATTCCTTCCCACCTTTTTTTAAAGTTATACTTAGAACAATTAAGCATGAATGATTCCCACGTAAGTGTACAGTTAAAGAGGCATAAAAATGACTAAGTTCAGCATTTTCCCCACACAATTTAGCCCCAAGTCAAATCCTCGTCACAATGAACAAACGGCGCAGTTTAAGGTCAACATTTGTAAATTTGAGTTCTGCACTATGCAAAAAAAGAAATTACTAAGTCCACCATCCCCCCTTAGTAAGCCCCAAAAGACCCCAAGGCCTTAACATATCTAAATTGAGTTCAGTACCATGAAAATAAATGCTAAATAGACATACACAGAAACATTTTGGACAAATATGGTAAAATAGTCCCAAAAATGGAGTGTTTTTATTAGCCCTAAAAAGCCCCTGGCGCACATCCCAAAGTTATCGCGACGTATAGTCAAACAAAATTATATATCAATCAGTTAGTTACAACTTTTCAGAAAGTTTTATAAAAATTCAACAAATCATTTTTTTTTTTTTTTTTTTTTTATAAAACACAAATGTGTCAATTTTAGCCATTTTAACCGGAAAGACACCTCCAGGGGGGGGGGGTAACCAAAGTTTTCCCGGATAATCCGTTCAATTACTTTTTTTATTTATATCATGTTTAATGTTTGTGCAAAATTTCAAAATTCCAAGGCATAGTTATTTAGAAGTGTACGGACAGAAGAATGGGCGAACAGACGAACGGGTAAATTTACAGGTCCAGGCTGTTTTTGTCGGGGGAGCAGAAAAGAATGTTATTAGTTTACTATTACTGTTCAAGTACAACTTAAAAATAATTTTACTATCCATTTTCATAAAACTTACAATATATAATGCATTAATAATGACAGTTTTTGCTCCCGGACAACGCTGAGGAAATAAAACTTTTTTATTATAGCCCACCTCTTGCTTCACTTACTAAAGATACTACTGTAATTTTATTAAGGACGCCTTCCTAGCGCTGTCAAAAGTGGAGTTGATGTCTAATTATGAAACCAAATAATGTTGATAATGTTGATAATGATAGTGCATTTGCTCCCGGAAAACGCCGAAAAAAAAACAAAGCTTTCGATTAACATCTTAATATTTATTTATTAAGATTACAACTGGCGTTGCCCAAGTGTTTGGAGGTGTATGTTGAGCAAAAAAAAAAAAACGTGGTAGTATGCAGGCAGGCTCGAACCCGTACCGCGAAAAAGGAAAAGATCGTAAAAAAGAAGTGACGTTTTAGCCGTTGCCCCCATCGCCCAAAACAGGCGAAATTTTAAATGAAGGCTAGACAATCGAACAGGTAGGATGACTTTCTAAAATATCAGCGAAAAAAAAAAGCGACCCGTTCTTATATGTAATGCTCAGTTGAGGAAGAATGATTACTGTTTTTAGGAAATCTTTTGGTACTTGTCGTCTGATGGGGCGAACTTCAAAATGATACGGATCTCATGAAAATCCGTTGTCTCTGTGGAAAGTTTTAGGTAGACACACATACATACATACATATATACATACATACATAGATTATGATTGCAAAGTCTTGTCAGACAAGTGCCACTCCATCAGAGACTTAAAGTCCATGAGCCCAAAAATGACTTCCATCGCCACAGGACCATTTTAATAGACAAATGCCTGAGGTAGTATCTATACAAATATGATGTTACAGAGTCTTAGCTTTGTACGACAGCAAAGTCTCTCTCTCGGTTCAAAATGTTGAGATCCAGCAACAAGCAAGAGCCAGATAGCCAGCAATAAGTTAAACTACAGACCAGCGTAATGCGGGTACTGGTCTCCCGCTTTACAGTTTTTTTTAAATCAGAGATTTGCTTCTCCTAGAAAGGTCGCCTTCGCCACGGCTTACGGGAGCCCTCTCCACCCACATACATACACACAAACACACATGGTGCTAGTTGGCCGTTGACCCCGAAAAAGGGTTCATTCATGCATACATGCATTTAAACAGATAGGTGAAATGTATATAATATATTAATAACTAGCCTGGGTGTCCAGCGTTGTGTGAGTATAGGAAAAAGAAAAGTTGAAATAGGCAAGCAGGATCGAACCCGTACCCGAAGTAGGAAAAGAAAGTGAATAAAAACCAAAAAACATGACGTCTTTGGTGTTGCGCCCATCGCCAACTCGGCAGTAGCGAAGGTTAACATTAAGGCTAGTCTATCGAAAAGAGCCGATGACTTTCGAAAATATCAGCGAAAAAAGCGACCCCTCCCTGTAGAAAAGTGACCAATTGATGGTGAAGAGGTTTATAGTTTTCGGCCAATTTTTCGATATTTGTCGTCTGAAGGGTCGAGCTTACAAATGATACAGATCTCGTGAAAAGCCGTCCCCTCTATCGAAAGTTTTTCGAGACATTCAAACATACATGCATGCATTCATTCATACATAAACACATGCATGTATACATACATTTAAACAGACAGGTGAGATTTATATCATAGACTTGCCCGGCGTTGCCCGCGAGTTTGGAAGTGTATGTATAGTCAGGCAGGCTGGAACCCGTACCGCGAAGGAAGAAAAGAAAGTGAAAAAAAAAGAAAACAACATGTGAGGCGTTAGCTGTTTTGTGCATCGCCAAACCGGAAGTCACGTATGTTTAATTAAAGCTAGATAATTGGAAAATATCGGCCAAAAAAAGCGACACCTGCCTGTAAAAAAGTGTCCAGTTAAAGGTGAAAGAATTCATGTTTTTGGTCAATTTTTCGATATTTGTCGTTTGAAAGGTCGAGATTCAAAATGATACCGATTTCGTAAAAATCAGTTGCCTCTATCTAACGTTTTCGGCAGAAATACAAACATACAAACATACACACACTAATATACACGGGAGATTTATATAATAGACTAGCTTGTGTTCCCGGTGTTGCCCAGATGTTTGTAGGTGTGTGTTGAGCAAAAAAAATGTTGTAGTAGGCAGGCAGGCTCGAACCCGTGACGCGAAGGCGGAAAAGAAAGTGGAGCTGTGTGTAAGGGTGTTGGTTGAGCAAAACAATAAAAAAGGGAAAGTGCGAGCGAAAAAAAACTAGTAGTAGGCATAAAGGCTCGAACGTGTACCGGGAAAGAAGGAAAATAAATTGAAAAAAAGAAAAACGTGACGTGTTTAGTGTGTCGCTTATCGCCAAACAAGCAGTGACGTAGGTTTAAATTAAGGCTAGACAATCGACAAAAAAAACGACGAAGAAAAAAGCGACCGCTTTCTGTAGAAAGTGCCTAGTTGAGGGTGAAGAAAATAATGTTTTGGGTCAATCTTTCGATATTTATCGTCCGAAGGGTCGACTTCAAAATTATTCCGATCTGGTGAAAATCCAGCCCCTCTGTCGAAAGTGTTTGCGAAAAATACAAACATACATACATACATACATTTAAACAGACAAGTGAGATTTATATTTTAGACAAGTCCGGGTGTACGTCATTTCTAGTAGGTTCGGAGGTTGTGTCGAGCAAAAAAATAAAAAATAATAGTTGTAATAGGCAGGCAGGTTCCAACCCGTGACGCGAAAGCGGAAAAGAAAGTGAAGGTTTGTGTTAGGGTTTTGGTTGAGCAAAATAATGTCCAAGAAAATTGCGTGCGAATAAAAAAATGTGGTAGTAGGCAAGCAGGCAATAACCTGTAACGCGAAGGAGGAAATGAAACTGAAAAAAAAAACCCAAATGTGACGCGTTATCCGTTGCGCCCATCGTAAAACCGGAAGTGACTGAAAAAAAAAGCCTCCGTTTTGTCCATTGACAGTAGTTAAGCCACTGTTTCATATGTCGGTTTTCCTCCTTCCTCATTACCACAGCTTTTTTCTCAAGAAAAACTTAATTATCTGACTAGAAATTCAACGTTCAAAAAGCATCTTTTTAACTTATAGCTTCAAGACTAAAAAAAAAAAAACTTACTTCAGCCTGGAACTCATAATTTTCTACAGAAAACGCCATATTTAATTCTTGCCATATTTCACTCAGAATAAAAACAACAACAATAACAACAACGTATATTGCAACGACGTTGCTGGCTTGCTGCGGCAACTTGGTGAAGAGTCTTATTCTCAAGATTGGCGCCTTTTTATGGACAGATCCAAAAAAAGTTTAAAATGTGTTCTTCACGATGGCAAATTCCTCTATTGTATATTACGACCTGCAGAGGAAAGTATGATAAAATCAAATTTGTTCTGGAAAAGATTTTCATACACACAGCACCAATGGGACATATGTGTCGATATGAAAATCGTTTGGTTTCTGGTCAGGTTCCAAGGTGACTGCACAAAATTTATTTGCCTCTTATGTTTGTAGGATATCAGGGCAAGAACAGCGCACTGGATAATAAAAGATTAACCTGTGCGCAGTGAACTGATTCCTATATCTCTCAATGTTCTGGCTTTTCATTTGATGGAGCTTTCCAAAATAGTGTTTTCTCCGCTCCACATGAAGCTTGTCATAATGGATCAGGCTCTTATATTTTCATAAAATGCCTAGTCGTAACGATAGAACAATTAAAAGCTGGAATTTTTATGTACTCTAGATTCGAAATTTAATAAATGATTCAAATTTCTGTAGTTTTATGGATCCTGCCAAATTGAGTGCCGGGACGGTGTTTACGAATAATGTAGTAAAATTCTTTTTTGGGAAAAATAAAGGCGTCCAGCTAGAAAGAGCTAGTTGAAACATTACTCATAAATCTTTAGAAATTAGGTGCAAATATGAGCATTAAATTCCATATTTTGCACAGCCATCTTGGCGATGTGGGTGATGAGCAAGGGAAGCGCTTCGATCACGACATCAGCGACATAGAGGGTCGCTATCTAGGTTTTTGAGATGACACCATGCTTGCAGACTACTGTTGGTCTATCAAGCACGATGATGTTGGAATCTCCCATTCTAGAAAATCAGTAAAACGTCATTTAGGGATGATGAAGTCTATGCTAAACATTTTTTACAACTTCAACCTTTAATTGTGAATATTTTAGTCTGGTTTAGTGAAAATGTGTCTTTAACTGACATGAAATATAGTTTCTTAGATTTGCATCTTTTTATCGTAGCTATCGGCTTCCTTCAGAAAAAAAAAACTAGACATGATAGAAAAAAGGGACAGTATTTCTGAATTCAACCCCCGCAAATTCGGCTATAATAGTTGAGACATTTTAGGAACCACGACAATATTTTTTGTTGATCTATGTTATGGGTCCCAATATTTTCCCAATTTTTCTGCATCGTCTACTTAAACGAATACAGAATGCGCATGGCGTTAATGACGACAATAATCTGAAGTTATTGAATATATAAAACCTGCCAAACATAATACTGTAATTATACATTTTGGGATACCAAATAACTAAAATTCTGCGACGCCAGAATTAATGTCACAAGATAAAAAATGTATTCTGCAAGCATTTAAAAAAAACTGTTACTGGTTTCATATCGAAATACTCGGATATGTCTGCACTAAAGTGCAGACATATCCGAGTATTTCGATGGTTTTAAATATATGTTTAAAAAATATACTAGGCTACCTGTGACCCGTTGGTTATATTAGCTATGGAATTGATGTATGCGCGTGACATGTGTGATGTAAAGAAAATAGTTTTTTTGTTACATAACAGAAACATTTCTATGAAAGTATATTAAAATGAAAAAAAGAATATAGATAGATTTCTATGAGTCGTTATGTTTATAATTGTTTATTTAACAAAAAATAACTTACAGCCATTAATGTATAAGTGGTTTGCCATAATTATAGGTAAATATGCACTGAACAGATACCAAAATACTCAAAGTTAAATTCAAATGTTGATATATCTTTTAATTTAAACGCGAAAAAAAAACTATAGGGACGCTGAAAACGTACACAGTAAAACAATACGTTTTATTTTCACGTTTGACTTTTTATTTGTTACGCAAATTAAAAAAAAAACATATTTTCGAGGTTATTCAGACAAATATGTATGAATGTTTTTTAAGAAAGGTGTATTTAAAAATGGAGAATAAATTACTGAAAAGAATGAAGGCGGTGGGTAAATCGCCGCTGGAAAATGCTCTTATGGTTTTCGACGGGTTAAAGTAGATTTATTTATAAGAAAACTTCTTTAAAATAACTTAAACCTAATAAGGAAATAAACAATGTTAAAATGCAGAAAGTATTAACAATTGTTTATTTGGATAATTTAAACGCGAAAAAAAACAATTGGTACGCTGAAAACGTACACAATAAAACAATAGGTTTTAGTGTCGCTTTGATCATTTGTTTATGTACGCATGCGCAACCAGAAGTCGTAAACCGGATTTTCGGTTACAATATCCGTTACAAGATCATTTGAGTTTTATAATTATATAGATTATTTGAATGCAACTATGAACATGAGTACTGTAAGCAGAAATGTGACATGAGCTGAAGCGTTGGAGCGGCAAAGGTTAGAGACGTAAATAAACAGTCAGATTATGATAAAACGTCACATTTTCGGACGAGAGAGAAAATGAGGGCTGTATGGTTAGAAAAGAAGAAAAAAAAAGAAACGTACCGGGCGTATCTCCATCCCTCTTTAGGAAAGAAGAAGGAAAGGATGGCCAGCGCGTTTGTATACGCGAAGGGCATCTTGGGAAGGCAGAGCATGATGGGAGAAGCTATTTTTTTCCTGTCTCTTCCTTTTTTTTCTAGATAGCAGGATATAAAACCTAGGAAAATTCCCTGGGGGAGGGGAGAGAAGAGAGTCGTGAACATCTTCTCTTGAAAAGAATTTCGTATTGCTGACGTTCGGATTGTGCGGTGTGACATTGGTGGCGAGAGGCCAGGTGTGGTCGATTGGAAAAGAAGAGGGCAGAAACGTGCTGTTGTCGAGAAAGTGACTCACTCCTTCCCGAACCCCAGAACCGAATCCTGATTATAACGCTAGAGTACTGTAAGCAGAAATGTGAGGTGAGCTGAAGCGTTGGGGCGGCAAAGGTTAGAGGCGTAAATAAACAGTTCAGATTATGATAAAAAGTCACATTTTCGGACGAGAGAAAAAATGTGGGGTATATGGTTAGAAAAGAAGAAGAAAAAAAAGAAACGTACCGGGCGTATCTGCATCCCTCTTTGGGAAAGAAGAAGGAAAGGATGGCTAAAACTGTTCGGTTCAGTGTCTCCGTTGGAAACGTGATAACGAGACACGTTCGAATGCTATTAATGTCTATGTCCATTGCGTCACTAATTTCTTACGTTAGTAAGTTTTAGAAGTATATAATTATTTTTACTTGGTATTAATCACTTATCACGGCCCGGAGACCACTCGAGGATAAGGGTTAATGAATGTAATACGGTAGTGTAGTAATCGTTAATGGAGAAAAGTGTGTAGAATTGTATTAGTTATGAGGAAGGCTCAACAAGAATTTGTTTATATTAGATTTGAAGACTAACATGTATTCAGCCATCAAGTAGGGAACGGTTGTTCACAAGTGTGCGCTTTCGGGAAAAAATTGTTCATGGAATTTGCGGTTAGATTTAGACGCAAATAGAAATCGTTGGAAATCGTATATTGTGTTTGCAGCTAATCTAGTGTTTTTTAAGACGTATTATTTAGCTATTAATCTTTCTCTCTAGATAAGCAAAATTTGTGAAATAAAACTTCGATTAACTCAGCGAACGTTTTGTATTGTGCCGGTTTTTACTTGCATGAAAATGTTTTATACGTTTTAGTTAATCCCTTGCTGTGCATTGAACGGATACCATGATAATCTGGCGGGCAGACCGAGAGCATGCTACAATTAAATAAACGGTTTCCTTGTAAATTCCGTGCAGATCTCCAATTTCGAGAGAAAGAGTTCCGAGTTCGACAGAAAGATTCTCGTGGTTGACAAAATACACCTGAAGAAGCTCAGAGGTTACATCAACCGAAATGTGACAGTCATACCTAAGACAATAACAGTCAAGAGAAAAATCTAAATAATACGAAAAAGTAAAGAAAACGAATAACTTCATCGAAGTTTATAAAAGAGATGAGGTGGAGGTAGTTTGCTGACGATTAGCACCTGTGCATAATTCAACGGATCGGTCGTGGAATGAAATGAATGAAGAAGAAAGAAACAAAAATGGCTGCCTTATCTCTTTATATGCCTGTAATGCGACCACCCAATATGCAAATGAGATGCTCCTGGTTGGAGATAAAAGAGGGTTGATTTTTTAGAGGGATGTTCATTTTGAAGTTGCATTTCGAAGAAATAAGTTTAATTAGCAGAAGTTCGTTGGGAGTTGAGAGAAGGTGTGTTATGTATACAGAAGTTTGGAAGTTGGAAGTTTGGACAAAAGTGTTAACCTTACCCAGGAAATTATTAGTGTGACGGGCGGAAGAAATAACACTCAAGTTATTGAATTATATCTTATAGAAACTCCATTCTATGGGATTCAAGAACGACGAATATGGAGGCAGGAATAGGTGGGGTATGCTATATTCTACCAACCAATATTTTAATAGTTTGTGATGGTATATAAATGCGCATATTGTGATTACATGATTGCTATTGCCTAGTAAGGTAACGTTAGTTCCAAGTCGGACAGAAACCGCCTGAATGCTTAAGCATCTATACTACCAGTATACATCCATTCCTTGGAAACAGCTTGCAATCAGCTTGGGTTTCTTCTGCTGATGCAGGTACGGTTGTCAACGGGATATTCTTGGTGTCTCGTAAAATGCAGATTAAAATTTGAGTAATCTTACTATATTAATTGCGTGTCATTGTCGCATACGAGTTATGTGTCTTAACTTTTATGTTGTATTCAAACCTCAGCCTCATTTCTGCCTCTATGGTATTTTTACCGTATGCTTCTGTTTTCTTAGGTAACGAGAGAAAATATTTTCGCGTGGATAGTTTTTTTTTTCTCAAGCAAGGCGAGTAATTGGCTCCTTATTTATTTATTTCGGACTAATATTCTCATCTTTATTAGTTATTGTTTTAATCTTTATTGGTTTTTTTCACGATGTTTCGGCCAACTATTCCTCTAGTCTTCATCAGGTGGTAACCGCGACGGATAGGAACTTCGAATATCCTAACTGCATTCTCAGCCATCACTTCCATCCGTAGTTGTTCTCGTCTCACCACGTTTTGGCCTAGTAAACCTCTGGCACGCTTTGGGTAGGATTGAAACCGCTATCTTCAGGCAATGTCCATCTAGAACACTAGAGATTCAACGTCTCTATCAACTGCGCCACGAGCCCCGAAGGGCGATCAAGGTTGGATTATTTGATCTTATAAATCCACGTTTATTTACTATTTGATCTTCCATAGTCGGGTCCGTTTATATATATATATATATATATATATATATATATATATATATATATATATATATATATATATATATATATATATATATATATATATATATATATATATATATATATATATACGAATTACCATTAGCATATAAGCGACGCTCTTTGTGTAAACAAATCGAGCGGAGGTATTTCAGACGATATTAAAAATATCGTTAAAACTCACTACTCGTTCAAGCAGCCGCCAATAGCGTAATGGTTAGGAGCCTTGACTGCCGTACAAACGGTCGGGTTTCAATCCTGGCTTGAGGTAGTTGCCTGTCTAGCCGCACTGATGAGCTGCGAAACAGTACTGTATGTGGATGACTATATATATATATATATATATTATTCCTTAACTGGAATTCATTTTTGAGCTGAGCATTATATATATTAATTTATTTTTATTTCGGACTATTATTCTCATCTTTATTAGTTGTTGCTTTCATCTTTATTGGTTGTTGTTTTTCATGACGTTTCGGCCAACAATTCCACTGGCCTTCGTCAGGTGGTAACCGCGACGGATAGGAACTTCGAATCTCCTAACTGCATTCTCAGCCATCACTGCCATCCGTAGTTGTTGTCGTCTCACCACGTTTTGGCCAAGTAAACCTCTGGCACGCTTTGGGTAGGATTGAACCAGCTATCTTCAGACAATGTCTATCTGGAACCGTAAAGATGAGAATAATAGTTCGAAATAAAAATAAATTAATATATATAATGCTCATCTCAAAAATGAATTCCAGTTAAGGAATAATATATAATTGGGCCCTTGTTTCTCTTAATATTATTTTATTCTCCTAATAAATGTACTATTTGCCTTCCTATTTCATCTGTGATCATAGTTCACCTCCTAGACAACTGCATTCTGTTGCATTATGTCTGTTACCGGTCAAAATATACCATTGCCTTCAGTGTCAAAGGTAGTTGCATTTGTTTGCGGTATGGTATTTTCTTGCGCGTCATTGTCGCTTATTCTACTGCGCATTATGGTGCTTGAAGCGGCACTCTCGCCTTCCTTAAGTGTCCGTCTATCTGGCTATAATCTGTCCCGTGTTACGCAATTATAGCATTTGTTAATGCTCGTGGGAGAGTACCTTGCAATAAGCCCGATGCTGTCGAGCATTACTTGCAGGCCTGGAGCTAGGTTCCGATGCGGCATGTGAGTCTTAGTTAACGAATGCGGAATCTCCATAAACGTGCAGGTTACTTTGCCCCGATGTCGGTAATATCATGTGTAATGAACATTTGAAATCAATTTCTATATTTTGTGTTTATTCAAAATTTTGAGAAGTATTGTAATTAAAATTTGGCAGAAAACACATGCTAAAAAGCATGTTTAAATACTTTGGAAAGTTCTGTCCGTATTTCATTGAACAATCTGTAAAACAGCATATGCAAATACTTTATAGATAAAATTTTAAATAATTATTTACAGTAACAGCACAATATCTTCGTTTTTTTCCTGTATGAATAGTGTATCGTGTGATTAATTTTGCAACAATAGTTTTGCAATATCGTACGAATATGTTGCAATATTGTATGAAAGCTTGGAAATATTGTAGGAAAGATTTCCAATATCATACGAACGTCTTATAATATCATACGAACGTTTTATAATATCATACGAACGTTTTATAATATCATACGAACGTCTTATAATATCATACGAACGTTTTATAATATCATACGAACGTTTTATAATATCATACGAACGTTTTATAATATCATACGAACGTTTTATAATATCATACGAACGTTTTATAATATCATACGAACGTCTTATAATATCATACGAACGTTTTATAATATCATACGAACGTCTTATAATATCATACGAACGTGTTATAATATCATACGAACGTCTTATAATATCATACGAACGTTTTATAATAGCATACGAACGTCTTATAATATCATACGAACGTTTTATAATATCATACGAACGTTTTATAATATTATACGAATGTTTTAAAATATTGTAAGCATATTTTTGCAATATTGTACGATTAATTTTGCAACATCGTACGAATCGTTTTGCAATTTCGTACAAATACCATTGCGACATCGTAGGAAAGTTTAGCGATATCGTACAAATAATTTTCCAATATTGTAGGACAGCTTTACAATATCGTACGAATTGTTTGGCAATATTGTACGAATAACTTTTGCAATATCAGTATTTGCATACAAAAGTTTTGCAATATCGTATGAATAATTTTGCAATGTCGTACAAATATTATTTTATGATCGCACGAACCGTTTTGCAATACCGTACGAATACTTTTGCAATATTATACGAATAACTTTTGCAATATCGTATGAATAATTTTGCAATATCGTACAAATATTAGTGCAATATGGTACGAATCGTTTTGCAATATCGTACGAATACTTTTGCAATATCGTACGAAAGTTAAGCAATATTGTACAATTTATTATACCATGTTCGACTTATTTTGCAATATCGTACGAAATTTTTCTGAATATCGTAGAAACTTTTGCACGAATATTATTACAATATCACACGAATATTTTTGCAATATCGTACAGAATTTTTGCAGTATGATACGAATATTTTTGCAAACGTCTATATATATATATATATATATATATATATATATATATATATATATATATACTTCAGAATAAAATTATCCACCAATCAGCTGCTATGGAAACCTGTGATTATAAGATCTACAAGATATTACTGGCAGTAATATTCTATAAGTATGATCCGAACTAAAGAAGAATAGCTCGATATACAATATAGAGCAAATAAATCAAATTTTAGTCATTCAATGAATTTAAAAAATTATGACGTGAAATGTTTGAGATTCAGATCCAAAGAGTTTTGCTTTCACTGGTTACCTTCAATAGTAGTCCTCGCCAGCGAAATTCTGTGTTATTGATATTATTATTATTATTTAAAACATTTAGTGCCCTGCTCTTGCGCGAGGACTATATATATATATATATATATATATATATATATATATATATATATATATATATATATATATATATAGCGTCTTGAAATAAAGTTTACAATGTAAAAGTCAAGTATTATGTTTCAATTGGTTCCATTACTTAAGCAAGAAATCAATCGATGTGATTGAAAAATGGGCGATTGCACCGATTTCGATCACAATAAATGTACAGGAGTGTGTAACATCGGTGGTTCATTATTCAATCCGGGCAACGCCAGGTCTCTGTGATAATATATATATATATATATATATATATATATATATATATATAGAGAGAGAGAGAGAGAGAGAGAGAGAGAGAGAGTGAGAGAGAGAGAGAGAGAGAGAGAGAGCATGCCCCAAAAGAAGGTGATGGTTAAAAAATTCATAACTTTCTTAATTTTTCATATTTTTCTTTTATTTCTTCGGATCTTTTAGAGTAACCGTTTCAAGGTCATTATAAATAGTTACACTACCGAGGAGCGAATATTTATCGTAGAATCGTATTTTCGGTTGAATGAGTCAATATCAGAAGCTCCAAGAGAATTTCGACGGAACTTCAACACAAGAAATTCCCCTACTTCCAATATATATATATATATATATATATATATATATATATATATATATATATATATATATATATATATATATATAATTTGTTTTTGATTTTGCGGTAAGTTTTTAATGAATTCAATTATTTATGAAAGTGTATGTTTACCTAAATTCGAGTTGGGAATAATTTTCCCTTTTACCAATTTTCAACCCCCATATGGAGGGCGGCATATATGTTTTTTTTTTTTAATATAATCATCCATTGACACGTGTTTCATCGTCTACGACTCATCAGAGTGGCTGAATTTAGCAAGATTCGAAGCAGGGTCCCCATGGCTTCTTACAATGGGGATTTCAGATCTCGCTAGATTCAGCCACTCTGATGAGTCGTAGACGACGAAACACATGTCAGTGGATAATTATATTTAACAAAAAGCAATATACATATATATATATATATTCATGTGCCCATTCAGTTATTTAGATATATGTAAATATTTACTTCTAATCTAACGCTCATAAATTGATTGACTTAATTCCTTTATGCTTATTATGTTATAGTAGCGCTTTTAAAAAGCTGCTCCAGGTGCAGAACTTTGCCTTTCTGTTCCTATGCAAATTTTACTTAGGAATACAATTATATTAGAGGTATACGCCATATTAGATTATATATCCTTACGTGATATCTCTTAATCTTTTGGTTATTACGAGGTCTACAAACAGTTTAGAAAGAGTTGATATCCCCTCTTTTCCTTTTTGCAGTCACTTGCGCTTGACTAAGTTCAAAGTGTGGGAGACTTTCAGTGGAGAGACTCTCTCGACCAGAAACACTATGTCCTGGTGGCAAGACAGTCAACACGACCAACGTGATATTAGATGTAGGAATTGTCTCTCACACGGTTCCTAGCATTCACAAAATATTCCTCCTTCTGGTACTGTCCAGCCTCATCGTTGCTTAACTTCATAAGTTACGTTCGCACCATATATATATATATATATATATATATATATATATATATATATATATGCATGTACATCGCTTACAAAGCACCAAATATATATATATATATATATATATATATATATGAATATCGCTTACAAAGCGATATACATGCATATAATTATGCACGTACAAAACCTCATAGTATGAGGCTTCACTTAATCGTCCAAATAAACGTTAACAATACATGAAAATTTACAGTACTAATGAACTTGTTTAGTCCTATCAAAGCTACCGTAGTTTCTTCCAAACAATCATCAAAGTTTGGATTTTTAATTTCGCCACGCGAAAACTATAGACTGAAATAAAATATGGAATTATTTCAAATTCGTGTACTTATGCTATAACGTTTTTGCATATTCTTATAGCAAGGTTCTGGATATGACCTTAAACTTTATTCGATGGTGGGGTCCCAGCTAGCGGGCTTTGGGGAGTTGGAGGTACCTTTAATTGGCATTGCTCCCAGGTCCACTCTGACCCGGAGTGGTAGTACCTGTTAGGGTTCAAACTATGGGTTAAATAGAAACCGACTTAAATATATATATATATATATATATATATATATATATATATATATATATATATATAAATGTAATTCTTGGTTTGTTACAAGTGAATAAAACCATATTTCTACGTTACCAATTTATTTGAAATTTCCAGACAGCCCATCTTTAGAGTTGAGGGATGTTTTTATGTTATTAAAATAAATTTACATCGCGAATTATTAAAATATTAAATAAAATAAATATATTTTTCTAATCGTTAGTGCGAACCTGTTTGTTGATAAAACTGAACTTCCGGTTCGATTCATTTCACAGCCACGAACTGACGAAACGAAGTAAATTTCATTTTCTGTTTACTCGATAAGTAAAAAAAATAAAAAAAATCATAATTTATTTATCTTCCAAATTTTTTAATTTACACATTTTTTCTTTATTATATAAGGAAAAAAAAGTTTGTCGCTTGCTTTTTGATTTTTTTGTTGTTGTTGTTTTTCGATATAAGATTGGTTGGTAAAAGTACAGTTTTTTTTTCGGATTGGTAACTTGCTTAAATAATATTTGGTGCTGATGCAAAGAGTGGTCCGCGCTATTTTTTAAATCGTATTTCCAGGTTTAATTAAAGTTTTATTATATGATTTTTTATTCAATTGTAAAGTTAAAATACACCCTCCCCTCCCCATTTTAAGAATGGCTTTTTAAATATTAACGTTATTATTACAACACGGATCACTCTCTGCATGAGTACTGTACTTTCACCTAACAATCTAATAAACGAGACATGGTACTTATGCAGAGAAAGTACCATAATAATATAATAATAGAATAATAACGTTATTTAGAAAGCTATTCTTAACATGGGAAGGACGTTTTGTTATTATTCTATACTTTCACCTGACAATTTAATAAACTAAATATGGTACTTATGCAGAGAAGGTACCGTGCTGAAATAACGCTATTAAGAAAGCCATTCTTAACAAAGGGAGAGTGTTCTGTAACTATTTTATATTTTCACCTAACAATTTAATAAACAAAAGATAGTACTTATGCAGAGAAGGTACCGTGCTAAAATAATACCGTTATTTAGAAAGCTATTCTTAACATGGGAAGAGATTTTTGCTTGTATTCTATACTTTTACCTAACAATTTAATAAACAAAAATAGATAGTACGTATGCATAGAAAATACCGTGCTGAAATAATGTTATTTAGAAAGACATTCTTAACATGGGGATGGTATTTTGTAACTATTCTGTCCTTTCACCTAACAATTTAAAAACAAAACATGGTACTTATGCAGAGAAGCTACCCCGCTGAAATAATGACGTTATTATTTAGAAAGCCATTCTTAACATGGGGATAGGGGTGTTTTGTAACTAGTCTAGACTTTCACCTAACAATTTAATAAACAAAAGTTAAACTTAAGCAAACAAGGAACAGTACTGAATCATTAACATTATTTAGAAAGCTATTCTTAACATGGGGAGGGAGGATGTTTTCTAACTATTCTGTACTTTCGGTGCTGATGCAGAGAGTGATCTGCGCAATTTTTTAAAGTTTTATGATAGATTTTTTATTCAATTTTAAGGTTAAAGTACAGAATAGGTACAAAACCGCCTCCCCATCTTAAGAATGGCTTTTTAAATAATAACGTGATTATTTCAGCAAGGATCACTCTCTGCATGAATACCGATTAACGTTTTGTTCTTTGCTTTTTTTACCGTATTTTTTTTGTTTTTTTTTTTCAAGAAAGTTGTTTTTATATAAGAAAATATGAATGCTTACAAAGAAATTGGGTACTCGTGCACTTATTGATCTGTGCTGAAATTATAACGTTATTATTTAAAAAGCCTTTCTTTATATTGGGAGAAGAGGGTGGTTTGTGCCTATTCTGTACTTTAACCTTACAATTGAATGAAAAAACGGTAATTTTTTAGATTAGGTCCACCTCCACAATTTTCTTATAAATGACGACTTTTGTAGGTCTTCGATTATGGTGAATACGGAAATCGCATTGAAATTTTGCGGAAATAAGTAGTTATCGAGATATTAAAAATTTGTGTAATGCATTGTAATCTCTGACAGCCGTCTTTTTTACACGCTTGCGCGCGTCATAAACAAATCTACGCGCGTAACAAAGATGGCCGCCAAAGAATACAATGCATAAAACAACTATTTATATCTCGATAACTACTTATTTCTGCAAAATTTCAATGCGATTTCTGTATTCAGCATAGTCGGAAAGCTAGAAAAGTCGTCATTTAAAAGAAAATTGTGGAGGTGGACCTAATCTAAAAAAAAATACCCAAAAAACATAAAACTTTAATTAAGCTTGGAAATACGATTAAAAAAAATAGCGCGGATCAGTAAAGGCATTAGCACCCATTAATCGACTCACGTGACCTTATTAACAAATATTATCAAAGGCAAGATATGTTACTTTATTACCGATTGGATAATTTTTTTTTTTTTTTTTAATGCAACATTTTTATTCGGCTCAAAAAACACAGCGTTTACTGTTATATTTGAAAATTACAAATGGCGGCAGACTGTGTTCACACATTAGGTTTGGGAAAATGAGTTAAAACTAAAAAAATATATATACAAAATACTGTTAAAAACCACTGAATACATGTCTGCCTATGTCACAGTAACATATATTGAGTGAGTTCCTGACATTATTTTGTATAGTTTTTTAGTTTTAACTCATTTTCCCAAAGTTAATGTGTTCAACAGTCTGCCGCCATTTGTATTTTTCAAATATACAGATAAACACTACATTTTTTCAAACCGATTAAACATTTTACACTAAATAAAAACACTAAAATCTTATCCAGTTAGGTAGAAAAGTAACGTATCTTGCCTTTGATAACATTTATTTGTTATATTTATTATTCGGCAACTTTTTCGTTTCTGTGTTTAGTAATACAACCCTGTTTTATTTACTATAACGTTCAGTCGGCTCGAAGAACAGTGTTTATCAGTGTATTTGAAAAATACAAACGGTGATGGACCCTGTTGATGATGTTAAGTTTGAGAAAATGATTTAAAACTAAAAAAACTATACAAAATACTATCAGAAACCCACAGAATATGTCATCCTATGTCACAATAACATATAATCAGTAGGTGTCTGACATTGTTTTGTATAGTTTTTAACTGATTTTCCCAAACTTAACGTATTCAACAGTCCACAACCATTCGTCTTTTTCAAATGCATAGATAAACACTACGTTTTTGAGCCGATTAAACATTCTAAATTAAATAAAAACACTAAAAACGAATCCAGTTAGATAGAAACGTAATTTACCTTACCTTTGCTTTCATTTATTCTTTTTTGAACAACTTTTTCGAATCTGTGCACAGTAACACCAAAATATTAATTAAAAACTCACATTTTTTAATACAATAAAAAAGAAAACTATTTAGCGTTTCAATTGTTTAGCAACTTTCGGCTTAATCCACTGAATGTTGGTCGAGCCCAAGCCATGATTGATGGTAACTCCCGCGATCCGTATCCAATTCTGCAAGAGTACCATATTTTTTTATTTTCGCCTTTTTTTATTTACTTTTTGGAGTGGGTTGCTGTACTAAGAATATAAGAAACATGCATTTTCTCTGTTTATTAGAATTTTCCATTACACGAAATTAAGCCACAGCAACGCGTGGCAGAATACAGCTTGTATATATATATATATATATATATATATATATATATATATATATATATATATATATATATATACTCTATTAAAAAATGGTTCTTCAAAGTCACTGGAATCGGCATTAAATAACCTGAATAGTGTTTATATGCCTTAAAACAAAAACAAATAAACAACCAATCTTATAGCAAATCATCATAAATGGTATTTAGACAAAAAAGAAACAGAAATAAAATAATGTATTCCAAAATATTTTAAAAATATATTTGTGTTATATACCGAGACTATAATCGGGGTGAAATACGTTTATTTTTTCAAAATTTAAAAATTAAAATTCTATTAAAAAATGTAGAGAACGTTTTATATTATTCTGCTCCTCCTATTATAAAATTCAGTCTTCTCCCTTTCTGAAAAAAAATTGTAGAAGTATAATAAATTTTAATATATTTTAACTAGTTTTTTTAACAATTTGGTTTTTCTTCCATTTTTTATCGCAGTGCCTATAATAAAATATACCAAAGATATTTTAAATATTGTAATTTAATATTATTCCTGGACAACTCCATGATTCTTTTACTCTTATAAGACAACTATACTTATCTCGTGCCTCTCACCTATGTAAACGGGTCCAAATAGTACATCATATTGATGACATCAATTGTCTGGAGCGATTAAATATGTATAATTTTCTAAACGTAATACCGTAATCTTACAATGTTGGGATCCCTGATAATTAAAATTTCACGACGTCAGCATTAAAGTCACAAAATATAATTGTATTGCGTTGAGGATTTAAAATTATTATAGGTGATTAGGTTTTAATGAAGATAGGTCCGAGTATTTTTCATTTTATAAAAATTGGTTTAAAAATGTAATATTTTTTTTTATTATGTACTCATCACTTATCAAGGCCCAGAAGCCACTCGGGGGTAAGGATTATTGCGTGTACAGTAGAGGGTATTGGAGATGTGCTAAAGTGTCTTACTTAAGGGGGCGGTTCATCAGGAATGTGTTCATGTTAGACTTGAAGACATCCAGGTTGTAATATTTGGTTTATTTCCTAAACGTTCTCTTAAAGCAGAGGGAAGCATTATGTTTTGTGTGTACTTATTAGTGAATCACTTTAGTGCTCTAATTAGATAGATTGTATTTTGACAATGGTCTCAATAGTACATGTCAGGATGACTGTAAATTGAATTGTATGCAGCGACAGATGACATGACGTGAAATTAGTGGAGCAGAGGTTAAATGCTATGATAAAAAAGTATCATTTTTTAATACTTGAACCGGCTGCAAAAGTTACACATTGATTTGACCTTGAATTAAAGTAAAAACAACAGACCAGATAAATAGTATATTATACATATAGTTAAAAAAATTTTGAGAGGAAGAATAATTGCTTGTAATATTTGACATCAGTAATTAAAAAAAAAACTCATATATTTCATTTGTACATTCCCAACAATTGTCATTCAATTTCCGGTGATCGATCATTTATTTATCGTGTTGTTAGCAACGCAATAAATAATTGATTAACCACCTGAATTGGACTGATAATTATTGTTAAAATGTACCGAACAAACTCTTTTCAAAACATTAAAACAAAATGTTGAACACACCCATGTTGTTCTCGCTCTCCGTTCTTGCTGGCATAATGTATACCTCATCTAGTGTCTGCACAATGGTGACTATGAAAAGAACCATCTTAAGAGACGGAAAGTTACTCTTGGGCTACCAATTCTATCGAATGAACCAAGTTCCAAATGTGTTACAATGCGCAAGGAATTGCTTTTTCAGACGCAGATGCATATCCTTTAATTACAATATCAAGCAGGAAGTTTGTGAGTTGAACAACGCGCGGCTTGATTCGTCTGACATGGCGCTTTCGAGTGATCCAGATTTTGTTTATTCGGAGATTGCAAACTGGGATGACGTAAGATATTTATTTATTATTTCTATGCATTTGCGATGTTCATGTTAGAAGGAGGCCTTGATTAACTATTGTCTATTTACTATTTAGTAAATAAACAAAATCCTCTATTCTATTTCTCCTTAATTGTACCCTAATATGTGATAATATATATATATATATATATATATATATATATATATATATATACTAGCAGTTCACTCCGGCGTTGACCAGGTGTTTGGATGTGTATGTTGAGCAAAAAAATAGTGGTAGTAGGAAGGCAGGCTCGAACCCGTACCGCAAAGGAGGAAAAGAACGGGATAAACATTACGTTTATGCTGTTACGACCACCGCCAAACCGGAATTTAATTAACGCTAGACAGTCTAAAGGAGAGGATAACTTAAAAAAAATATCGGCGAAAAAAGTGACCACCCCCGTAGAAATGTGCCTAGTTGAAGGGGAAGGTATTAATGTTTTTAGCCAATTTTTCGATATTTGTCTTATGAAAGGATGAACTTCAAAACGATACTGATCTTGGTAAAAGCCGTCGCCTCTATTGAAAGTTTAAGGCAGACATGCAAACATACATACATACATACATTTTTTATATTGGTAACTAAAAATTTTCGACCCAAATCGATAAAAAGGCTTGCCCTATCTCTGAATACCCTTTATGTAAAATTTCAAATATTTAGACCAGAAATTGTCTGAGTAATTTGGAAGAGACCGCAGAGGGCAATTTTTTAAAAAATGTTGACCCCCAATTATGACCGCTTAAAATGTATTGTCTTGGGCTCAAATCAAGTTATTAAGTTAGATCCATGTTCAAGGAACCTATACATAAAATTTCAAGTGCGTAGACCCAAAATTGTCGGAGTTTGGTAGAGTTCTCAAAGGTCAACTCGTTGAACTTTGACCTCTTAATCGCCTAATTTCTGGCCCAAAATCGATCACATCGATTTTCCCAAATCGCAGTACCCTGTATATCAAATTTCGAGTCTGTAGACTAAAAATTGACAGTTATTGAGTATGGAAATGTACACAGACACACCCACACACACATACACACACACGTTGACTTTTATAGATATATAGATATATCAGGGATGTGACGATTCCAGTATATTAACCGATTCCGTATTAAATTCTCGACTCCGATAAATTACCGATTCCGATTTTTTCTAAATCTTTACATATATAACGATAAGTTATTTTTCACAGTTACCGTGAAAACACATGGTAAATGTGCAGATATTTTCTTAAACGTAAGAATCCACTTGTGAGAGATCATCTATCGATTTTACTTTTAGAAATTAGTTAAAATCAACAGATATTTACTATTTTAGTATTAATATCAACGATACAATATTTATCTTTACAGAAAATCCATTAAAAATTTCAATTAAACGAATCGTTTTTTGGCATCGAAAAGTAGGCACAAAAAGTTCCGATTTTTTTTCGATTTCCGATTCCTATCCGATTAATCAACCTAACACTAATGCACACACACACACACATACACACACACACACACACACACATATATATATATATATATATATATATATATATATATATATATATATATATATATACTAGCAGGGGTGCCCGGCGTTGCTCGAGTGTTTGGAGGTGTATGCTGTGCAAAATAAAAAAGGGTTAATTTTTTAAAACTTTGACCCCTATTATGACCCCTTAAAATTTATAGTTTCGGGCTCAAATCAATTTATTAAGTTAGATCCAGGTTCAAGGAACCTATATATAAAATTTCAAGTGTCTAGACCCAAAATTGTCGGAGGAGTTTGGTAGAGTTCTTAAAGGTCAAATCGTTGAAATTTGACCCCTTAACAGCCAAATTTCTGGCTAACACCCGTCACATCGATGTTCCCAAATCTCAGTACCCGGTATTTCAAATTTCGAGTCTATAGACTAAAAATTGACAGAGTTATTGCGTAGGGAAATGTACACAGACAGACAGACAGACAGACACGTTCACTTTTATAGATATATAGATTAGTGTTAGGGCGATAATTCGGTATGGGGTCGGAAAATTTCGAACCTTATTTCCGATTACAAACAATATTTTACATATTTTCTTGACAGTAAACATCAAACAAACAAATTTCTTTATTAAGTTGTTTATGTTCAACATAAAACAAAGGGTCACAGAGTAGGTTATGCATCTTATTCATAGATGTTACTTTGATTATCACAGTCTAATTTATTTCTCTTATATATCAATTACTGTAAACAACGTAAACATAGGAAAATTAACGTCCCTGTAATACGTACTGTTTCACAAAGGAATCACCACTTATCAAGGTCCGGGTGCCATTCGAGGACAATGGTCAATATGTATATATTAGTGCATGTAATTATAGCGTTTTTAATATAGGAATTTGGGATTTTGTAAGTTGGATTACATAGAGGCACGGTTCATCAAGAACTTGTTTATATTGGACTTGAAGACAATCAGATCGTAGTAACCTGGGAGGCAAACCAACGTAAGAGTGTTCAACAGGCGAGCAGTTCTAAGAAAGAAGCTCTGTTCATGGAATCTACGTTTAGGTTTAGGCACAGATTGATGGTGGTTCTGGATAGACGAGTGTTTTTCGTAACAGTTTGTTCGATGGGGGGACCATAGATTGAAGCGCAGACGGACACCTGCCATGGAAATAACGACAAAGTAGATACAGGCACGCAACGTCTCTTCTGTGGGAAAGGGGTTTCAGGGAAGAGAAAGGGCATGCCTCACTTAGCTACGAATGTGTGCCAAGTCTGGGGTATTTCCGCCAACAATCTAAAAGTGCTCTTTTGCCAACCATGCATATAAAGAGCAATTCTTTTATTTAGCGCAATTACCTATTCGCTAAACGTCTATATGTCTCTTTTTCAGGGATTATCAAAAGATTTAAAATTCTCTGGACTAGATTTTTTAATTTTTTTGGCCCGGCTGTACACAGTTAATGATTCATAGTACTTCTTTACTTTGGACAAAATGAAAAATAAGTGAAGCCTGAATGGTCCCCCGTGAGTTCACAGTGAACGGGGCATAAAAAAATGGCTACGTTCAGCATCCCCACCCAGGATTTAGTCCAAAAAGTTCCTAGGGGACGTTAAATCCTTGTAAAAATGAACAAACTGTGCAATTTTAGGTCTTTACATGTATAAATTTGAGTTTTGCACCATGCAAAAAACAAATTACTAATTCCATCATTTTCCTCCATTAAGCGCCAAAAGTCCCCAAGGTCTTTACATATGTAAATTTGAGTTCAACACCATGCAAAACTGCTATATAGACATACACAGAAAAATTTGGACAAAGATGGTAAAATAGTTACAAAAAGAGCCTCTGGTGCACACTCATAATTTATCGTGGAGTATAGACAAACAAAAATATACAGAAATCAGTCAGTTAAAATTTTTCAGAAATTTTATAAAAAAAATCCAAAGCATCAATGTTTGTAATAAGCACAAAAGTTTCAATTTTAGCCATTTTAACTCGAAAGGGTCCCCTAGGGGTGCAACCGGAGTTTTCCGGGAAATCCGTTCTGTTACTTTTTATTCATATCATGTTTACTGTTTGTGCAAAATTTCAAAAAAAATTCCAAAGCATAGTTATTGAGAAAAGTGAGGGCAGACGAACGAAGAAGCGGACAAGTGTGAATTTACAGCTACTCTCCCCTTTAGGCGTGGGACCAATAAAGTGGAAACCTGAGAATGAGTTTATCCAAATATCTACATTTAAACTCGTGCACACTCCCATAGAAAAAGCATGACATTCGGGGGGTTTTACTGTAACATTACAAAAGGAGCTAAAAACAAAATGGCAACAAATAAATGTTGCCAAAGGCAAGACATTTATAATTTCTCAAGTTTATTTGTGCTCACACTTATTTTATAGCGTGTTTTAGATCAATATAAATTCAGTATCAACTCTGTTGAGCTTGAATAAAAATGGCTGCCAATAAGGCCTGTATAAAGGACCGGTTTTAATGTTAAAAATTTTAAACTAAATAAACGCTGGTAAAACAGACATCAAATAAATTAAACAATCAAGCGAAAATGTTTTGTTCTACAAGTATTTTGTTTTGATTATTTGATGATAAAACAAGATTCAAAAGTTAGAATGGTTCAAAAATGATCATTTTACGTTAAATTTATATTCGAATCTAATTTCCTACTCGCCATGTTAAGAAAAGTGTTGTTTTTTTGCCTCTATATAATTATCTGTAACAAAAAAGTAAATAGTGGTTTAAATAAAAGTTGTGAGTTTATTTGCCAATAATAATTCCTGTATTTTGTTTTAGTTTTTGTATCATGCATATCAATTTAAAACCGAGCAACTCTTTACAATTATGAAAAAAATATGAATATTTGTTCCTCATTTCCCCCTATTAAGCGCCAAAAGTCCCCAATGTATGTGCAAATTTGAGTTCAACCTCATGCAAAACTGCTAAATAGACATACACAGAAAAATTTGGACAAATATGGTGAAATATTCTAAAAAATGGAGTGTTTTTATTAGCTCCTAAAAGAGCCTTTGGGGCACACACATAAGTTATTCCGAAGTATAGAAAAAAAATATACAGAAATCAGTCAGTTACAACTTTTCAGAAAGTTTTATAAAAAATGTAAAACATCAATGTTTGTAATAAGCACAAATGTTTCAATTTTAGCCATTTTAACTTGAAAGACACCCCCAGGGGTGCAACCGGAGTTGTCCGGGAAAATCCGTTCTGTTACTTTTTAATTATATCATGTTTAGTGTTTGTGCAAAATTTCAAAAAATGTAGTTATTTAGAAAAGTGAGGGCAGACGAACAGACAAGCGGACAAGCGGACAAGGCTGAATTTACAGGTCCACTCCCCTTTTGCCGGTGGACCAATAAGATGGAAACCTCACAATGAGTTTATTAAAACATTTGATAAACACATGTAGAAGTTTGCCGAATTTAAAATTAGATTATATCTACACAACCATAGAAGAAGCGTGAAATTCGGAAATCTGTTCTGTAACATTACAAAGTAAACAAAGACAAAATAGCAACAAATAAATGTTACCAAAGGCAAGACATTTTTACTTTGACAGGTTAATTTGCTCACACTTATTTTGTAGCGTGTTTTAGTTCAATATAAATTTAGTGTCAATTTGTTGTAGTTAAATAAAAATTGCTGCCAATAAGGCCTGTATAAGGGACCGTGTTTAATGTTCAAAATTTGGAATTAAACAAACGCTAGCAGTGTCAGAAATTTCGTGAAAATAGTGAATAATTCCACCCCATCTTTCCAAGCTTATAACTCCTCGAAAAATGTAATTCAAGCCCTAATTTTTTTTTCAATTAAAGGAGCAAGGACCAAGGTTTTATCAAAAAAAAAACAAAAAAACAATGTGTTTTTTTTTTTTAAAGGTTTTAAACTTCGGACTTTACAGGTAAATTTCTAAAAAAGGGATTTTTTATTTTGTTTTAAATTTGAATATATTATTTATTGACCTTTTCTCTTCAATTTGTGATATATAAAACTATTAAACATAAATTAATTATTTACTTTTTAATAGACATTTCAAAATGAGAGGCGTGAATTATTCGACCCCCTGTCTTTCCAAGCTTATAACTCCTCGAAAAATGTAATTCAAGCCCTAATTTTTTTTCAATTAAAGGAGCAAGGACAAAGGTTTCGTTAAAAAAAAACACAATGTGTTTTTTTTAAAAAAAAGGTTTTAAACTTCGGACTTTACAGGTAAATTTCTAAAAAAGGGATTTTTTTTTTGTTTTAAATTTGAATATATTATTTATTGACCTTTTCTCTTCAATTTGTGATATATAAAACTATTAAACATAAATTAATTATTTACTTTTTAAGAGAAACTCGAAAATGTGTGACACTTACACAAATGGGGGGCGTGAATTAAAAAAAAACGTTTGTCTAAAATATTATATTCAGTTTATTGGAAAGAACATAAAATTTCACATTGACCCTGAAAATATCGTAAAAATAGAATCAATAGAAAAATTTTGATAGATTTTTAAAGTTTAAAAATTGAAAAATATTGAGTTCGGAAAATTCATTACTGTTTTTTAAAAAAAATATTTCTATTACTTTTAAAACAACTGTAATAGTTTATTTTGGAAGTATAATCCATAAAGAAAATAAATAACCCACTTTTAACGGAGAAATTACGAGATTTTTATATTTTATTCGCAGTTTCGTGTTAGGGGTGTCAAAAATTCCTACAAAAATTCTGATACTGCTAAACAAACGCTGGTAAAACAGACATTAAATAAATGTAAACAATCAAGTGAAAATGTTTTCTTCTACCAGTATTTTGTTTTCGATTCTTTGGCGATTAAACAAAAAGTTTGAATGGTCCCCACATTATTATCATTTTAAGTTAAATTTATTTTCGAAACTAATGTCCTACTCGACATTGGTCCTGGATATGACCTTAAACTATATCCGATGGTAAGGCCCCAGCTTGCGGGCTTTGGGGAGTGTAGGACCACCGCTTAATTGCCATTTCTCCCTGGTTCATTCTGACCCGGAGTGGTAGTACCTGTTAGAGTCCCAACTATGGGTTAAATAGAAACTGACTTGAAAAAAAAATATATATTCTATTAAAAACTTTTTCTTCGACATCACTTGATTCTGCATTAAATGACATAAAAAGGTTTGATATGCCGTAAAACAAAAAACAACCAACCAACCAACCTACTCGGCATTCTAATATAAATGCTTTGTTTTCTTTCCTCTACATGATCATCACTAGAAAAACGTAGAATCTACTTTAAAGGGGGTGGTTTAGATAAAATTTCGAGTGTATTTGCCAATAATAATTCCTGTGTTTTGTTTTTGTTTTTATAACACGCATATCAATTTAATAACCGAACAACGCTTTATAATTATGAAACAAATATGAATATTTGTTCATCGATGAAAGGTAGAGAATAGTTAACAGAGATTCCTTGCAATTTTAAGAAACTTTTTCTAAATAGTAACAATATTATGTAGAAAGTTATTCTTTTTACTGGATGAAATTTGTTACATATTCTGTTCCTACATTGTTTTCTTATTTTTCATACCAATTATCGATTCATTTTAATCGTTGATGGCTAATTCGGCATGTCCTAAAAGAAACAGGCTAATTCGGAATGTCCTAAAAGAAACAGAATATTTTGTCTAAGAATGTTCAATCAATTTGAGGGGAAGCATTCAAAAAGCATATTTAGAAAAATCTAGTAGTGTATTATATGCCCCCAAGTGCATTTTTTTTCGTTTTGAAATAGATGCTGACATTAGACGATGTTCAGAGCACAAAAAAGCATAAAATGTTTACGATTTTTTACAGAAAAAAGAAGACTTGAGAATTTAGAATATAATCGGTAGAATTTAGAATATAATCGGATAACTTTTGCAATCGTTCCATCACTATATATATATATATATATATATATATATATATATATATATATATATATATATATATATATAATATGATTTCGATGCCTTTTTTGTGACCAAGAGCAAAGGTCCGGTTGAAATATAAAAAAATAACAATAAAAATATTGAATACAAAATGTAACATTGGTTTTCATGCTTCAAAAATCCCTCATAACTTTTAAATCACTATATATATATATATATATATATATATATATAGTGATTTAAAAGTAAGCCGTTGAATTAGAAATGAGCATCATAGCGTTTCTCCTCATAACGTCTTATATCCTTTGAATTCTTATTCTCTCTTAGAATAAATAATATCGTTAGAATTCAAAAGATTGGACAGTTAAAGACGCGTTTCTTCACGATTATTTACTGTTTAATTTTGAATTTTTCGTTTGTATGTGTATATGTACTGTGTGTATGTGCGTACTTATATGTGTATATATCTAAGACTGACGTGGCACCTTCTCATTGGCTATACCTCCTTCTCCTCCTCCTCCTCCTCCTCCTCCTCCTCTACCTTCCTTCCTTTTCCATTCCCCTTTTCCCCATGCATGCTCATACTTTCACTACACCGATGAAGAGTGAAGGATCGGTCGAAAATTATGTACTTATAAAAAAAAGTTTTTAAATTTTTTTTTCATAATATTATTTTGTATTCCTGCACGTCACCAATTGAAAACGAATAAAAAAAGTTATAAGCTTTTATACTTTTCGTATTCTTTCTTATACATTTCCATTCATATATATATATATATATATATATATATATAGAGAGAGAGAGAGAGGGAAAGAGAGAGGGAGAGAGAGCAGGGAGAGAAAGAGAGGTAAAGAAGAAACAAACCAAGTAATGTGTACATCAATGTTTTGTCTTTATTGGCAGACTTCTTCTGGATAAATGTAATTAAGAAAACGAAACAGCAGTACAAATATTAAAAAATATATATTTTTATGTAACGAAATGTAATGCTCTGTTTCATTTCAGAAACAAAACAAAAAAAGCGTTGGAAATTCAAAAAGAAGAGGCGATATCATTGTAAAAAAGAGTAAGATAGTTTTATACAAACAGAATATGAATAGTATCATATATCTTTAAATATATTAACGGCTATATGATGTGATGAAAAAAAATCTCACCGTCTTTCTCAACGCTGTGCCATCCTTTTTTTTAATGACTTTTTTGATTACTTAAATAGAACATGGGCATATATTTATTGAGATTGTCGGACTGACTTCCTCATCTTGGTTGTTATAGTCACAGCGTTTCAGCCATTTTGCCCTCCGGCCTTCATCAGGTGTTTGTATCGAACTGGGGAACCGTTTATTAGGAGTCTCGAACCCAACTCTTTATTATTATTTCGGGGGTACCGTGTTCGGACTCCAGCTAGGCTCTAAGATATATAGTTGCTGATTCTCTGTATTGAATGTTACTTTTCACTGCCTTCGTTCAGAATTGAACTCAGCACCTTCGGGTAACTGTAAACTTTGATACAACGTCTAGGAACACTCGGCCATATGTCACAAGGACAATTCTTAGTTGTTTTTTGTTTTGTTAATGTTAAACCTATGTTGTTATTCAAGGTGTTCTTCTTCTTCTTCTTCTTGCCGCCCAATATTTCAGTGAAGCATAATAGTCGCTGCCAACGAAAAATTAATAGTAAGTGGCTGTTGCGATAACGATTTTTTAAGTGTTATCAAAAGAGTTGGAGAGTACTAGAAATCTGGGGAGATTTTTTGTTACACAAACTTCAGAGAACACTAAATCTCTATACAAACCAGTCCTCTACCGCCGTGTTTCCATTCCACGCAGAATCAGTCAACAGTTGCAGTGTATTGTGCATGGTCATTGATTACCTAGTCCTCTGATCGAGTTGCTCTTTTTTAGTCCACACTATGAACGGCCTAGAGTATCTTACTAGTGATACTCTAGTTGTTATAAAAGATAAATGCTTGGTGATGGCCTGTGTGACTACTCCTAGTGAGTAAATAATAATAATAATAATAAGAAGAAGAAGAAGAAGAAGACGAAATATGGGAAAAAATGGAAACAACAGAATGCAAAGGACTACACAACCAACCGGAGATGGGGACACTAGGGGAGCAATACACCTACAAATACTTAGGAGTTCTGGAAACAGACACCATCAAAACAACGGAAATGAAAGAGACAACTGGAAAGGACTTCCTCTCGAGAACAGGAAAACTCCTGAAAACTAAAATTACCGAGGATCCATAAGAATGATGAAAGATGAGAATAACAAAAGCACTTGGACCTGGATGAAAAAAGAACACATAAACCGAGAAACTGAATCCCTAATAACTGCAGCATAATATAACTCGATAAAAAAAAAACAACCATGACAAAACAAAAGATTGACAAAACACAGGAAAACATAAAATGCATACCATGGATAAAGAGAGAAAAATTAATCATGGCCTAGAGTAGTACACTGGGAATTATGAAAACAACTGCATCTCGAACGCAGAGACAAATGGTACAAGCATAATATCGCAACACTTAAAACTGAGAATCACAACACCTATGAGACATGCAAATAGATAAACCCATCCAAGCAAGAAGACCGGATGCCGTAAAAGTTAACAAGAAAGAAAAGTACAGTCAAATCGTAGACTTTGCTATTCCAGCTGACCACAGGGCGAATCTCAAAGAAAACGAGAAACGGGACAAATATACAGAGCTAATCGTAGAGCTCAGGGGGATATGGATAATCAAGAAAATCAAGATAATAGCCATAATAGTAGGAGCACTAGGAACAATTCTGAAAAGTTTTGGAAAAAAATGGGAGAAATTGGAATCAGAGAAATGGCTGGAAAGATACAACGAATAAAAACAAAGAGGTGTCCTTCAGTCTTGACAGACTAGCGATACCCACTGTAAGGAAGCCTACGCGTGAAATATTTCGTGGCCAGAGTTCCGAAATCTCCGACCACACTACCGCTGAGTCAGCATTGTTGAATACCAGTGGCAACTGGAGATTCAGGACGGCTGGAAACAATGCCGAGATAAGCGGAAAGCACATACAGTTCCTAGAATTCCCAAATGGTCACCCATCTGGTACTAACCAGGCTCAACGTTGCTTAACTTCGGTGATCTGACGAGAACCGGTGTGCCAACGTTATTATGCCGTATACAACGAATAACAATAACGAAAACAGCTGAAATATAACAGAAACCCCTTGAATACAGAGACTGATACGCATAAGCCACATACGCGGGCCAGGTAAACTACTGCAGGGACAAAACATAAAGAAGCCTCACATGTAACCAATAATATTTCTCTCCCCCTCTCAGTCATCCACCATTGCCTCCCCCAAATATGTATGGCAAATAGTCGAGTAGAGTCAAGGAGGATAGAAACACTGAGGAGAGAGTGCTGATCAGATCTCCACTGGACAAGTGCAAAGAAATAATGGACCTTGGGGAGGCTTATTGACACTTAAATTCCAGTGAAGCCCAATGGCCGCTGATAGCGAGATATCAATGGTAAGTGGCTGTCGCGATAAGGCAAAATTATTTGCAAATGTTATTGAAAGAGGTGGAGAGTACTATAAATCTGAGGAGACTATCACTCAACTTCCAGGGAACAGCACAGGTTTTCTTTTTTTCAAGGAGAAATATTTGATGGTATGTGTGAAAGCTCCTTGTGAGTCAATACTAATAATTCTGATTTCACTTATAAATGTCTCTCTGGAAAGGGATGGGATTCATTTCCAGGGGATTTCCCTAAATCCCGGCTTCAAACCAGGAGCTTCAAAGATCAAGGGTTTTCCTAAGGATGTTGGTGGTACCTATAATTGCAGAGGTTTTAAGGCCCCCTAAAACATCGGGGATTTGTAGTTTTTTCAATTGTCCTTCCAGACTACTTGATACTACTCCTAGTGTACCAACTAGGACCGGGATTATTTGTATTTTAACCCCGTGTATACGTTTTATCTCCAAGGCCAATGAGCATAATTGCTGCACTTCTCGTTCTCCTTCTCTCTCACATTCCTGTCCCAGGGTATTGGGAAGTCTACAATCTGCCAGTTTTTGAGACCTTGTCAATGACGACCAAATCCGGACGATTATGTTCCAATTGCTTGGTCGTTATGACACTTTTGTCCTACCATACTTCTACCTTGCCATCCTCACTTGTTCTCACTTCATTAGGCACCTCCTCAAACCATTTTCCAGCACACTTCACCCCAACCCTCTTACACATCTCCCAATATATCCGGAATCCCATGCGATCGTGTCTTTTGCGGTACTCTCTCTGGGCCAGTCCACTGCACCCTACTGCAAGGTGCGCAATTGACTCTAAGGTCTTACCACAAATCCGGCATTCTGCAGCAATTTCCTCTCCTAGAACCACTTTTTTAACAATCGTGTTCCTAATGTCTGCTTTTGTGCTGCACAAACTAAGCTTCAGTAATCTTAGCCAGATACCCAGCTCTAAGCCATTGCCATGATCTTTCATCAGCCACTTCTGCTATATCCTGGAAGAACCTTCCATGCATTTTCTTCCTAGCCAGTCTCTCTGCCCTTTCTCCATCCATACGTTTCACATAATCAGCCTTGGTCTCACATACCTCCACTTCATTGGCCACAACCTTAAGCATCCATTCCTCACTTCTGAACACATGCTCCTTCAACGACATCTCCTCGGTTCTAACACAATCTTTTACACTTTTCAATCCTCTCCCATCATCTTTCCTCCTGTAATACAGCCTTGCTACGCTACTTTGAATGTGAAATATACGAAACATTGCTAAAACTTTTCTTGTTTTGATATCCATGGTATACAAATCATTGTCAGACCATTCTAAAATTCCCCCACTGTATCTCAAAACACTGACTGCCCATGCATTTACTGCTTTCATTAGATTTCCTCCATACAGTTTCGACTTTATAATTAGTTTCACTCTTCTAAGATTCTCCTTCCTGACTTTTTCTTTCATTTCTCTGTTCATGATGCCTCCACCCTGCAGCAATCCTAAATACTTATATCCTGCATCTTCTATTTCTTTCATGATTTCTCCATTTGGCAGCACTATTCCACTCGAATGAACCTTTACTCCTCTTTTCATTACCAGCACTGCACATTTACTAATCTCAAACTCCATCTCAATGTCTCCTGGATATGTACCCACAAGTTCTACCAGTCTCTCCATTTCCTTTTCATTTCTACCGAATATTTTCAAGTCATCCATAAACAGTAGATGATTGAGGCGTCTGTCACCAGATCCAAAGTTATACCTCAGTTTTTCTCTCTTCAATAATAATAATAATAATAATAATAATAATAATGATAATAATAATAATGATAATAATAACAGCACAAGAAAAAAATTAAAAGAACTGCTTTGAATAAGTGTTAGAAGTTCAGACTTGAAATAAACGAACAAAAAACGTTTATTCGTCAATTGTTTATCCACTACATTGTGAATTATTAATGATTTAGTTTAAAAAAACAAGTATCGGAAATGCTACGCATGTATACTTAAGAGCACGCTTGAAAACGATGCATATGCTGAAATAATCACTAGAAAAGAAATAAATGGATTCTCTATAGGAAAAATGGAAATAGTGACTTTGTTATACGCAAAAGTATACTTATTGATATAACACACGCACACACACACATATATCAATAGATAGATAGATAGATAGATAGATAGATAGATAGAATTTCAATTAAATTTGAAGATGGGAAATAAAAGTTATATATAACTTTATTGTATCATCAGAAGGAAAATTATTGGGAGAATTTAGAAAAAACATATTTAAGCACGCCATTTCTAAGCAGAATGCTATTCATCAGATGGGAGAAGAGCCAGGATTACACAAATGGCTTTATAACATATCTAAATACTTGTAAAGATATTCAAAAGAAAAAACAAAAGAAAAGCAAGAAAAATTATGTAAATACATACACGTACACACACACACACAGACATATGTATAAATATATATATTTGAGCACTATAAAAGTGGTGGCGGGTGTCTATTTAAAGAGACATTCCGATGAGTTACGGGCGTCGATTCCATGGTCGATTGGGGGAACTGTCGACTGTCAACACGACGGTTCTAGGTTAAATCCTTGGCTTGGGATAGAATCTAGTCTAGCGGCACTGATGAGTTGTGATACAACGAAACAGGACTGTATGCCGATGACTACAAATATATATATATATATATATATATATATATATATATATATATATACAAACATCTGTCCGCCACACAAAGGCGTAATAAATTAAGACAATAAAACAAAACTAAAAAAAAAATAAACAATTTAAAAACGCAACCATGGATTGTTACTGTTTTCTTTTTTTAGTGTAATAGATTTAATTGTGTGTCTTCTTTTGAGATTTGTCTTCCTTATTCCTTTATCTTATATACCATTTCCAAAAAAAATGATCTAATATATATAGAGAGAGAAGTATGAGTTTGGATTCATAGGACTTGTCTTTAGTGTGATTTTCATAACGTTTCGGTCGATATAATCTCCGACCTTCTTCTGGTGTATCTTGTCGGGCTCGGGAATTTGAACGGAATTTAAAACTGAATTTTTTTATTTACTTTACGGAGGTAGCGTTTTTTTTTTTTGTTCCTAAGTGATTCACAGTTGTATCTTTCGATCGCCCCCACTGAGAATTGAACATTCAACCTTCAGGAGAATATCACTTTTTACAATTGATTTTCCAAGTACTCTAACCACTGCGCCACGGGTCATTGCGGACAATTCTAGTGCGAATTTTAGGAGCCTTAACCTATTTTCATTTCTAGTTGTTAATATTACTATTATTATACCAATTATTATTATTATATATATATATATATATATATATATATATATATATATATATATAAAGCTGAATGTATGTACGTGTGTGTGTCTGGTCACGAATAGGTTCCTATTTAAACAAAAACTGATTACATATAATGATAGAAGATGTATCGAGAAACAGGAATGATTATGTTTGCTCTGGCAGAACGGTGGCTCATTAAAATTATGGGGTCTGCGTTCGCGCCTGGCCCACAAAGTATAGAAATAAATAATTTAAAAATTACAAAAAAAAGTTTGCAGGTGTTTTTGATATAGATATACATAAGAATACTTTGATAAGTATGTTTTAACTTAAATAAGGATGGTATAATACAATTGTGGGGTCTGCACTCGCGCCTGGACTCCATAGAATAGACCTAGGCGCACACTTTAATAAAGACTTTTCATATCTATCTGCGTGAGTATACTTTGATAATTATGTTTCAGTTTGAAGAAATATGGGATAATAAAATTATGGGGGGTTCGTTCGCACCTGACCTCCATAGAATGGAAATATGTCACAAAGTTTAACAATTTTTTTTTAATATAGATCCACAGAATACTGTGATAAATGTTTCAGTGTGAACAGGTATGGTATAATGAATTATGGGGTTTATCTATTTTATTTTTACTTTCATCATATTTTGCTTTGGTTTTGATACCCCCAAATTCGAAGCTATCTCTTTGCAACCCTACCTTTTCATAACCTATCATACTTTCATAAATCAGAGTCCACTTTCTGTAAGCTGTTGTTGAACCCAGTCAACGACGGGTACTTTTGCTACAATATATATATATATATATACACACAGATATTTATGTACATGTTTCTCTAAGTTTGTTTTTGTATTTTGTGTATAATTGTATGTATATGTTGTTGATATTTTTTTTATTTCGATGTGTGTATTTTCATTTGATTATATTTGTATATGTATGTGTGTTTATGTTCTTTGGTGAACATAAGTGTGCATGTATGTGTATCATTATATGTATGCATATACATGTTTATCCTATTATATGTATGCATATGAATGTGTATGCTTTTCTATAATTTGATTTTTCTTGATTATATGTACATGTATTTATATATGTTCTAGTACCTATGTCATTATTTGCGGGACTTTTTTTTCTTCCTATATAGTCGATCTGTCATGCTTCCTTCCTCGATCCAGTTATTTCCGCACGCCAGATTTTTTTGGTTTTATTTCTGATCATAATTCATTTTTATTCATTCATAATTTGTTGATACGTCTGAAACATTTTCTGTATTAAATTTAAAATCGTTTACCATAATTAAGTTCGGAATTAACATGGATTTTATTTTGGGGGCGTCTCTATATAGTAAACATATATAAATATATTCAAATATTCAAGCATATATTCATAAAATGCCTGCTTACTTTTCTTTTTATTGCGGTTAGGAATATCGTTTATGCTAAATTACCTTTATGTAACTTTATATTATATATGTTCCATCCTGTTTATTATATTTTTTCGTTTTTAATCAATTTACTATATACAATTTCTCCCTTTCTTATTTTGTAATTGTATATTTCAACTTGCCAATATTGCATTAATACTTACTTATTTTTTACATGTTTTAATTTGAAAATAAAACTCATATATTTAGTTTTTTAAAAACTTTTTTTTTTATTATGAAACAATATTCTCTGTTTTGATTTGTTGATTAATAACCTGGATTTTTTTTTCCTATTTTCTCTATTTACGCTTCTATTCTCTTTCATCCCACTTCTCTGTCTTTAATCCAACTTCTATGTCTATTTTTTGCATTTATTTTTAAAAATCTTTGCATACTATTTTTCTTTATTAATTAACCAACCTTTATTTTTAAAGCTGGATTTTTAATCGTCCATATCCAGTTTCTAGTGCTATATATCTTCATATATGATTTCACACCTCTAATTTCACTTATTTCTTCGATTTTTTTAAATTCTCTTTTCAATTTAAAATTGTATTTTCTAGAGTTTTTTCTCGAATATCGAATTTAGAATCTGGATTTTTATATTTCGTATGTGAACCTTAGTTCTTATTACGGATTTCTACTTTGGATTTTGTTTAAAAGCTTTTTAAAATTATTTTACTGGCCGTTCCTCTTTGAAAGCGCTCTGATATATGACTCTTGTCCGATATACCAAATTTTATATCTCAATATATATCATTATGTGAACGAGGTTGACACCTACATATTCTTGAAATTCCACTAATTCCTTTTTTGTCTTTGAAAATTTCTACCGAAATCTTTTTTTTTTTTTGTAACATCAGTACGTAGGATTATGACGGTATTCTTAGAATTTTGCTATACTGTGCAAATACTTTCGGGATTTATTATGAGTTTACTAACACTTAGTGCTCTATAATTAGTTGAATTTGTAAATAATTACCATATTCATTACCTCCCGGGACCTAAAACAAAAGACTTCACTGGAACTTATATCATTTTATATTATAGTATATTATTCTATTTTGAAATTAAATTTTTACACTTTTTTGAACATTTTTTATTTTGGAATTTATTTTTAAAACATTTTGGACATTTTATGGTCTCCATCTTCTTTCTCGACGTTCTGTTCTATCTTGCCTACTTATTCCTTTCTCTTTTATTATTGGCTTTCCTTTAATAATCCAAATTTTTTAATGGTCTACATTTTTTTAAATATTACCTACATATATACTACCCTTCCGATTTACCCTTATATGTAGTACCTATTTTTAATTAGTATCCACCATTTTGTTCTATCCAGTCATTCTCATTTCATTTTCAAATGTCATTAAACCAATTTTGTTTTTCTAGATGTGCATTTTGTATAATTCTGTTCCTTCTCCTCTTCTCATTAGAAGCGTTTAACTGCGAAATGGCATGTCCTTAAAGGCTTTTTTCATATTTCCCGTTGTTTATTGTTCTGGTGATATAAAGATATATATAACATTCATTCCTGATCTAAGTATAGCTTTGTTAAAGATTTACTTATAGACAAAATAATTACACACACACACACACATATATATATATATATATATATATATATATATAAATATATATATATATATATATATATATATATATTATTTTTTATTACCGAACCTTCTGTTAAGTTAGATTATTGTTTCCCCGGCCGTTTTTTGGGGCCGTCTGTAGCTTCCTCAGACTTTTACAGAAATGTTCGTTATTATGGGAGGAAAGAGTGAAAGAGTGAATGAAGTCAGTGGGGTGCGAGGAGGGCGGAAGAAAGAGAGAAAGGGAACAATGGGGAAGGTGGGAGGGGCGCATGGTATGTCGGTAATGTTTTAGTTTTGGAGTTTAAGGAACTTGTGGGGGAGGGTCTGGGAAGTTAATTTCTGGTGTGGCTGAGGATATAGCGATACATGGGGAAGGGAATATGTGGGGGTAGGAGGACGGGGGCTACTTGAAAATTCGAGTGTTAATGTTAAAGTTTTCGGCATCTCGTTGGTGAGATGATTTCTTAGTAAGTATGTCTTGACCTGTTGGGTGTTCGCTTATGTTTGGAGGCGGGGGGGGGCTATGATTCGTTTTTTTATTGAGTTTTTTTGTTGTTAATTGTTTGGAGAGGGTTAGCTAGCGGTATATATGTATATATATATATATATATGTATGTATATATATATATATATATATATATATATATATATATATATATATATATATATACAAAAAAAAATTTGCAATGTAACGGTCAGGTACTATGTTTCAATTGGACTGGGTTCCTAACTTAAAAAAATCAGTCAATCGATATGATTGAAAAATTGGCAACAGCACCGATTTCGAAAACAATAAATTACTGGGAGAGTAAAACATCCGTTGATCATTAATCATATATATATATAATTTGTTTTTGTTTTTGCGATAAGTTTTGAAGGGATGCAATTATTTACGACAGTTCATGTTTACCTAAATGCGAGTTGGGAATAATTTTCCCTTTAACCAATTTCGTACCCCTATATGGGGAGCAGCATATATATTGCTTTTTCAAAATATAATTATCCATTGACACGTGTTTTGTCGTCTACATCTCATCAGAGTTGCTGAATTTAGCAAGATTTGATATCGGGACCCCATGACTTCTTTCCTTGGGGATTTCATATCTCACTAGATTAAGCTACTCTGATTAGTCGTAGACGACGAAACACGTGTCAGTGGATAATTATATTTAACAAAAAGTAATATATATATATATATATATATATATATATATATATATACACTAGCAAACACAGACGTTCAGCTTTATATTATATATATATATATATATATATATATATATATATATGTTAATAAAAAGCATGTACCCATTGAGTTATTTAGATATATGCATATATGTACTTCTAATCTAACGCTCATGAATTGACTTTATGCTTATTATGCTATAATAGCTCTTTTAAAGAGCTGCTCCAGCTGCAGATCTATGCCTTTGTGTTCATATGCAAATCTTACTTAGGAATACAGTAATATTTAAAGTATACTCTCTATTACGTTTTCATTGTTCGGGATCGACATCACACAGGCAGACAGGTGGGTTCCTATATTAATACTATTAGCAGGGTTATCCGGCGTTAATCAACAACCATGAAAAGCAAAATGGAAGTAATAGAATAGAAATCTGAGAAAGGCATTTATATTTATACTTTTATTTCTTTTTCCTTTCTTCGCTAGCAGTTTCTCCATCTTTTTTTATGATGCTTACTATTACAATATTTTCTTTTTATTATATAAAAGCCAAGTACGTCCAAGGATGGAATACTGTTGCCATATCTGGGCAGGAGCTGCTAAAAACAGCCTATCCTGCCTTGACAGAGTACAAAATAGACTTCGTGGCTTAATGGGGGATGCCCTTTTCTCTACCCTGCAACCTCTCTCCCACAGAAGAGACGTTGCGAGCCTATCCTTGTTTTATCGTTATTTCCATGGCAGGTGCTCGTCTGAACTCCAATGCCTGGTCCCCCCTCGCCAATCTTTCACGAAAAACACCCGTCTAGCTGAATCCACTGTGAAAAATTTCCCCCACTCTATATCTGTGCCTAAATCAAAACGTGGATTCCATGAACAAAGCTTCTTTCTTAGAACTGCACGACTGTGGAACTCTGTTCCGTCTGCCTGCTTCCCACCGGACTACAACTTGGATGTCTTCAAGTCCAATGTTAATAAATTCCTAATGAACCGCCCCCTTAAGTAAACACTTCATCTAATCTCCACACTAACGTAATGTACTTGCAATAACCCTTATCTCTGAGTGGCTTCCGGGCCTTGATAAGTGGTGATCTCTGTGTAAAAAAAATATATATATATTCCTGCCCTTCCCTAAGCATTCTCATTTTTTTCGCCTACCTTATCCCCCTCTCTCTCATTTTCATTACTTAAATGATGAATAAAATAATAATGCTAACAAAAACAATAATAAATATTATACTAAGAACAACAATAATAATAACAACAACAAATACAAATAGAGCAACACATACAAATACAAAAAACAATAGTAATAATAATAATAATGATAATGATAATAATAATAATGATAATGATAATGATAATGATAATAATAATAATGATAATGATAATGATAATAATAATAATAATGATAATGATAATAATAATAATGATAATAATAATAATGATAATGATAATAATAATAATAATAATGATAATAATTATAACAATAAAAATAAAACAAATACAACAACATACCAATACAAAAACACCAATAGTAATAATAAAAATAATTAGAACAACAAAAACAACGATAATAATAATAATAATAATAATAATAATAATAATAATAATGCAATTCATTTATCAAAACTCTGCGTTTTAAAGTTAACACTATATCCTTACATGTATTACTCCTTGATAATTCAGAGTAGAACTAAACACAATGACATCTTCATCCCGAATAATTACTCCCGCGCCTTATTTCCACATAGCAGTAAAATACAGTTGATAATTAGACGCGGCCAAAAAAAGAAGGAAGGAGTAAGTATGTTTGACGGAGGCTGTCTTTAAAAATCGATTAATTATCAAATCAATAAAAAAATTTCTTCGTATTAAATAAAGGACGAACTTTATAAAGGGGTACTTTTGTTTTTCATAATCGATATTTATATATATATATATATATATATATTTTGCCTACAAACCACCCTTCTTTATTTGCGGTCACAAAGATGCTTATAACGATCAGCTAAAATTGAACAAAATATATTGAATTGTGGAGAGGGTGGGAATTGTAGTGAAAACAACCAAAAACCAACTGCGCACGTATCAGATTTTTAGGTTGAAATCCGAATTTTGAATGTGTTTAATTTTTAATATAATCAGGATTCGGTTCTGGGGTTCGGGAAGGAGTGAGTCACTCTCTCGACAACAGCACGTTTCTGCCCTCTTCTTTTCCAATCGACCACACCTGGACTCTCGCCACCAATGTCACACCGCACAATCTGAACGTTAGCAATACAAAATTCTTTTCAAGAGATGTTCACGACTCTTTTCTCTCTGCTCCCCCAGGAAATTTTTCCCTGCTTTTATATCCTCCTATCTAGAAAAAAAGGAAGAGACAGGAAAAAAATAGCTTCACACATCATGCTCTGCCTTCCCAAGATGTCCTTCGCGTATACAAATGCGCTGACCACCCTTTCCTTCTTCTTTCCCAAAGAGCGATGCAGATACGCCCGGTACGTTTCTTTTTTTTCTTCTTCTTTTCTAATCATATCCTCCACACGCCCCCCCCGGACCTTGTAAATCAATAAGACACTTCATAATCCTTCATCCAAGCAGGCCTCCTCCTCTCACGTTGATGCCTCTGGGGGACAACTTCTTGGGGGTTGACATTTTCAGGTTCACTACAGACATTCTCGTCCAGTTGTAAATAACCACAACGTGGGGCTAAGTCGAATTGGGGTGCATCGTTAGCTTCTTGGTGGATATCGACTTCCTCCTCTTCACTGCCTTCACTGCGCACCGGCAGGGTTACACGAGGCAGGTCTAGGATATGCCGAGGAACGCCATTCATCATTACGTTGTTCTTTGACTGTGTTCCCGTTACGACCCCCCTCCCCCAGCGAGTAAGACATTTTTCATTGGGAGGCTTTACTCACACCTCCTCCCCCACTTTAATGGTAGCTTCTTCACTCTCAATTCCTACCGTTTTGTTGCACGGATGCCGCCACTTATATGCAAAGATGGCTCTATGAGGCACAGTTGTCTCATCTTGTCTGGTTTTCGGGGAGATGTTGTACCAAAACACCGCCACCATGGGTGAAATGTTGCTTTTTTCCGTAGCAGCCTTGATGGTGCGATGATTCCTCTCCACTATCCCATTGCCACTTGGCCGATACGCTGCCCTAAAAAATTACCTTACTCCCCTCTTATCACACATCTCTTTGAAGGCTTCTGATCGGAAAGTGGGGTCATTGTCCATTAACAGTTCCTCAACCGGCTTCCCTTTCCAAAATCGCCCATGCAGCACCTGCTCTAATCTCTCTCCATATGGCAAACTTCTCCGGTCCACAGTCGACCATCGACAGATACAGCTTATGGCGATAATGGGTCACATCACTGGTCAATCGCTTCCAGTCCTCTGCAATGTGTAACTCTCCTGATTCATGTCTGGATGGTCCGGGGTCTATCGATTGGCACTCCTGACAGTGCTCCACTACCTCCCTGACCTCCTTCTCGCTGGTTTCCGGGTAAACCTCTCTTGCCAGGAATAGCGTCCATTCTCGACCAAAGTGGTGCATTTCATGTAACATTTTAACTTCCTCTCCTGCACAGCATACTGAGGAAACCTCCTTTCTCTCTTGCAGCCAGGCCTTCTTTACCCGTGTCATCGAATCCGCCTTGTTCTTTTCTGAGGGGATCAGTACTACAGATACCTTCTACTGGAATTCCGCTATCAAATCTGCAAGTGCTCCAAGCCTGCGCTTGATCAGCATTTCTGGAGCACCTCTGGTCCTAACTCTCTTATCGCCAGTCACTGCCGACCTGATCCATGAAACTACCGTTGCTGAATCGGATTTGATTTCAATTGTTTTCAATCCCCACTTCAGGGCCAGATTGATTCCTTTCATAGCGGCCTCCAGTTCGACTACATTGATATGGGAATAGTCGTTTTTCGTCCTTAACCACACCGCATCTTCCACAGTTACGCCCCCATGTCTAATACGACGTCCAACGCCAGATAACCCCCGCATCTCCGCTGCCTATCTCTCGTCATTCAAGTCGGGCCTCATGCACTTATTTCAACTTACAGCTGCATCCACGATTGTGCCCTTGACATTCTTGACTAGGACTCTGGCGTGGACCATGAGATCGTCCACTTCCATCGTATTGATCTCAGTGATTCTCTGCATGTTCGCGGAGATTTCTTCTGGGAAGCCATTCACTAAGTATAGCTTTACCGTAATCTCCAGACTCCTCTCCACGTAACCAGCCAATCTTGCCAGTCTTCTGATCTCTGCAGCAAAGACGTCAACAGACTCGCCTGTCCACCTCAAACTTGCAAGCTTGCCGAGTGCTTCAAATGGACTCTCGGCGAAAGCCAATTTCAGTCTTTGCTCCACTGAGGCAAGGTCTCCATTATCTTCATCGCGCATCTGCTAGTAAATAGTGAGGGCTTCCCCCTCTTAATAGAGCGGCAGCAGGGTGACCAGGTCTTCGATTTTTTGCAACCTTGCCACCATCTTTAATTTTTCCAGCCATTTAATTAGGTCACCCTCCCCAGTGAAGGGTCTCAACATCTGAGTTGAGAGTCTTCGGTCAGCCATGTTAACCTGCTTTACTCGCCGAAATAGCTTCTAGGGTTATAATCAGGATTCAGTTCTGGGGTTCGGGAGGGAGTGAGTCACTCTTTCGACAACACCACATTTCTACCCTCTTCTTTTCCAATCGACCACACCTGGACTCTCGCCACCAATGTCACACCGCACAATCCGAACGTCAGCAATACAAAATTCTTTTCAAGAGAAGATGTTCACGACTCTTTTCTCTTTGCTCCCCCAGGGAATTTTTCCCTGCTTTTATATCTTCCTATCTAGAAAAAAAAGGAAGAGACAGGAAAAAATAGCTTCTCCCATCAAGCTCTGCCTTACCAAGATGCCCTTCGCGTATATAAATGCGCTGGCCATCCTTTTCCTTCTTCTTTCCCAAAGAGCGATGCAGATACGCCCGGTACGTTTCTTTTTTTTCTTCTTTTCTAACCATATACCCCACAGTTTGTATTTTCATGTGAGATTTGTTGAATATCTTAATAATAATTATTATCTTTCAGATTAGCACAAAACATATTTACATCATTTGTACAAAAAAAAACACAACTTTTAAATCTTTGAAAAATAAATTACAAATTTTCTTTTTGTGAGCTCAATATTGCTGTTAATACCATTAAATAAGAAATGCTTTAAAATAGAAAAAAATCGATAAATAATTGCGTATTTTGCTAAAAATACGATAATTTATTTCGGCAAATCGTTGCTACGTGATATCCCCTCCCTTATGCATGACCAAGAGGCCTACAAGCAGTTAATAAAGTGAATTTGGAATATATTATTATTCCTTTCTTTTTCTAGGCAATTGGTTCCGGACCTTGCTCGAAACGACCCTGCCGCATATGTGAAGCCTGTTACCCCTCACAATCACGCTATACATGCGTTAAAGAAGGTAAGCCAATTAAGCTTAACCAAATTGATATAAAAATATTTTATGCATAAGTTCGTTTTAATATTTATCTCCCTATGGAGCGCCTCAGTCTAGACACGTAATGTGGATCACGCTAGATAAAATGGATATATAAAAGGAGTCAGGATATATGAGCGATAAGGTTATTTATCTTCGTCCTATGATGTGGTACAATGTCAGAAAGGAGCAATCGAAAATACAGGGCCTTATAATATGAAAACACTCTGATCTCTAAAATATGCCTAAGCAGCCACGTCGATATTCTCCGGTATGAGCGATTCGGGTGGCTTGCAATAAACGAATCCGTTCTCAAAAGGGAGAAGACGAATCCGGGGAGATTGGACCTTTTAGAATTACACAGAACCAGAAAGATTGATGTACATAGAAAATTTCTTCGAGTAATAAATGAGCTAGCAAGAAGACTCTACGTTGCCCTAGATTGAATGATGATCACTGAATGTTTTACACAAACATATTTTTATAGTCATTGAAATGAGAGAAATCACCAATTTTTCAATCAAATCGACCCAACGCGGTGCACTAAGAGGAGAAAGATAAGTTAACCGCTATCTCGGCAATGGCCTAGACTAGAGGTTGGCTTTGTTACTGGGAATAATATAAAATCGACATGGCAGATTTCAGAAAAATGTTACTGAACTTTTCGACCGTCTCTATATCTCCCCTCTCTCTCTCTTTCTCTCTCTCTCTTTCTCTCTCTCTTTCTCTCTCTCTCTCTCTCTCTCTCTCTCTCTGAAAAAAATACATATGGAAAATAATAACAACAACTATTTAAAATGTGTCTTAATGTTCAGCGAAGGTAACAGTTAATAATTACCATTGTAAAATGTTTGGTGGACTTTGTGTTGTAAAGTCGGGGTGTGCGCATATAACATGTTCATATATTGACTAGTATGTATACGTGTGCATTTTTACGGGTCTATTTCATGTGTTCTACATACTGTGATCGTCTCTGATGTTCGTCATCGTCTAGCGTCCAAAATGTTTCTCGAATTGATGCGTGTATAACGGTTCTCTGCAGTAGTACATCTTGTCCATCTTTCGGCCGGGTTTGATGACTCTGGCGAAAGCTGCACTGAAGATTCATCCCAAGGAAACGACCAACAAATCTCAGGCAACATTTATTTCGGATGTTATATTTTTTTATTCCATTTTCGCCTTAAACAAAACATCTTGCAACTTTGCAGGGATACTATGTAGGCAATTGAACAGAAAAATTGCAGTTCACATTACACTTGAACTTCTACATGTCAGTACAGTTCGGAAAGCAGGAACTCGGAAAGTCTAGCTGTTCTGGGGAATAAACTATTAGAGTAGAAGGGTTTCGTAGATCTAGGGGTCTCTAATTTGTAGGGGTGAGATTTTGCTGCTAGTCGGGTTTCTCGGGGGTATTTACGTCGAAGTGGTACAAGGACTTGTGGTTCGTCGGAGCATTCACCATTAGAATCTTATATAATAGGTAGAGGGTTGAAACATTTCGTCGATGGGATAGAAGTTAAATCTTTGACGAGAGTATAGTACCTGTTAGGTTGACAACTCTTTTATACTCTATCGAGAAGCGAGAGACTATTAGCAAATGCACCTGATGTGAAAATAGTACTCAATAGATGGGCGAATCGTGTCCTTCTAGAGATGCAGGATACTTTCAGGCGCAATTACCTTTCTACCACAGTAGAGAGAGCACACCTTCTTTGCAGCGGCCTTAGCAATGGTCTCAATGTAACTGTTCCCGTTCCTTGTGAAGGTTAAGCCGAGGAGTTTGAAAGAAATACGTTCAAGTAATCTATCTGTATTTATATTTATCGGAGGTTAAGAAGGTTTCTTGCAATTATTGAAGGAAACAAGCTTAGTGTTGGTAACATTGAATATGACCATCCATTTTTGTCCCAATTTCACTACAGATTGGAGATCATCCTCTAATGTCTTTGCCATTGCCTTAGACATGTGTTCATTTGTGTTCCCCATCGTGCTTTTTATAGAGGAGTGTGTCATCAGCAAATATACTTATCTCAGAAATAATTTTTATCAGGGGGGGTCATTTATGAATATTAGGAATAATAATAGTCAAAGGAAAGCCCCATGAGGTACTCCTGCATTTATATCATATTGTTTAGATGTACGACTATCGAGGACACCCTGGCTTCTTCTCTGATTTAGTAAAGATTAAATTATGGTACGTATTGTCCAATGACACCGTAAGATTTGATGTGTCATACCCTATCAAAAACCTTAGATATGTCTCGGATTACCGCTATAATCTCACCTGCTTTGTCCAGTGTATGGTATATACGTTTAGAGATTACACTTAGGATATCTGCTGTAGAATGAACTGGTCTAAATCCATATTGTTGGTCAGTCAGAAGTTAAGCAGCTGTAATGTGATGAACTAAAGCTTGCTTAATTATGGACTCAAATATTTTGGCGAAAAGCGGGAGGAGGCTCCATCGATCCAGCGCGGCCATAGCCGAGATTGAACTCACTACACGAGTTTGTAGTGTAATTCAAATCTTATCGGTAACTGAATACTTAATGCTTCGCCAGGGCTATAAAGAGTATTTTTACCGTGACGCCATCACTAGACGGGGTGCCTACCACGACTTAAGAGAGTCCAATCTGCCATCGAGAGAAAGAAAGACCGCGCCAGTTTCTCTACCTGGTATTTTACCTCGCGATGCATACAGCGCCTCGCCTTCCAAAATAGTTATCCATCTGATACTGCCCAGGCCCAACGTTGCTTAACTTCGGTGATCTGGCGAGAACCGGTTTGTCAACCTGATTGTGATGTATACGGGAGGAGGCTAATGGGACGATAATTTGATGAGTTAGTTCTTTTGCCAGAATACTTGTAAACTGGTACCACAGAAGATGTTTCCAATTTGAGAGTTGCGTGCTTTTCTTAAGTTCCTACATTCTATAAAACCTTGCCCCGCCAACTTCTCCGAGTGTCCATAACCATTACAACCGCTCGCCAGCTGACTGTCTATCGTCTGTCAAACTCAACTATGTCTAAAATTAATCTTGCTCTGACTAAAATATGCTTCTATATAAGAGGCTATCTTCCTTTCTAATACTGCGGATGTCCTACCTAGCAAAGGCGGTGGTGGATTATAGTCTCAACTCAAAACCCGTAAGGCGCCGACAGAAGAGAGGATTGACATCAAGAACCCGGCAGCTTGATGGTACCAAGATCGGTGAAACTGCCTGCCTTATCTGTCTTGAGCCGTGGTGTAAACGATTTGGTCTATGTGCATGTGCGTGGCTGAGGCGCTGACACGCCCACCCAAAACAATATACACAACCACTGACATTCTGTCGTTCCCTTCACCTATCTTAGCCTCTCTCTTTCCCGTTCTCTCTCTTTCTCTCTCTCTCTCTCTCTCTCTCTCTATATATATATATATATATATATATATATATAGTCATCCACATACAGTACTGTGTCGTTGTAACATTACTCATCAGTGCGGCTAGACTAGCACCTCTTCAAAGCCGAGGATTGAACCTAGGACTATCGTGTCGTCAGTCGGCAGTTCTACCCATCGACCCACGGGAGAGGCGCTCGTAAATAACTTCCACAAATGTCTATTTTAAACAAACATTTGTCCACCACTTTTATAGTGCTCAAACCGTTTTATTTATAAAAAAAATAGCGAGCATCACATTTACAGCCAATTAAGTAGCGGATGAGATTATTTACGACAGTGCTCTACCCAAAGACGAGGGGACATATATATATATATATATATATATATATATATATATATATATATATACATATATATATATATATGAGCAAACAGTTAATAAAATATGTTAAAAAAACACTTTGAAATGAGTTAAAAACATATTTAATCTGAAAAGGAAACACTAGATAAATGGATAGTCCTTAATCCGCGGAGTTTTGAAGAAATACTCTCCTTGTCATCAGAGGGTAGGAATTAGCAAAATGCGGGATCGGATTTTGCATGTGTGTGTGTGTGTGTGTGTGCGTGTGTGTGTGTGTGTGTGTGTGTGTGTGTGTGTGTGTGCTCATCCACATGCAGTACTGTTTCGTTCAATTACAATTCATGAGTGCGGCTAGCCTAGCACCTCTCCCAAGCCGAGGATTGAACCTAGGACCATCGAGTTGAATGTTGGCAGTTCTACTCATCACACACACACACACACACACACACACACACACACACACATATATATATATATATATATATATATATATATAATTTGAGGCTGATTCAAGTATAACAGGATTAATACAAGCGTACTCGATACCGAAGATGATTAAGGTATTTTTTTTTGTTTTTTACAAGAATATGTTGCTACAGAGTTATAAGCATGTTTTGGTCAGCTTGCTTTTAGTAATAGAGACCTCATCAGGCGCTCAGCTTATATGAAAGTTGGCATCAAGATCTCTGGTCATCTTCTGTCATTAGGAAATAGAAACAGGGGGCGATGTTGAGCCGGGAGTAAACAACATCAAAAGGGGTGTAGGAATAAAGTAGATAGGGTATGTGTTTAAGATGAGGACAGTGAAAGAGAGAAAGGGATGGTGTTCTGCGGGTGTGCGCGTTACTCCTCTCAAATCGTTAATGTATTTGTGTGTAACAGGTTTATTTATAGGTGAATGTGGGTTTTATTAGAATTTCGGAACATGGGAAATGAAGAAAGAAAGAGGAGGAGGTGGAGTCGAAGGGAAGAAAAGAAAAAAGAAGTTTATAATTGGTTTATTGGTGTTAGTTTAAAAACAATTCTTGCTCGTTGCTACACATCCTATCATTCCCGTCACATTTTTTTTTATATTTATTTATTATTTGCTCCTTATGGTATTGGAAAACTAAAAATGTATATAATTACTAAAACATTTATGCTAAGATATAATTTTTTTGTTATAACACAGCGGTAATAATCATTAAAGAGAGAGGGTAATTAGGAAATATGTCGGGTTAGTTACTAGAGTATAGAGTGTAATGGATAATGATAATTCCTTTTATTGCAGGTTATATTGATTTTGTATATATAAATAGTAGTGATGGGGCGATACTAATATTTTCCCGACTTCGATACGATTCAAGATTCCGCACTAAATTTCCGATTGCGATACAATTACCGATTCCGATTCCGATTCCGATTCTTACGAATCTCTAAATATTTAACTATAAAGTTGGTGATTTCCTGATTCTCATAAAAGACGTGTTTAATGTGCAATATATGTTACCGTGACATAAGTTGACATATATTCGGTTGTTTTCTAACAGTATTTTGTCTAGTTTATTATTTATAATACCTTTTCCCAAACGTACCCTCTCCGAGAGAAAGTCGGCTGCCATTTTGAATTTTCCAATACATCGGTAAACACTGCATGTTTTTCGAGCTGAATAAACATGTTACACTGAATAAAAACACAAAAAATATATCCAGTTAGGTAGAAAAGTAACTTATCTTGCCTTTGATAACATTTATTTGTTCTATATTTGTTTTTTGACAACTTTTTCGAATCTATGTGTACAGTAATACAAACCCAAGTAGTTAACCACCTCAGCAGAAATAACCTTCTTAGTGACATTCAATACGGTTTCCGTTTGCTAGCTATACAGCAGATGTGCTAACGGTTATATCTTATAGGATTAGCGAATTTCTCAACAAAGGCTTCCTTTCTAGGAATTGCTCTTGACAGGTAAAAGGCTTTTGATAGGGTATGCCATAAATGCCTACTTCAAAAGATTTAGAACTACATTATAGCTGGAAATCTGTTCTCTATTATTAAATCATTTCTCTATGATAGGTTCATAAGATACTAAGTAGTTGATGAGCAGAAATCAGAAGATTTTAGTATTAATACTGGAGTTTCTCGGGGGTCCACCCTTGGCCCAACTTTGTTTTTGATCTACATCAATGATCTCCCATAACATCTACTTAGATAATTCGTAGACATTTATGCTGACGACACTACTATCTATGGCAACACAATAAAGGCAATAAATGACCAGATTCTCTCTGATTCTCTCTCCTCTAATCTTGAGTACAATGAGGAAAGAGGTGTCTGGTTACTTTTATGCATCTAAAACTAAGCGTCTATCTTTACATCATCAACGCTCTGATTCCAATTTTGTATCAATTAAAATGAAAAGCTCTCGTCTTGAGGAGGCTCCATGTTTCGACAAGCTTCTGGGCTTGACATTTCCTCCCGATCTGAAATGGAACACGTACATCAAATCTGTTGCCAAGCTCGCTGGAAAAATGGCGGGATCCTTCTACTGTTCTAGTAGATATCTCACACTTATGCAATTCTCTTTCTCTATAAGAACCAAGTTTGCAAGTTATGGAGTATTGTTGCTATATCTGGGAAGGAGTTGCTAGAAGCAGCTTATCCTTCCTTGATAGAGTTCAAAATAGACTTCGTAGCTTAGTGGGGGTGACCTTTTTTCTTCCCTGCAACCTTTCCCACGGAAGAGCTGTTATGAGCGTCTCTGCTTTATCGTTATTTCCATGACAAGTGCTCGTCTGGGCTTCAATCTACGGTCCCTCCCCCAAGCCAATCTTTCACGAAAAACACCTGTCTGGCTGAAACCAATAATTTTCCCCACTCTTTATCTGTGCCTAAACCAAAACGCAGATTCCATGCACAAAGCTTCTTTCTCAGAACTGCACGCCTAAGGAACTGTCTTTGTTTTCTAGCTGACTACAATTTCGTTGTCCTCAAGTCTAATGTAAACAAATTCTCTGATGAACTGTCACATTAAATAATCCAATTTACCAAATTTCTACTACTAACGATTACTAAGAAATTACCCCATTTACTACTGTACACTCAATAACTTTCATTCTCGTGTGGCCTCTGGGCCTTGATAAGTGGTGACCCTTTTGAAAAAAAGTACTGGGAGTAGATGCAAATAAATATATTTTGGGGTTACTTTCAAAGTTTATGTTATTTAACGGTGCGTATCGTTTTCTGTTTAAATTTTAAATGTTCTTCGTGGTTTTGGGTTATAAAATAGTTCGAGCTTAGGGATAGCGATTTGAAAATTTTGGTTAAAGCATTTACTATAGTGGAAAACAATTATTGATTTTAATAAGTGTTGTGGTGGCACACATTCATTTGCATATGTGGATAGTAATTACACATAAATAGGAAGACTCAGTTAGTCTGAGTGTGTGTTCACCAGAAGCCACCGAAGGCCGCCGTGAGCAGATATGTTTCTCCAGCAAAGACTCTCTTATTTGACACCATTATGTAAATATCCTGTAAATATACCTTTTCCTAATTTGATCTACCTTTGTTTGTTGAGTCGTCATTTGTATTGCTTTCTACGTTACTTGTTTCAAGCTGCAAACTTAACAATAATAAGCAGTTAATATTTATAATTTATGTTTAGTATACTTAATAATTGTGTTCTTTAATTGTTTGGGTTATGTTGTACCAGATGTAATCACATTTTTATAGTATCAGATGGTCGACATGGAAAACAAGTAATACGCACACATATTAGATTAATTTTGTTGGATATTTATATTACGGGTAAGCATAAACTACCACTTTTGAGAGATAATTAATTGAGGATATAATACATGTATATGCCAAGTATCGATATTAAGAATTAGTGTAGAAATTGGTTGGTCCTGGATATGATCTTAAACTATATCCGATGGTGAGGCCCCAGCTTGCAGGCTTTGAGAAGTGTGGAACCACCCTTTAATTGCCATTGCTTCCAGGTCCACTATGACCCGGAGTGGTAGTACATGCTAAGGTCCCGACTATGGGTTAAATAGAAACCGACTTGAAAAAAAAATTCTATTAAAAAATAATCTTCAAAATAACTGGATTCGGCATTAAATAACCGGAAAAGTGTTGGAGTTACTTGCAAAGTTTATGATATTAACGGTGCGTATCGTTTTCTGTTTAAATTTTAAATGTTCTTCGTGGTTTAGGGTTATTATATAGTTCGAGTTTAGGGATAGCGATTTGGAAATTTTGGTTAAAGCATTTACTATAGTTGAAAACAAGTATTGATTTTAATAATAAATAGTTAATATTTATAGTTTATGTTTATCAACCAACAACTAACAGAAATTGCTTGTAAGTAATAAGTGTGATTATATCGAATGATTTTCGTGATTATTATTGACGAAGACGATGTATCTTTGGATTTAGTAAATATTTTGATCTTGTAGAGATTCATGTGAATAGATGTTTTACTGCATTAATATAGATTGAGTTAGAAATGTATTTAATAAGGATTTACGAGGGAGTCGTTAGCAAGGGGGAAAAGAAGTGTGATTTGTATTGTCTACAATTTGTTGATGTTTCCTGTTTTTTATTCAAGAGTTTATCTCTATCTTTAAATTTCGTGGTAAAAATTTTCATTTAAGCAAAAAAAAAACTAGGTGAATTATATTATTGGCAAGTTTTGCGTTTTAAAGATTTTCGAGTTAACAATTGGTGTTAAGATTTTTTTTATTAGTAGTACATTGTAATAAATAGCTAATGATAATATTGTATCACTAAAATTAGGATTTGAGCAGGAACTTTTATGGCCTGTATGTCTCTGTGTTAAAGTATTGTTAGTTTGTCTGATAAGGTATTGGTTAGTGGTAGTGTATTCTTTTGTTTTTATTCTGGGTAGATATATCACACAGTTTGTATAGCAATTTTGTTTGAAGGGGCATTTAGATTTATTTATACAACTACATGTTTTATTATTTTATTCTCTTAGTTATATTCTGCGTTATTATTTAAATTTATTATTATTGGTTTTTTATTATTTTTCCAAGTTATTGCCGCAACTATAGCGTAATTTAATGTTATTTTATTAAATATTATGTGTGGGATGTTGTTGGCGTGAGTGCAGCTTCAGGAGATTTATGATTTTTCCCAAGGTTGGTTTTGAACATTTAATTGAAGACGGATGCGTAAAGCAAATAAATTTTCATTTACGGGTTTTACTAGAGTACGAACATGTCTATATAGGCCAATCGTGTCAATTTCTGTATCTATACGTATATTCTGTAGGAAACCCAGTTTGATTCTTACTTCATTACTTAATTCTACTAATTAAGACAGTGATCCTACACTTTTCTAATGATGTCGATTTTGCCCTTAGAGATGTCGGTTAGTAGAGAGGCAAATTCTATCGCATCATTGAACAGGTTTTGTGATAGATGGGTAGTAATTTGTAATATCGAAGTGTATAAAAGAACATCTCCTCTTGTTTTTAATCCTAAAGCAGCAACTAACTACATCAGCCGAATTAATCCTCATCGCTTATTTCTATTTCTTAATAGCTTTCACCGGAAAATGACACGAGACATTCATTACTAAACTTTGCTTTCGTATAAGCTGATTGGTTGGTTGTTTTTGTTTTACGGCATATCAACCCTTTTCGGATTATTTAATGCCGAGTCCAAAGATTTTGAAGAAAAAAATTTAATAGAATATATTTGTTGTTTTCAAGTCGGTTTCTATTTAACCCATAATTGGGACCCTAACAGGTACTACCACCCCGGGTCAGAGTGGACCTGGGAGCAATGGTAATTAATGGGTGGCTCCATACTCCCCAAAGCCCGCAAGCTGGGGCCTCACCACTGGATATAGTTTAAAGCCATATCCAGGACCCGTATAAGCTGAACTCTCTTATGAGGTCTCTAGTTACTAAGAACTAGCTAGCCGAAACATTCTTATGACTGTGTAGCAACACATTAATACTTACATAAAACAAATCATATATATATATATATATATATATATATATATATATATATATATATATATATATATATATATATAGTAATAAGGAGGATTATAATGATATGTAGTAAAACTGTACAACTCAGATCAGGAATTTGTTTAACTCGTAAAATACACATTAGAATTGTCCAAAAGAACCCATGGTATAAAATCTAAGTGACTTTGTAAAATTTAGTTTTAAGTTACATAGAAAGTTCAATTAACTGTTCGGACGTTTTACCCAATCAAGGCTATTGAGATGAGAGTATGCTACCCTGTGGATTAAATAAATTGATTTTTTTTTTAAACCCTCTGCAGATTCTCGAGTCGACAAGACTCAACCTTATAAGTGTCATGGGTTACACAAAGATTCAAAAGGAGCATTCCCGAATTCGGTAAGATACACCTAAAAGAAGCTCGGATGTTACGTCAGTGAAAAGTTATGAAAATACAATGTAAGACGTGAGCAGTAATCCAAGAATTTTAAATAATACTAATGTTCAATCGTTACCCCCAACATATTTAGAGAGATAATATTCTTTTCTGAGTTAATTATTATCAGGTATCAATTTGATTAAGCGATTATTGAAGTCTGTTGGATTCGTGAGTTGTGAACTTTTATAAAAGATGTATTTTTTCAGTTTAAATTAGGTCCAAAAATCTATTTTCAGAATTGACCAGCTGTAGAGACGTGAAGATCTGCACGAACGCCACATCAGATGGTCATTATTTCATCCGACCCGTGATGGGTACGAAACCTTTCGTGAAAATCTACTGCCACCTAATGTCAAGCAAGTACCCAAAAGATTATGTGACTCTACATAAGGAAAACTACAGCAAAGTTCCTCCTATAAACAACCAATCGTGTTCAATTATTGATTGGAACCAAGGAAAACCTGGTGTTATCTATTACTGGAAGATTCGTCTAGATGTGATGGTTAGTAAATCATTTATGCAATTATATTATATTATATATATTATAATTATATTATATATATTATTGGAAGATTCGACTAGACGTTATGGTTAGTATATTGTTTATGTAATTACTATTAAGCATTAGTTAGTAAATCATTTATGCAATTATATTATATTATATATATTATAATTATATTATATATATTATTGGAAGATTCGACTAGACGTTATGGTTAGTATATTGTTTATGTAATTACTATTAAGCATTAGGTATGATTCTGTTTATTTTAATATGTCGCACACAGTCTATGAATCTCCAGTTTCTCTCCCATCACTGCAATATTAAAGCCTCGTTCTTGCTTTATAATTACTCTAAAGTAATGTGTTCAAACGAACTGACTGAATTGCGGCTCCTTTAACGCAATGAAATGTTCTATGATGAACTCATAGCACTGGTGCCTCTCGACGTATATATGCCGGTAATCCTTTTACTCGAATATGTTCTCTATCAGGAATTTGGAATTACCTCTCTGTTTCTTGCTTCACTGAATTTATTAGCATGTCGAACTTATTAGGTAGTGTTGAAAGACATCTCGCTGCTAAACGTTCCTCGTTATCCAGCGTATAGATGGTCCTTAATAGTAGTCCTATTACGTCTAAATTGTAATATGAACTCTCTAACGGAAAACATTTAATGAGCAAAGGTATCTTCCTAAAACTACCGATATGTGGAGCACAATAGTGTGGGGCTGATTCTCAGCCGACTATCATGTGTTCGAACTAAAGTACAATGTAAATAAGTTCTTGTTGAGCTGTCCTCTTAAATAATATAATCCTATTCAAATTTAATGTAATAAGTCTTCGGACGTAACTCAGCACCGTACAGTATATCGATACTCTACGGCTGACTGGGATAGCATCTATACATTTATATTTCATCTACCTCTGCATTCCATGTTTAAAAAGGTTGTGTCCTCTATAGTGTCAGACCTGACTGAATACTAAATAGTTGGCATAGACCGATTAATACCTTCCAAAAATGTCCAACAAAAAACCTAACAGTCAGCCACGATTCTCCCAAGAATGTGCTGCTGCCATCGCGAACAGAAATCACTTTTTCCATTGCTACCAAAGTAATAGATGATCGGAGAATAAAGCTGCTTTCAGGACTGCCAGCAACCACTGTAAAAGAGTAACCTATCTATCTATATATCTATATATCTATATTCTACATATATGTCTATAAAAGTGAACGTGTCTGTCTGTCTGTCTGTGTACATTTCCCTACGCAATAACTCTGTCAATCTTTAGTCTATAGACTCGAAATTTGAAATACCGGGTACTGAGATTTGGAAAAATCGATGTGACGGATGTCAGCCAAAAATTTGGCTGTTAAGGGGTCGAATTTCAACGATTTGACCTTTAAGAACTCTACCAAACTCCTCCGACAATTTTGGGTCTAGACACTTGAAATTTTAGATATAGGTTCCTTGAACATGGATCTAACTTAATAAAGTGATTTGAGCCCGAAACAATAAATTTTAAGGGGTCATAATAGGGGTCAAAGTTTTAAAAAATTAACCATTTTTTTTTGTTTTTTTTTTTTGCTTTTTTTGCACAGCATACACCTCCAAACACCCTAGCAAGGTGTCAAAGTTCAACGATTTGACCTTTGAGAATTCTACCAAACTCCTCCGCCAATTGTGGGTCTAAACACTTGAAATTTTAGATATAGGTTCCTTGGGCATGGATATAACTTAATAACTTGATTTGAGTCCAAAACAATAAATGTTAAGGGGACATAATAGGGGTCAAAGTTTAAAAAAATTGACAACTTTTTCTTTTTCTTTTTTTTTCTTAACATACACCTCCAATCACCCGGGCAACGCCGGGCTGGAATGCTAGTAAAAAAATACGAGAGAGCTATAAGCTCAGTCCGGTAAATCCAAAGTAGCTGAGCAGCGGTTTAGCTCCCACCAGTTTTGGCAAATAGCAAACACGATTCTAAAAAGAAACGTGCGTTCTATCCCACCCATCATCAATGGACCTGAGGTCATCTCGTCAGCATCAGACAAGGCCAAACTATTTGCCAAGAACTTTGCAGCTAATTCTACCCTACGCGACGAAGGCCATCAACTAATCGAATTTACTCCTATCGCTATGCAACATACAAATATCTGCGCGTGAGTTCGTCAAGCTAATCAAGAACCTTGATTCCAGTAAAGTAACTGGCCCTGACGACATTCCAACTATAGTGTTGAAAAAGATTCAACCAGAACTTGCCCCCATACTTACAAACTCTTTAAGCGTTGCCTTAAGGAGAAGTGCTTTCCAACACCCTGGAAAACCTCATCAGTATGCCTTGTATTTAAGAATTCAGGTGACCGATCATCTCCCTCTCAGTACAGACCAATAAGTATCCTGTGTGTCATGAGCAAGTTGCTGGAATCCATATTAAATAGAGAAGTAGCCAACCACCTCAGAAGAAATAACCTCCTTAGTGACATGCAATATGGTTTCCGTTCTGCCAGATCCACAGCAGATATGCTAACAGTTATAACTCATAGGATTAGTGAATCTCTCGACAAAGGCTTCATTTCTAGGGCAATTGCTCTTGGCATATCAAAGGACTTTAATAAGGTATGGCATAAGGGCCTACTTCAAAAGATGGCCAGCAATGATATAACTGGAAATGTTTTCTCAATTATTAAATGCTTTCTCTCTGATATGCTTATAAGAGTAGTAGCTAATAGGAAGAAATCAGAGACCCTCAATATTAATGTTGTAGTCCCTCACTGGTCCATCCTGGGCCCAACTCACTTCCTGATCTACATCAATGATCTCCCAAAACACATAGTTAAATCATTCGTAGACATATATGCTAATGACACGACCATCTATGACAACACATCTCAGGCTGGAAATGACAAAGTGCTCTCTGAGTCTTTCTCCTCTGATCTTGAACACACGGTAAAGTAGGGGGGAATGGTGGCTGGTTACTTTTAATGCATCTAAAATCAAGCTTCTGTATCATCAACGCTCTGATCCCCGTCTAGTATATATGTAAATGGATTGTTCTCGTTTAGGGGAGGTTCCATGTTTCGATAAGCTTCTGGGATTGACCTTTACTCCTGACCTGAAATGGAACACGTACAGTAAGTCTGTTGCCAAGTTCGCTGGAAAAAGTGTAGGATTCTTCTATCGCTCAAAGAAAATATCTCACTGCTGATGCAATTCTCTATCTATATAAAAGCCAAGTACGTCCAAGGATGGAGTACTGCTGCTACATCTGGGTAGGAGCTGCTAAAACAGCCTATCCTGCCCTGACAGAGTACAAAATAGACTTTGTGGCTTAGTGGGGGATGCTCTCTTCTCTTCCTTGCAACCTCTCTTTCACAGAAGAGACGTTGCGAACCTGTCTTTGTTTTATCGTTATTTCCAGGGGAAGTGCTCGTTTGAGGTCAAATCCCTGCCCCCCGCCAATCTTTTACGATAAACACCCGTCTAGCTGAAACCACTGTCAAATATTTTCCCCACTCTTTAACTGTACCAAAATCAAAACGTAGACTCCATGAACAAAGCTTCTTTCTTAGAAGTGCACGCCACTAGAACTCTCTTCCCTTTGATAAACATTTGGATGTCTTCAAGTCCAACATAAACAAATTCCTGATGAACCTCCCCCTTAAGACACTTTATCAAATCTCCAATACTAACGAATACTACGAGATTATCCCATTGATTACTGTACACGCAATAACACTTATCCTCGAGTGGCTTCCGGGCTTTTATAAATGGTGACTTCCATGTAAAAAAAAAATTAAAAAACATTATTGATCATGACGGTGTTGTCTCACTCTCTACACAACACGTATTAACCCTTATAGTCGAGTGGTCTTTTGCCTTTGATAAGCAATGGCCGATCTAGTACTGCGAAAGATATATGTTATTAGTATCTTTATTAGGATTTGATGTAAAGTGGGGAAAATAGTGTTTTTTTCGTAGGGCCTACTGTAATCTTAAGATTTAGTCTTTTAAAGAATCTGTCTAGAATTATTAATGATTTTCAAGGGTTTTTATTAGAATTTTAGTTATACACAAATAGATCCAATATTATATTAAAAAAAATTACTTTGTGTCTGTATCTGGCTGTGTGCTAGTTTGTTTCATATGTGCTAGTTTGTATCGCAAATGCAAGGCCACCTTTTTGAAGTTTTAAACGGAGGTATTCATTCATTCATTCATTTAATTGGCAAAGACGAAACGCAAAAGCGATTGCCATTTTCATGTACTTTATGTGCCTGGCAGTTTTTTTTAGAAAAAAGTAGTATCTGAGTACATTTGATTATATCGATGATCGATAATCGAAAACCCCGATGAAAGAAAGAACAGGCGATTATGACATAAGTTAACACCTTATACAGCCTAACATCACAAATGCATTTGAGAAGTGTTAGTAGCATATATACAGAAATATTCGATATATAAAATCAACAGTCATTTTCCAGACATTTGTGTACAGGCATTTAAATTTTCGTAGACACTTGAAAATTCAGTATGTTATTATCGTAAATCTTATGAGATGACTGACCAATGTGTATTATTCCAGGTTCGAAAGATCATCTACACCAACAATTGGAATACGCCCTACTAAAGCCAGACTGTAAGAGCTGGTAATTTTAATTAAGAGTTCAGACATGAGGATATTTAAGAAGAACGATAGGCAATAAAATGATGTTATCAACTTGAAAAAAATGCCACACAAACGTAGGACATTTCAATTTTGGGTCTCAACACTTGAAATTTTAGATATAGGCTCCTTGGACATGGATCTAACTTAATAACTTGATTTCATTCCCATAACAATAAATTTTAAGGGGTCATAATAGTGGTCAAAGTTAAAAAGACCGCTTTTTTTTTTTTTTTGCTCAACATGCAACTCCAAATACCCGGGCAACGCCGGGCTGAAATGCTAGTATATCTATAAAAGTGCAAATGTGTGTGTATGTGTGTATACATTTCCCTACGCAATGTTGTATTCATCAGGCATCAGTTTTTGAGTGATATAAAAATGTAAGGAAGGCAGGGAATGATGCGAGGTAAGTAAGGAAGTAAGAATACCATAACCCAATAAAGGATTTCATGGATCAGGCCCTGTGTGTGGTTATAGAGAAAATAGGTGTACAGTTCAGTGTCAGTGTCGGAACTGTACATACAGATATTCGCGAATATCTGAAGATGCGTAAAAGTTGTGTGGATTTTGACTCAAGAGTGCTAAGATAAGATGAAAAAGTATGACTTTGTCATCACAAAGGTGGATATCTAGACAGATACTCACACTCTCTATAGTCCGGACGTTGCTCCCTGTAGCTTTTGGTTATTCCCTAAGCGCAAGGAAACTCTTAGAGGCTGTCGTTATAAGTCAGTTAATGAGATGAAAGAGGCTGTGACAAGGGCCATTGACAACGCTTACACTAGAGAACTTCACTGGGGCCTTTCAAGAAGTTTTTGGAAAGAACAACGAATGCATTTCATCCTGAGGAGATTACTTTGAAAGACGCTAGAGTTTCATGTCCGTACTGTCAATAATTGACCATGTGAAAAATGTCTGGAAACATATTTAAAGAAACTCGTAATACAGGGCGCGTTTAAAACGAAAGTTTCTGTTTAAAGTACCATTGCACCATGATACCTGACGTTTTCATTTAAAACTTTAATTCACACAATTATCACAGCAAAAGCAGTTACATCAGATATATATAATAAAAAGCAGGGTTTTAGTAGATTGTTTAGAGCAGAATTGATCGAAAATCGAATATCGAATAAGAACACAAAATGTGATCATGATCTTTTTCAAGTCCATATTAACAAATTCTGTATCTTGATAGGCTCATTGATTAATTCCCTGTACATATGCGTATACGCTAGCCTATATATATATATATATATATATATATATATATATATATATATATATATATATATATAAATGTTTAGAGGTACAGAATTTATATATGGTTTTAAATAAAATAGTAGACGGAAGTTTCTCGAGAGCTCTTTCGGCTATCATCTCTTCAGGAGCAAATCGATAGCAATCTAAATAGTATTGTGACGAAAATAAAGAGTTCTATAGGGGAACTTATTTAATGTGACAACGTACGGGGGCATTAATTAAATTTATTTACGTTTAAAACACGATTAAAAATGTTGGCACAACGAGGGAGAAAAAAAAAAGCGGGAGAAAAATTCAAAGTTCCCCAAAGAGAAACAATGCGTTTGATGTTTCCTTTTGCCGGCACAAAGAAGGTTGACGCACCGCGATAGAGACGGCCTCCAAAATCTTTAAATGGTTTTTGGAGTCCGCTCTATGTAGCACCTCGAACCAATCTATTTAATATCTATCGGCACAGCACGGGTTGTCAACCAAATGCTGGCCAATAGCAGAGTCCAAGGCTGCAGAAGGAGGGAGACCTCCGAACCCCATCCTCGTATAAACCAGCATGTTCCATCGAAGATCAGACAAGGGAGGATGGGGTTCGGAGGTCTCCCTCCTTCTGCAGCCTTGGACTCTGCTATTGGCCAGCATTTGGTTGACAACGCGTGCTGTGCCGATAGATATAATATAGATTGGTTCGAGGTGCTACATAGAGCGGACTCCAAAAACCATTTAAAGATTTTGGAGGCCGTCTCTATCGCGGTGCGTCAACCATCTTTGTGCCGGCAAAAGGAAACATCAAACGCATTGTTTCTCTTTGGGGAACTTTGAATTTTTCTCCCGCTTTTTTTTTCTCCCTCGTTGTGCCAACATTTTTAATCGTGTTTTAAACGTAAATAAATTTAATTAATGCCCCCGTACGTTGTCACATTAAATAAGTTCCCCTATAGAACTCTTTATTTTCGTCACAATACTATTTAGATTGCTATCGATTTGCTCCTGAAGAGATGATAGCCGAAAGAGCTCTCGAGAAACTTCCGCCTACTATTTTATTTAAAACCATATATATATATATATATATATATATATATATATATATATATATATATATATACATATATATATTAGCATGCGTGTCCGGCGTTGCCCGGGTGTTTGGGGGGTGTTGAGCAAAAATAAAATGATAGTAGGAAGGCGGGCTCGAACCTGTACCGCGAAGAAGAAGAAGAACGGGAAAAACGTGACGTCTTTGCTGTTACGACGACCGCCAAACCGGATGTGACATAGGTTTAAATTAAGATTAGAGAATCGAAATGAGGGGATGGCTTTCGAAAATACCGAGGAAAAAAGCGACCTCTCACTGTAGAAAAGTGCTCAGTTGGGGGTGAAGAAATTCATGTTTTTAGCCAATTTTTCGGTATTTGTCGTTTGAAAAATCGAGCTTCAAAACGATACAGATCTTGTGAAAATCCACCGCCTCTGTCAAATGTTTTAGGGGACATGCAAACATACACACATACATTTATATATTTTTACCTCAAATTTTCAATCCAAACCGATTAAAAAGCGTTCCCTATCTCTGAATACACTTTATGTAAAATTTCAAATATTTAGACCAGAAATTGTCTTTAGTAATTTGCCAGAGACCGCAGCGGTCAATTTTTTTTAAACTTTGACCTTATTATGACCCCGTTACATTTATTGTTTTGGGCGCAAGTCAAGTTTTTAAGTTAGATCCATATCCAAGGAATCTATATCTAAAATTCCAAGTGTTTAAACCCAAAATTGGCGGAGGAGTTTTGTAGGGTTCCCAAAGGTTAAATCGTTGAACTTTGACCTCTTAACAGTCAAATTTCTGGCCGACAACGGATTACAAAGATTTTCTCTAAATTTCAGTACCCTGTATATCAAATGTCGACTCTGTAGACTGAAAGTTAACAGTGTTATTGTGTAGGGAAATGTACACAGACAGACATACATACACTTTCACTTTTATGTATATATATATATATATATATATTTGTGTGTGTGTGTGTGTACACCAGCCTGTATATATGTGTGTACGCTAGCTTGTTATATATATGTGTGTTCGACAGCCTGCATATATGTGTGTATATTAGTCTGTATATAATGTATGTGCTCTAGCATGTACATATTTGTGTATATTAGCCTGTATATAATGTATGTGCGCTAGCCTGTGTACATGTGTGTAGGTTGGATATGTTTATTTTCTGCTCATTGTGTTATTTTTTGCTGTGTTTAAAAAATGACAACACAATAGTGCGGAGGTCTTATAAAAGTTAAACTTCCATTTTTCTTTTTATTAATCAAAATGTTGATAAGCTTCGGGGCGAGACTGGTATCTTTCAAATCAGCAAACTTTTACGCTCCATAATTTATTTTTCTTTCATATTCACCACTATTCTAAATTCACTTTTGCCATCAATCCAATGACACATGTACGCTTATGAAGCCAATCCATAATAAGGCGTTAATTTTTAGTATTAGTCCTCGCGAGAAAGAGTAGGACACAAAATGTTTTAAATAATAATAATAATAAAATAAATAATAATAATAATAATAATAATAGAATAACAATAACAAAGACTTTCGCTGGCGAGGACTACTATTGACCGTAATCAGTTATAAGTCCTTTTGAAATTTTCATCTCTATTTTTCTCGTTATGTACTGAATATGTGTTAATAAAACCAATATGAAATATGTTCCTTATTAAATTTGAAAGATTTTCTATTCTGAAAAAAGTTTTTAAAAGTTAATCTAAAAAATTATTTTAAAGTTTTTTGTTAAAAAAATTCAGATTTTCTCATTATTCAAAACTGTATTACAAAGAGGGGGTTGCAAAAAATAAGTTGTGGTATGAGGAGAAATACAAACTGAAACAGAGAGAATATTCTGACCTGTAATAATACAAAGAAGGGGATGAAAAATGAGTTGTGGTGTGAGGAGAAATACAAACTGAAATAGAAAGAAGGAGAGTTTTAAAATATAATATTAAAAAGATAAGATACAAGTTTCATCCAAGGCTTTAACAATAAAGGTACAAGATTCAATTTGAAATTTATTTATTTTCAAAGTGCACTTCTTTAAATTTTACAAAGTAAGGTATAAAAATTTAATTTTAATTCGATAAACAAAATTACCTTGGATTTATTTTATGTAATGTACATTTTGTTGCAATTTAAAAACATTATATTTCATCTAAGAAATTAATGATATAGTTATAAAATTTTTCAATGATCTGTTTTAAAAATTGAAACAGAATGTACATTACATAAAATAGACTAAAGTATGGTTAATAATGGTCTAAAATATTTTGGAAAAAAGTCGGAGGAGGCTAATGGGGCAAAAATTTAATGGGTCCGTTCTTTCGCCAGAATTCTTGAATCCTGGTACCACAGAAGCAGTTTTCCAACAGTCTGGAAAGCAAGATTCATTAATGCATTTGTTATAGAGTTTGGAGAGAACTGGAGCTACTTCAGCTGGGCACTTTTTAAATAGCACAGCTGGGATGAGATCGGATCCACATGCTTTTGAAGTGTCAAGGTTTTTTGATAGCATGCACCTGAGCAGGGGTGATTTTCAGATCGTCTGGCGTGACGTCTGCCCACAGAGGAAAGTCAGGTAGGGGGTGGTTGAGAGGGTCCAGTGTGGAGTTTGAGGCAAACCGACCGGCAAGCATGTAAGCCTTTTCGGTTGCTGAGCAAAAAACCTCGTGATTGTTGGTTAGTGGGCGAATTGTTGATTGCCCATTATTTACTACACTGTTGTAGATTTTCCAGAAGTCACGAGTTCCTAATTTCTGTGCTTCGACGCGTTTTTAGTGGTTTCAGTAAATTCTCTTTTAGCTGTCGCTATTTCTTTCTTAACCTTACTTCTAGCTTCTGTGTACTTCTGTCTGTTAGAAATGGACATGTCAGTTAAATCTGCGGTATGCATGCTGCCTTTGAGCAATTGCAGTTGTGCAAGTCGAAGTAAACCATTGAGGAGAGTGGGGCTTGCTATAAAATTTCCGCATGGGGACATGTGGGTCAATTGCAGTTTTAAACTATCCAATGGTGTCTTTGCGCACTGCTCAACAGGGAGAGAAAAATATTTTCCTATGGGGCATCTCTGATAAGATCTCTGATGCCTTCCCAGTCAGCCTTTTTATAATATCTTTTTTTGAGCAATGGGTCCTCAATTTTGGCTCTAGACTTTAGGGCGATTTCAACCATGAGTGATCAGCGTCCCCAAGTGGGCTGTTGGCATTCGTTATACAATCATCGGGAGCTGTTGTCAAAAACAGATCTAGAATCGATGCGTGTGCTTATATATATATATATATATATATATATATATATATATATATATATATATATAATACTTTACTATAATAATTAAATACCTACAGACACTAGTATTTCATCCTTTCGGGAAGCTTCAGTACGGGGTGTCACGCTTAACACTAGTCGACAGATCCGAACCCGGCAACACGAGCAATCTCTGGCTCGATTAGCAAAGACCTTATCCAATCGGCTACCCTTAACCGCGAGAAATAACACTGAATTTAAACATTTTATTTTTAAATGTTTTTTTTACGTCAGAAACAGTGATCTAACATCTCTCTCTCTCTCTCTATATATATATATATATATATATATAGAGAGAGAGAGAGGTAAATTTATCACATTCTTAATTTTTATTCAAATATATATATATATATATATATATATATATATATATATATATATATAACTATTTACTTTACTCCCATAAATTAATATACGAAAGTATAGATTTATGCGTAACCTTTAAGTATTTACTTCAAAAGTGTTCACTACGTAGGTAGAGCTAGTTAGTAATTTATAAAATATATATGGCGATTAAGCTACACTAAATATTCCGCGTTTCATCCACTCTATGACTCCTCGGGCTTATGCGCGTGGTTGTTTATCGTTTTTATATGCTCCTCTTCTTTTGAGATTTTAGTTAGCCAATCAGCTTTCTAGTATTCACCGCGCTCTTCCTATCAGTCAATGGGCATGCATTTTATCGGACAAAGGATCTGATTTAAAACTAGGTTAGCGTTTTTTTTTATTTATTTATTTTTGTATTATTTTTTTATTTTTTTATTGTTAGTTTATATATAAATATATATACGTGTACATACATATATCCACATATATATATACATATATGTGTGACCGTTTATGTATATTCATGTTTATTTATTTATTTGTTTATTTTCTATTGTTTTTGTTAGTTTTAAAACTATATATATATATATACATTTGATAATTATTTGTTTTATTCTTGCATTATTCGTCATGTGTATGCTTTTCTGAAATAGTTAGCCGGTCGATATGACTTACGTATTAAGTAAGATGCCAGGTTTATCAGGTGTATTCAAATTACTGCTTGGTACATTTTATAATTATTTTATTGTTTCTCGCATATGATCGGGTGTTTCTTTTTTGTCAAAATGAGTCCTTGATATACACGGCCTAGGTATTAATCAAGATGTGAGATTATGAATTCTTATTCAAGTAACATTTTGCTACATTTGACAATTATATTATTGTGGCTTGCATTTGGTCAGCTTCACAAATTTGCAAAAACGATTTCTTAGCACACATTGAATAAGTATTCAACAATACCAGGTGCCTAATTGTTGACCAAATAACTCATATTTTATCCTGGTCGTTTGCATGCACTGCCTATACAATGTGATCATAATTGCTACGCCAATTTTTTGTAATTATTGATAATCATTACATTGTGTCTTGCATTTGTCGCAAGGTTCCCGTTTTTTTTTCATCAAAATGATTTGTCGATGCCCACGGCTTATGTATAAAAACATTAGGTTAATGTTTTAATTTTTATCCAAGTAACTCTTTGATATATTTGATAATTATTTTTTTGTTTTTTCCATTAGCGATAGGAGCGCCCTTTTCTTACGGTGATTTCTCCGTACATATGTCGTCCTAACCCTAACCCTAACCCAATTGCAAATCGATTTTACTGTTTAATTTTCTTCTTTATTTTTTTTTTTGTTTGTTTTGTAGAATTTGCGTGTGGTGACTAATGATAGGACATTCACGAATGTTAGTTGCGATCCGAGTCATTTTGGAATATCAGATGAATTTTCCAACAGCGGCAAACTATGTAAAATTGACAGCGACTACGGAACAGGGGTCGATTGCATGGAAGCTGACTGTCGTCCAAGACGAGGACAGTTCCATATAAACTTACAAGGTACCGGATTTATAGTTCAGCCATCAGTAAGTAATATTCTAATATATAAGTATGGCGAACTTATAGCACTAATTCCTACTTGACGTAAATAACCAACGACTAATCCTATAAGCAGCGAAATCTTATCCATTCATGAGTGAAATCCTCAGATGCCGGAAAGATCTCTAGTTTCATAGCTTCTTCCCTTATACTGCTAGACTTTAGATTTCCATTTGCGTTTCCTGCTATCTCGAGTTTATTATTATGCAGAGGTTTAAATGTAATGTGAACAAATATCTTGCTGCTCAACTTCCTACACTCCTCTCTATTCATGGTCACACATATAGATCAAAATTACATAAAAGTAGCAATATGCCGTATTTGAGAAAAATAAAAGTAAAAAATGACTACATCGAAATGTAGCAAAATCAAAACCCTAAATACAAAATACAAAATGGAGAAATCAGTACATATGACTGGTTGAAAACCTCGCCAATATATGGAATGGAAGGGCGAAAGAGAACGTGTAGACGAAGATCCACCTGTATCTGCAGAAATCTTTCTCTGACGAATGGAGGATGGAATGGGTTGCGAAAAACATCCAAAAAATTTGGAGGAAGGTTCATCAGGCAAACGTCAAGTTCTAAGTCATCGACCAGCTGGTTGAGACCGTCAAGAGTGGACTGCCTCACCCAAACCAAAAGAAAAGTCGGCGACTCTCGTAAAGGTGAATGTACCCGTAACCTTCCCAATGTGAAAACTGATAATCCACTGGTGCCAGAGATGACATTGAATTTAAGTACTCTGATAGCCGATTTTCGAACAAAAAGAGTTTGCAACAGTTACAAAAATTCGTGTAGAAATTATGATCACATTTGATAGGTTGTGGGTGTAAACGACCAGGAGCAAAATTCCTTTTCCTTTAAAATCTGAATTAAATCAATTAGATCGTTCCTGGGATTTATATCTGATGTATCTCGGTGTCTGAGAAGCAATGGGGCAATTTTGCAGGCTAAGTAATTTAGCAGAAAAACAAATTCCTTGCATTTCCTTTCTGGGGTAAAAAGTTGTGAAAACGGTTTCAAAATATTTGAAGATATGAGGAAAAAACAGCTTCTAACCTTGGACAAAAGGACTATGATTGGTTGGTGTAAGAAATTCTAATATTGAGAGTAAAGATCTGTTATTAGTCAGTGATAAGAAAAACCTAATATTAATTGTCTCACGGGTGTCGTGATAATGCTATAGAAAGGTTTATGAAGACTGCCTCAGCACAGGTGCTTAATGCCCTGATATTATCCTAAATAACTGAGCACATGTTGATACGTAGCATATTTTGTAAAATGTGGAAGTTAATCCGAACAAACATCTTTTCAATAAGTTGGAAAGAGGTAGATAATGTCTGGGACCAAAACATGGGACGATTATAAATAACAATTTCGGAATAGTGTAAAGTGAAAGACAATTATCGGAAATATTCTTTTAATTGGAATTCATTGAGATGAATATTATTTATCAATTTTTTTGATTTATTGCAGACAATTATCCTCATATTTGTTTAGTTGTTTCACGACATTTCGGCCAACTATTCCTCTGGCCTTCATCAGGTGGTAACCCCGATGGATAGGAACTCTGAATCTCCTGACTGCATCCGCTGTAATTACTGCCTTCCATAGTTGTTGTCGTCTCACCACGTTTTGGCCAAGTAAGCCTCTGGCCGGCTTTTGGGTAGGATTGAAACCGCTATCTTCAAGCAATCATCACCTAGAATCGTAGAGATTCAACGTATCTATCAACTTGCTTGGACAAAACGTGGTGAGAGGACAACAACTACGCAAGGCAGTAATTGCAGTGAATGCAGTCAAGAGATTCGGAGTTCCTATCCCGTCGCGGTTACCACCTGACGAAGGCCAGAGGAATAGTTGGCCGAAACGTCGTGAAACAACTAATTAAAGATGAGAACAATTGTCCACAATAAATAAAAAAAAAAATTGAATTATCGTAAAGTATTAGAATAATAACCAACCAAAGGGCACTCATGAGCAATTAATAAGTCGAAACCATGCGTGGCTTCCGAAAAACAAGAAAAGCAGTATGACATCAAGTTGACTTATAGACTGTTGGGTACTGGAAAACTTACTGAAAAATCTATTCCCATTATGGGGCAGTAGTGGAAATTTCTATGT
>NC_136522.1:49921459-49946459 GCF_053919585.1 Euprymna scolopes | reverse complement strand
CCTTCATTAAGTTGATGCCTCCCAGAGAAAGAGCGATGTATATTTTAAAATGTAATTATCAACACACATGTGTTCGCTGTTTACGATTTATTAGTGTGTTTAGAAAAACCTACAATAACACACATACACAAAAATACACACACACATATGTGCATGTATGTGTGTGTGGGGGGGTGTAGATATTCAACATGCTTTAACAGCTGAGGTGGAGATACCTAACACTTCGAAGACGTTCGCTGTTTGTTTTTTTTGAAAAAGCCGCAATAAACAGGCGAAACATCGCCGAGTTTTTAGAGCTCTCCACTTCAGCTTTTAATACCATACATGTCGTACTTTCGTCCTTGTTCATAATCTTATTGTCGATATGGAGGACCATTCACATCATAAAAAGGTACGTAAATACAACGAAATAATAATCCCGGCTCGCTCCAACAAAAACGGGAGTGAATTCTTATTAAGATGCATTGACGAGAATATTATGCTTAGACGTCTTGATAAGTCTTTTCAACTTTAGCAAACATTTTTCCCAAATATAATCCCAAGAGTCACATAATTACCTACACGCCATCGCAAGATCGCTGGCAGATAGTTTATACACAAAAATAAACTCTCTAACCATCAATTCTGCACATAATAAAAATCTCAACAATAAAATATCAAGCCTAATTTCCAACAGAAAATAAGACAATCTTAACTTATCTCGATTCTCTTAAACCAACCACTATCAAACACTGAAAAGTAGTTTCTCAGTTTTGGATTAAAATTCGCGACCGGTTTTACCTAAAAAAAAAAAAAACTAATATGGTCGTATGAAATTACAAACAGAAAGACACAGTTTTCACAAAAGACTTAATTCAGGGTATCATATCTAAGATTGCGACCCAAAGCGCAGATAGTCGTACTAAAACGATATATAAATGCACAAATAAACGATCATAACATCATCTTATCACCTACAGACAAGGGTGATGGTGTTGTAATAATGGAAATGTATAAAAATATAAAATACTCCAGCTTCTGCAAACCATACAATATATGAAAACAATTAACATATATGGTATAATACAAACAGAAATAGATATATTTAACAAAACGTAAAAGATACTAATAAATAAGTGTAAAAATCTTGGCAACCCATATCGAATATCATCCTTAAACCCCACTTTATATGGCCTACCAAGGAACCATCAAAATAACGTATAAATCTTCCCCAGCGTCTCAGTCCTCGGCAGTGCTACACATAAAATTGCATGGGCCATTTCCAAATTTCTTAGTAGGCAAAATTAGCTCATCCCATATAAAAAACAAAACTTGAAACATACTTACCAAAAAAAAAACAAAAAAACCTCAACCTTACTAATAAACAATGAATATTTTCGACATCGAATCCCGGTATACTAACATTCCTACAAATAACGTGTCTTAAACTACTCTCCAAACATCTAAAGCACTAAGTTTTCTTTCCCGTTAGATAAAATAGTTTACATTATAGGTTTATGCATCGATATGATGTATTTTACTTTTAATAACTTTTACTACGAGCAACAGTTTAGTTTACCCATGGAAAGCGCACTTTCTGGTGTTTTAGCTTGTTTATGTTATGAATTTATGGAAATACGGCATAATCACATTGACACACCGGTTCTCGTAGGATTACCGAGGTTAAGCAACGTTGAACCTGGTCAGTACTAAGTGGGTGACCATTTCGGAGTTCCAGGTGCTGTATGTGCTCTCGCTTATCCCGGCATTGTTTCTGTCGTCCTGGACTTCACCTTGCCACTGAACAAAAACTGTGCCGATTCGGGAGAGGTGTGATTAGAGATTTCACAGCCCTTGCTTCACAATGAGACGCGCAACTGCCCCTACAAGGGGTATCCTTTGTCTTCCGAGACTGAACGGAGGTATTGGATTGGATTGTGGAAACTAGGCAACTGAAATATAGATTTCTGGAGAGTACTGCGTACATTAGATATGTAGATAACATGTTAACTTTCCTTCCTAAATAATCCAAAATAGAATCCATAACAAAAAATTAAACAAAATTAAACCCACTACTAACTACACATATTAAAAAGAAAACAACCAGTAAATATATTTTCTCGATGTCTATTTAATAAGTAATGAGAATGAATTAAAGTACAATGTCCACTGTAAACGAACCAATAAAAAGGACCATGTACATTTTTATTCGAACCTTAATGATGAAGCGAAAAAAACATTTGATAAAACTTACCCATAGTGAAGCTTTAGCTTTGTTTATTTTTAGAGTTTATTGATAGCTTGGTTGGTTGTTTTTGTTTTACGGCATATCAACCCTTTTCAGGTTATTTAATGCCTTATCCAAATATTTTGAAGATTTTTTTTTAAATAGAATATATTTGTTGTTTTCAAGTCGGTGTCTATTTAAGCCATAGTTGGGACCCTAACAGACACTACCACTCCGAGTCAGAGTGGACCTGGGAGCAATGGCAATTAAATGCTGTCTCCACACTCCTCAAAGCCCGTAAGCTGGGGCCTCACCACTGGATATAGTTTAAGGTCATATCCAGGACTGGAGTTTATTTAGACTTGCTATCTGAAATATAGATTATGTAAGGGTGCTTCGTACTTTAGATATATAGAAGACATTTTTTCCATACCTTAATCATCCAAGATAGAAGTTATTACTTAAAAATTAAACAAAATTAAACCCACTATTAATTACACATGTTACAAAAGAAAACAACAAGCCCATACTTTTTCTTGGTGTCTACTAATAAATGATAATAATGAAAGTACTTAAACCACCATAAACGACTATATACATTTTTATTCGCACATGATGATTACGAAAGCTACGGTAATCGGATTCTACCTTAGAACACTAAGAATATTCAGCAATGAATATTTAAAGGAAATTTTCCAATATACAGAACGTTCTTTTTTAGATTTACAATACCCACAATATTGGCGCCAAAAGAAAAGCTCTAAAATGTGTTCCCAAACGCAGTCAAGATAGCCCCATAACAAACAAAACATTTAACAGAAGTTTAGCTCTACCATCTATTATCAAAACCAACTTGATCTATAAAATCTAAATAAAATGATTATTAAAATATTATAGACAACTTCAACAATCAAAGACTTAATCCATAAACATAAATATAACACCAATTCCAATATTAAAGTAGGTTTATATTCCATACACTGTTGTGACTATGGTAAAATATACATAGGTGAAACACAACGTTACCTTGATAAGAGAATCTATGAATATAAAAGATATATAAAAACTAATAACACACTTAACGCCATTTTTCCCATATTATTGAGCATGATCACCAGATTTACTTTGAGAATAGAACTATTTTTAAAGCGATATACAACAAACCATTATGTTGTTTAACTGAATCCGCTCAAATTTCCAATTATTCTAATTTACTAAAACAAAGAAAATGTTTTTTTTTTCACATCTATCTATACTTATGGAAAATAATAATTCGAAATAATAATAATTTTAACAATTATTAAAATCATTTTTTTTAATTAATAGTCATATATATAATGGATATATGTATATATAATCTCTTTATTTAAATGGTAATAAATATGCTGATCTTCCCCTATCTCTTAATAGATATATACTCCTTATTAACAAACCTTCTCGGCAACAGACATGTTTTATCTCTATATAAATAAAATGAACTCATTTTTTCCCGCCTGATTTTGACCTTAATAGGATTAAAAATCAAGATATTTCATGCAAATATAATATGCACAAACGGCAGAACAATATCTGAGGTGTGTCATAGGCTTATTATTTCTCAAATTCCTCGATAATCTTAGATTTCTATACTTTTTCTGCTGAGAAGTCACGGCCAAAATCGGTTAAGATCAATGGAAGTGGTAAAATATTTTATCTCTTATAAATTCCTCCTCCCCCTGCCACCACTTAACACCGTTTGGGGATCGTTCACAAGGAACAGTTGAGAAGAGAACACCGGTTTGGCTTCGTAGTTCTTTCATGTTAAGTTATTTAAAATCACTAAACTAAGCTGCAGTGCTTTGTGGCGTAGTGGTTAGCGTGCTGGACAATTCACATTATATTTCACGTTCGTGCCGACCTACCGTAGTCGTTTTTTTTTCCTAAACAACTGGAATGGACTTTTCTTGGTGGCCGAACTGTTAACGTTGCAGATGGTTTTTTTTCACACTTTATTTTCCTACTTTTAGACATGACTCCGGGTTTGATCCTTCCTATTTACCTACCATAACATTTTTTTAAACTCCCCCCTCCCGGAAACAAACACTCGGGCAACGCCGGATACCCCCGCTAGTTCTTAAATAAGCCCGCACTTAAAAAGAGAAATGTCGTCGAGTTTTTCGGTCTCTCCACTTCAGCTTTAAATATAATATAATATATGCATATATATATATATATATATATATATATAAATATAGGTAGTTATCATTAGGGTTATGACAACAGCATATTCTCTCTCTTGCTTTGATTTCCAGATATATATCCATTGATATCCATTGATATCTTATATGTTTTTATGTGGAGTGATGTGATCCTCGGTTGATTAATTGCGTCTGTGTCGGACATATACTTGAGAGTAAAAAAAAAATGAATAGAATATGTTGTTATCATTCCACAGCAAGAAGACCTATTTAATTCACTCTCATAGTATTGTATTCATACTTTTATGTAATTCGTCTTACGCGTGTTTCGTTAGATAACTGAAGTCCGAACAACTCATCAAAGACAGATGTGTGTTCCTCAGAGTAAAAGATTGAGAGTGTTTCCTTGCAACAAAAATATTATATGGTGATGTAAATGGTGATAAAATGAAATGAAGATATTTATGGTTCGCAAAATGATGAGAATAAGAGAATTCTAATTTATTACATTCTTAATAAGGAACTATCCGAAAAAAAAAACAATTGAATTCAAAGATTACAATATCATATAGCAATTTGATTTTTCAGAGTAAAGTTATATTTCTGTAATTTCGTATTTAGATTCAAATTAAAAGCAAGAAGTTATGCACAAACCTCAGGAGATACTGTTCACAAAATATCAATAATAAAATACAACTTAAATTTAATCAGATTTATTAACTTGTTAAAATTTCTTAGCATAATCAACTGTCAATAATACATATTTTCCCTCCTAAATGAATGTTCGCATTTAATTAATTTAGTTTTTAATTTTCACCTATTAATATTATTAAAATATGTGTCATTTGATTAAATAATATTAAACAAAGCATTCAGAATTTATTATTTAAGATTTACCAACGATCTATAATTTAATATTTCTATAGTAATAACTAGTAAGACGTGTGGAAATTCCACAGAGGACTCATTCATATGTAATATATTGATGTGTGCATTCTGCATACGTTCAGTGTAAATGGAGGCGCGCTGATATATTGTAGCTCTCTTGTTAAAACTGCAAAATATTTATCTAAGCTAGCAGGGACAACTGACGCAGCCTGGTCGCAAAGCACGCTTAATCATGATATTTTAATCCTTGCATATTTCGTATATATTATTGTAGAGTTAATTTTATTTTGATTTTTATATATTATAAAGTTGCGATTAAAAATAAATATATATATACATCAATATCACGTGGGTGCATCAGCTTGAATCGAAACAAAAGCTTAAACTTATGAAACAAATATATGTATATATTTATAACTTAAGTTCCTTCAGCTATAATCGAAATCGAAACTAAAACTTATGAAGAATTCTTAATAAAATTATCTATAAAAAATAAATGACCAGAGTGCCATCAGCTATAATCGAAACCGAAACCAAAACTTATGAAGAATTCTTGGTAAAATTATTCATTAAAAAAATGACTTGAATGCCATCAGCTATAATAACTCAGCCTTTCAAACTTATACTGCAGCGTGTTTTCGAACAAGAATATCAACATTTCTTCATTCTGCCATAAAGGTTATATTTTCTCTTCCTTGCCTTACACTCCCACCGACATAATCCCCAAATTCTAGTAGCAAATATATATTCCATCTTTAATTTTAGTCTTTTTGTAAAACGGTTTAGCGCCGATTCTTTTATTAAAAGTATTTATTATCTACAAAACACCGGGTAATTATTCCATTTACTACATTAATACGTTAGTTTCATACACATTACGTTTGCATAACATTTCAGACAACAGAAAGTTTCATTTTTTATTATGAGTGCAGCAGAATAACGGAATGGAACTCAGACAAACAGCTTAACGTTATAACCAGTAGTTCTTCGATTTTTCGATTAAGAGAATCCTAATTACGAACACGGGAAAAGCTTTTCTCAGTATGGCTATCATGCACGTTGCTTCTTAACATTTCTTTTTCTTCTTCTTCTTCTTCTTCTTCTTCTTCTTCTTCTTCTTCTTCTTTTACGTATTCTTCTTAATCTTTTTCTAAACGTCTTTTTATAGCCCCGCGTCTTCTACGTCTTTTTTTTTTCGGCTTTTCATTTTTTCCTTTTTTTTTTTCTTTTTCTTATTTGTGTTTTCTTATCATCTGAATCGTCATCTCCGTCTTCTTTTGATTTTTCTTTTTTCGTATTACTTCGACGTATCGGACTACTGTTCTCATCTGAAGTGTGATTTTTACGACGATTCAGTCGATGTAACCACCGGACTTGTTCAGGTGTATCTTGTCGAACTCGAGAATGTTTCTGTCGGACTCAGGAATCTGGGCGAAATTTCGACAGAAAAAATCAAAAGTTCGTCAAAAGAGAAGGTCGGGAGGATATGTAGACTAAAAATGGCACCCAAGATAAGAAAAGTAATCTGATCAATCCAAATAATACGGAATTTTCGCTTGTTTTTTTTATATAATAAAAAAAAAACAATTATATTATTTTATCGTCATGAGAAAACTTTTAAAACAAATTTTTAAATTCACATATTTAAAAAAAATAAGAAAATTAATTAGTTATATTATTATATCACGACAATAAAACTTTTAAACCAAACTTTGGATTGTTTATTTGTTTGTTTGTTTTTGTTTTTTGTTTTTGTTTTTACAAATGATAATAAAGCGAGTTATATGATTATATCGCAATGATTATACCTTTTAAATCAAACTTTGGATTGAGTTTTCTTTAAATAATAATAACCACGAGTTATACCATTATATCGCGGCAATAAAACTTCTTAAAACAAACATTTGTATGCTTTGTTTTTATATAATAATAATAAACAATTTATATCATTATATCGCGAGAATAAAACTTTTTAAGACAAACTTTTGATTGCTTTTTTCATAATGATTATATAAACGGATACACCACCCCAAGCAAGAAAACCGGATGTCGTAATAATGAACAAGTAAGAAAAAACCTGTCACATCGTAGACTTTGCTAATCACATGGTGAATAGCAAAGAAAAGGAGAAACGGAGCAACTACACATAGCAACTCATATAGCTGAAAGGGATTTGGATGATGAAGAAAATCCAAATAATAGCTTTCATACTAGAAGCACGAGGAAAAAACATTTGAAAAAAAGAATAGAAAAATTGGAAGTAGAAGAATGGCTGCAAAGATACAACGAATAATGATAATGAAAGCTGAAATATTAAGTAAACCCCTTGAATGCGGAGATTAATACACATGAGTCTCGTGCGCGGGCCAGACAAACTGCTGCGGAGGCAAAATATGAAGAAGCGTTACATGGAACCAAGAATATTGAAGCTGCATATCTATAAGTTATCTATCCCCTCACCAATCCCCTCCCATTTCCCATCAACACACCCTCCAAAAGAGTGATGCCAAACAGTTGAGAAGAGTGGAAAGACCGATGAGAGAACGTTTGCAGACATCCGCTGGACAAGTGCAAAAAGAACTGGGAAATTGCCACTCAAATTTCAGTGGATACCAATGGAGACTCATTGTCACTCAAATTCCAGTGGAGACCAGTGACCGCTTTCAACGAGAAATCAACGGTAAGCCGCTGTTGCGATAACACATATTTATTTGCAAATGTTATCGAACGAGGTGGAGAGTACTAGAAAACTGGCGAGACTTGTTGTAATTCAGCTTATAGGGAACACCAAAGGTTGTTTTCAAAGAGAGATTTTTGAGGACCTGAATGAACGCTCCTTGTGGGCCAATAATAATAATAATAATAATAATAATAATAATAATAATAATAACAACAACAACAACAACAACAACAAAAACAAAAACAACAACAACAAAAACAAAAACAAAAACAATAACAATAATAATAATAACAACAACAACAACAACAAAAACAAAAACAAAAACAATAATAATAATAATAATAATAATAATAACAACAACAACAACAAAAACAACAACAACAACAAAAACAAAAACAATAACAATAGCAATAACAATAATAATAATAACAACAACAACAACAATAAAAACAAAAACAAAAACAATAACAATAATAATAATAACAACAACAACAACAAAAACAAAAACAAAAACAATAACAATAATAATAATAATAACAACAACAACAACAACAACAAAAACAAAAACAAAAACCATAACAATAACAATAATAACAACAACAACAACAACAACAAAAACAAAAACAAAAACAATAACAATAACAATAATTATAATAACAACAACAACAACAAAAACAAAAACAATAACAATAATAATAATAACAACAACAACAAAAACAAAAACAAAAACAATAACAATAATAATAATAACAACAACAACAACAACAAAAACAAAAACAAAAACAATAACGATAACAATAATAATAATAACAACAACAACAACAACAAAAACAAAAACAAAAACAAAAATAATAATAATAATAATAATAATAATAATAATAATAATAATAATAATAATAATAATAACACCAAGTCAAATATTAAATCATACGCAAAAATACTTTCTGAAGAATAATAGAAATTAGAAAAGTAAACAAAAAATATAAAGATTTATTAAACTAAAAACAAGCGAAGCATGCGATATAAATGGAAAACAAGAAAAAAGAACACGTACCTTCAAAATCAACTAAAATGCTCCTCAAAATACGCCACCAGTATTTTCAATGAAAACGGATATACAATCCACTCCCCCAGCTTTGCTTCCCTCAACTCCTTCTAAAAACCCCTTCATTGGAGAGGTAGGCCCGAATATAGCGCCTTGTATTTTGTACTGGGAGGCTTTGTGTAAGATTAGCTCAGACACAGAAAAAAAAACACAATAAAGTCCCAGTAGAAAAAAAATTGTTATAGGAATCTTGTCGATCTTAAAATTATTAGCAACCGCGACGTTACCAGCCTGGACAATTTCCCCAAAGCCCAAACCATTTTGATCTAGGGAGGAAGCAATCGGCGTGTGGAACATGATAGAGAAGGGTAAATAAATAATGCACCTTCTCGCCTTCTTCGACGACCGAGAGTTATCAGATTAGTAAAAAAAAACCCAAAAAACTTTGTATTGGGAAGATATCCATTAGGATGTACCCATCTCTTTATAGAGCTATAAAATTTACGTTTTTCTTAGACATCGGAGCGTGTTCCTAGATGGCTTTATTACCAATGAAATCGGACAGGGTTCTCTAAAGACTGCTGTCGGTGTCTTAAAACCTGCTATGTTCCTTTTAGATATCCAACACTAAGTTGCAATAATTGACATTAGCTAGTTTAAATGCAGAGGGTTTAAGGACATTTCTCCTTAACCTCAAGTTGCATGTGACATTCAACACCTTAAGGTAGATATGTTGACTACAGGAGACCCATAAGAATCCAGGTGATTATCTGAGTGTTCTTCCCAGAGCCTGTCATCTATTTAGCATATTTGTATATTCACTCAATGTGGGTTTCCTGAGTAATAAAGTGCTCTTTGAATGCATCATGTGACCCGGTATTTGCTGATACAGAGGGGAGGCTTTGCACTCTGTGTACAACGGTAAAGAACCAATATTTTCGAGATTGGTGTTTATGGGCTAATATCTGATCTAGGCGGGTATCCTTTTATCGGCAGACTGGGCCCTTTATATATACGTCTCGACGGATTGATCAAGCGGAAGACTGGTTCTGGATCCCGATTTAGATGGCAGAGTAAATTCTTCTAGTGGTCCTACCATGGTCAGTGAGATTGAATTATTTCAGAATTTTATCGAAAAGTTTGATCTTGTCGATAAATTCTGGAATTTAAAAAAATCTGACATAGCAGGGGCATGGACAAATAGGCGCGGCTCCGTTCGTTTCAATTGCCGAGTTTCATAGATGTATTCTTAGGAGAATCAGAGTAGGGTTTTTTTTAGATTGTTCACGTTTTCATAATCTAGTTTACTCGATTTATAAGCTTGTCCGAGTGCAGGAAAACTTAGATATCCCTGAACCTTGAATGACTGTTCAGCACCTCGTTATTCGAACTTCCGGGAACAGCTTTTACTAACCATCCAGGATTAACAGGGGGCATAATCGGAAATATGTGATGGCGCTTTCTAAAAGAAAACTATTAGGTTCTTTGTTGTCGATTTAAGTAGACAATTAAAACTTAATTGAAGGGCAATAAGCGCGACACTAGAAGCTAGATTAATTTGGGCAGTAGAGGTGGGGAACAGAGATAACTTTGATATAGTCAAGGCTGGATTGGGCTCCTTGAATAACAAGGAGGAACAGGGATTTGTAGTTAGAGCTATGTTGAATAGAGTATCAATCAAAGCGATAAACACGGCCGCATCACTACGTGCAGATAGATACGTCATCAGTGTCACATTGCCGGGCGAACATACAGTGATCGCAAACGATAAGATTCCAGAATTGTTTTCGCTTTCATTTTCAGGAAGTTTTCACCATGGTTCCTGGTCTGGCAATGGCTCAATTCAACATATTTAGGCAATGTTTCTCGTCTTGAGGTAACTGAAGCGGTTAGGTTTTAAGAGTGTTTAAAAGAGAATGAAGTTCTGGAATCTCTAACGCATGTAGAGCTGGTTAGATCTCCCATGATCGATGGTCTGCTGTACGACCTATGAGGTTTTCACCTATTTTCGTCCCCTTGCTGGTCGTCTTCTACAACTTCTGGTTTAGGAATGCGTCTATTCCTCACTACATTACCAGGGGTATTATTTAATTGCATTCTAATGGCAAAGATTGTGGGGATGGGGTGTATAATTTCTGACCCTTTATTATGTTGAATACAGAGTTAAAATTTTGGCCCAAATCTTAGCTAACCGACTACAAATTGTTTTGCATCGCCTATCAAATGCGGAACAGATTGTAATGTTAAGATCCGGACGATCCAAGATAGTTTACACATGGTATGCCTGATTATCGATAAAGTTGAGACTGAAGCCGCATTGATAAATTTTGATGAGTTCAAATCGTTCGTTAGGGTCAATCATTGATACTTAGCAGCTGTCTTTTCCTCGACCGGATTTGGTCTCCAGTTTCGCTCCTGGATTTGTCTCTTGTATGCAAACACTTGTGCGATGGTGCAAGTACATGGTTTGAGATTGACGCCTTTCAATTTTTCCAGATCCATTCATCAAGGTTATCAACATTCACCGATGATTTATGTGCTTGCGTTGGAACCGTTCCTTTGCAGGCTTAAGATGACGCCGGTCTTTCGTGATATATATTTGCCCTGTCCTTGCAGCACATTGAATTGTTCCGTCTATCCCGACGACATGATCGCGCTTCTTACGAGCAGTGCCTTAATTAGAGTCGTCGACATAGAAATAATAGAGGGGGCAGCGGCAATAATCTACTGGAGAAAGTCGGTTGGCTTGCGCATTGATGCCAGGAGGAAAGTACCTCTTCAGGGACCATTTGATCCTATAGCTGGACCATGCAAGATATTCGGAGTGTAGTTTGGTTCAGATCTCTAGTTCGAGAAAAATTGGTCGAAAATGTTGAAAGCGGTTAATACCACAGCATTTCTGTGGTCTTTTAGAAATTTTACTTTTATGGGAAGCGCAGAGGACTGTAATCCACATAATTATATTCTTATTCTTTACGACTATCAGTACTTCCAATTCCGCAGACCTTGTTGCTTGATTTAGTGCTGGCTTTTTTGGAGTTCATGTGGCAGGGAAAGTAGAATCTGGTTTCGCAGACCGCCAATTACCTATACTCGTCTGAATTGGGGATCTGGGGGTGCTGAGTATCGACAGACGACGACAGACGCTTCGTATTACTTACGTAGACCGAATGGGTACATATTGCGATGAAAACAGAAAAAAGACACCAAGAAAGCTTTGAGAGGTTTCCCAGAAGCGAGTCGTCCCGTTTTTTAAGTTGGTTGAAGGCTACACAGTAAGTCTGTTAAACGGAATGTTCTTAGTCCTAGAGATTTCGTCAGTCACCTGAAATTAGACACCGACCAGGAAAAAGGAGGACCATTGTGATGTCTTTGCTTTCTAGCGTTTATAAGAATCGTGATATGATCGAGGCAACAGAAGGAACTTTCACTGCTCCCCGGATTGTACACATTTTCAAACACCGCCGATCAGATTGATGAAGGTGACACTCTCTTCAACACACTTCGACGAAAGCTGGATGGAAGTTTTGCGTCTGTGTCATTTAGATGGAGCTAATTCAAATCGTACTTGGACGTAGCTTAGATAGTGGATATTAGGTGGTCAAAGCGAACTGCGATCAATCCTTTTGGCCCCGTTATGACTAGAGAAGATTACTCCCCGATTTTCCCCCGTTTTTTAAACTTAACTAGTAAATGGACGATGTCATAAGGCCCCTAACTTCTGCCCTAATTTTTAGTTAATAGTCCCTGTCTTAAATAAGGGGACAGAGTTGCTGTTTTGTAAGTATAGGACCACCTTATTATTGTTTAATGGGATGTTTTAAAAGTTATGTTTATGTGTGTGTGTGCGTGTGTGTGTGTGTGTGTGTGTGTGATAACCGCATATATGTTTTAAATTGAAAAAAAAAACCTAAACGGCTCTTATCGCTCATAGAAGTTGTGCACAACTGGCCAACTAGTAGATAATCTGCCACGAAAAAAAAAAACGAAAATGGAATCATGTCTTTTCGTTGGTGACAATTTTATCGTTCCAACTTTTTATATATAAGGTACAATACAAAATCCCGACAAAATTAGCTTTATAATAATAATAATAATAATAATAATAATAATAATAATAATAATAATAATAATAAATACGAAATCTGCAAAAATTAAAATATAATAATTAAGCGTATTTATGAACAGGCTAACTATGGGACAACCTGCTAGTATGTATAGATATACAATTTCTACCTCTACCACTTCTGCCACAGTATATTTTACTAACAGTTTTTTCTGTCATTTTAAATATGTCATCTTCAGCTTCTCACATCAGGTATATATTGTCATTTTTAATTTTAATTAAATTATAGAGAGATTTAGTTTCGTTGTTTGTGATGAGAGTTAAAACATGCATTCTCCTTTTCGTAAAAAAGCGACTTATTTTCTCACCGTCCGATTTTGTGTCACATCCTCTCGCGGTGGGAAAGAGGTAAATATTTGTCAGTGTACACTCCTAATTCTCCATTGTCGGTACTTAGTACTACGACTATAGTGTTTTTTTTTGTTTCAATATATTTTACCCTTCCTTAATACTCTCCCTGTCCGTGTTTTCCTTAGTGGCCTTTATAGGTCCACAACAACTTGTCAATGAGGGGTTCAAATTTACCAAGGGGATACCCATCACAACAACTTAACGATGAAGGATTCGATTTTTAAATGGAATATCCAGAACAACTGAGCAACTTATGAACGAGGATTCGTGAATCTTCTGTTTGTTTTCCTTCCACAACAGTCATGAGGGGATTTAAACCCTTTGAAGAACCGAGTTCGTTTTCCAGATGCGGCAGCAGCCAGCTATTATCGCTCCACATTTGCAGTTCAGGATCATATTCTTCACGATTTCGTGCTGGGGCTGGATATTCTGTAAGTTTATATTTCCACGTAATTTGAGGTTGGTTTTAAGCCTATTTCAAAGATGCGGTCCACTTCCGAGTGTTCATTCCATGCTTTGCAGATTGATCAGGCTCGGTAATTCTCATGGCAGAAAAAATTGGTTTGCTAAATTGTCCGAACGTTACCTCATTGGCACTAGACACAGCTGTCCCTCCCTGTCGCTTGATTCTTTGTCTTGTGCTGCTGAACTTCATGATCACGTGAAGGTTGCCAACATCCCGAAGTGAAAGTGTTTGTATAAAACGAACTGAATTCAAACTTGTGAACTCAATTCGTATCATTAATTTCTTGGCCACCGTCACCTTCTTTATTATGCCGTAGAGATATAGATGAGAAAAGGTTATTCTGAAAATTGAATACAAAATGTTTCTGTGTTTTCGTATGTATATTTTTCGACCTATATTATTACATTTATGTATATTTTTCCAACTATATTATTAAATTTATCTGCATGTTTATATGCTCCTCCATCCAATCTTCCTGCGTACGTTATTATCTTTTACGTATTTTTAAAACGTTAATCGTTAAAAAAATCATCTGATGTCGCTGACAACATCATTTATCTATTTACAGTGACAGAGGATTGGTTGGATTTCTTTCCACGCTATCTTTCTAGTTAAAATTATTTCAAGAAAAACATCCGGTAGTTATAGAAGGAACTGCATGGCGGTTGGCCACATCCTAAGTAAAAGTTTTTTTTCCAGGAATCGAACTGGATTCGAACTGGACAATCGGACTTTTCTTCGCTGGCTCAATCATGGCATTTTTATAATGAACGCCTGTTTCCTATAGATTTGTGTACTCCTCGTAAAATAGCTAGTTATATAGTACTGTCGTTATTGGCTGCCATCATATGCCCATACGATTTGACGTCTTTCCTCATCTTGCCTTCAATCGGCGGAATGCTGAAACATTTTCAATATTCTTATGGTGTAACATCTTCATTAACAAATATTAATTACTCCCGTGCATAAGTGAGTTTCATGAAGGTGTCGTTGTTAGAGTCAATCACATGACAAAATTATTTGAGAAAACCTTCCCTCATTTTCCCCTTACTCGGCGCTTTTTAGCACTCGCATTGTGTAACATTATTATTAAAAAACATTAAACTAACTTTTCGCACGTGTCGATATCTATAAACGCGCAGGGTACACATGTTCGTTATGGCAAAGTGGGCGATTAATAAAAAATAAACAAAGCAAAGACTTTGCATACGTGCGCGGTCACTGATATTCTATTTTCCTGTCGCCGTTTTCTATGATTGCCGTTTTTTCACTCGTGGTTATTATATCCTGTTTAACTCAAATCGGAGTTAATTATGCATGAATATACAGTGAAAATGCGCTGGGGTTCAAAAATTGTATTCAGAGAGTTTTCTCTTTTAGAAAAGCACTACATGAAGTATTGATTTTTTTTAATTTTCTGGCATAATCTTACGATATTCGACGTACGAGGAATTTCGAGAATATAATAACTTAAATTCTTTCTGCATTCTTAAACGCATCTGGACTCTCTCGCTCCGAGATTTCAACTCCTAGAAATAGTGTTCTCTTATCCGGACACGTGACGTAATCACAATGAAATATCCAAGGATGGAGTACTGCTGCCACATCTGGGCAGGAGCTTCTAAAAATAGCCTATCCTGCCTTGACAGAGTACAACATAGATTTCGTGGCTTAGTGGGGTATGCCCTCTTCTCTTCCTTGCAACCTCTTTCCCAGAGAAGAGACGTAGCGAGCCTATCTTTGTTCTATCGTTATTTCCATAGCAATACTCGTCTGAGCTACATTCTCTGGTTCCCGCTCGCCAATCTTTTTCAAAAGACACCCGACTAGCTGAAACCACCGTCAATAATTTCCCCCACTCCTTATCTGTGCCTAAATCAAAACGTAGATTCCATGAACAAAGTTTCTTTCTTAGAATTGCACGCCTGTTCTGCTTGCCTGTTTCCCTCCTGACTTCAAGCTGTATATCTTCAAGTCCAACACAAACAAATTCCTTATGAACCGCCCCCTTAAGTAATGACACTTTATCAATTCTCCAACACTATTACTACACTATCCCATTGATTACTGTACACACAATAACCCTTATCCCCGAGTGGCCCTTGGGCCTTGATAAGTGGTGAACTCCATGTAAAAAAGAATCATTCAACACTTTATTTCTACTGTGTTTTTTATTTGAAGCAAAACTTGACATCCTCGCCTCAATCATGCTGGCAAAATGTGTTTTATTTCCGTTTGCTGCGAGATTATTATGACCTGTACTTTGTAACTGTTTTCAAAATTCATACTTGTGAACATAATCTCGATTTAATGTCGTAGGGTCCCAACATATGTAAATTTTGTTGAGCAGTGTAAAAATATTATTGTTCTTCATGATTTGACATAATAATCGGAGTTCGTTCTTTGAAGTTTTTAATAATTTGATCCAGAATAATTGTAAAGATTACAACCTAGATTAATATAAATAATATATTATGTATATAGTTCTGAATTTGTAAGATGAACAGTAATTATTGGTTATATTTGAGACCAGAAGTCTAAATAATCCATGCATTCGTTTGTATATTACATCAAAGTATTAATTCATTTCTGGCGTTCGATCGATTATTGATTGTGTTGCTGACAGATCTATATTAACCGTCTAGACAAACTCGTCTCAAAAACGTACAAAATATCGTACACGGCACTAGTGTTTTCGCTCTACATTCTTATGAGTATTACACACACCTCGGCTAGTGTCTGCACGATGCTCAATCTGAACAAAAATATTTTAAGAAATGGTGAGCTACTCTTGGGCTACCAATTCTACTGGATGATCAATGTTCCTAATTTCTTCCAATGTGCACGGAATTGCTTCTTCAGACGCAGATGCGTATCCTTCAATTACAATGCCAAGCAAGAATCTTGTGAGTTAAATAATGCGCACTTTGATCCGCCAAACACGTCTCTTAAAAATAATTATTATTTGGTTTATTCGAAGATTGCAGACTGTGATGACGTAAGACATATTTTTTTTAATTATTTCTATATATTTGCTCTGAGTTAAATAATGGATTTTCATTCTCTGGTAAAATAAATCGATTATATTTCACATGAGGCTGTATGTTTGTATGTAGCTATATATACGGCATAATTGCGTTGGCACACCGGTTCTCGTCAGATCACCGAAGTTAAGCAACGTAGGTCCTGATTAGTACAAAATGGGTTACCACTGGGAATTCTAGACTCCGTATGTGTTCTCCGCTTATCTCGGCATTTGTTTCCAGTCGTCCTGTACATACATTTCACTTGCTACTTGTATTAAACTATGTGGACCCAGGAGAGATTTAGCCAAAAATATTTCACGCGCAAGCACCTCAACATGGGTATCAACAGTCTGTCAAAGAGGAAAGAAGTCTGATATATATATATATATATATATATATATATATATATATATATATATATATATATATATATATATACGAGCTGTACTCTGCCACGCGTTGCTGTGGCTCAATTTGGTGTAAGGGAAAAGTCTAATAAAAAGAGAAAATGCATGTTTCTTATATACTTAGTACAGCAATCCACTCCATAATTAAAAAAAGGCGGAAATGAAAAAAAAAAAAAATAGTACTCTTGCAGAATTGGATCCGGATCCTCGGGAGTTACCGTCAATCATGTCTTGGGCTCGACCAACAGTCAGTGGATTAAGCCGAACGTTGCTAAAACGTTGAAACGCTAAATCGAATTTTTTTATTTTATTATTATTATTATTATCATTGTTGTTGTTGTTGTTGTATCCAAAATATGAGTTTTTAATTAATATTCGGGTGAGGGGGGGTTACTATACACAGATTCGAAAAAGGTGTCCAAAAACGAATAAATGAAAGCAAAGGTAAGGTAAATTACGTGTCTACCTAACTGGATAATTTTTTAGTGTTTTATTTAATTTAAAATGTTTAATCGGCTCGAAAAACTCAGTGTTTATCAATGTATTTGAAAAAGACGAATGGTCGCGGACTCTGTAGAGTACGTTTAGTTTGGTAAAATCAGTTAAAAACTATACAAAACAGTGTCAAAAACCCACTGATTATATGTTATTGTGACATAGGATGACATATTCGGTGGGTTTCTGACAGTATTATGTATAGTTTTTTTTAGTTTGAAATCATTTTCCCAAACTTAACATCATAAAAAGCGTCCACCACCATTTGTATTTTTCAAATATACTGATAAATACTGTTTTTCGAGCCGACTAAACGTTACAGTAAATAAGACGGGTGTGTATTACTAAACACAGAAACGAAAAAGTTGCCGAAAAATAAATATAACAAAGAAATGTTATCAAAGGCAAGCTATGTTACTTTTCTACCTAACTGGATAAGATTTTAGTGTTTTTATTTAGTGTAAAATGTTTAACTGGTTCGAAAATATGTAGTGTTTATCGGTATATTTGAAAAATATAAATGGCGACAGAGTGTGTGTAACACGTTAAGTTTGGGAAAATGCGTTAAAATTAAAAAAACTCTGCAAAATACTGTCAGGACCTCACTCAATATATGTTACCGTGACATAGGCAGACATGTATTCGGTGGTTTTTAACAGTATTTTGTATAGTTTTTTAGTTTTAACTCATTTTCCCAAACGTAACCTGTTTAACACAGAGTCTGCCGTCATTTGTAATTTCCAAGTATAGCAGTAAACGCTGTGTTTTTCAAGCCGAATAAACTTTTTACATTAATAAAAACTAAAAAAAAATATCCATTTTGGTAATAAAGTAACATATCTTGCTTTTGATAATATTTGTTATACATTTATTTTTTACAACTTTTTCGAATCTATATGTACAGTAATACAAACCAATAAAACACTAAAAATTATCCAATTAGGTAGAAAAATAACTTTTCTTTGAACATATATATTTGTTTTCGTTGACAATTTTTTCAAGTCTTTGCAAGTACAAACCCAAAGGGGCAATTTTTCTGTCTAATTTTATTTTTGGTACCTCGCTTGAATTTAAATTTCACGATATTTTTTTTGGGGGGGGAGTATTTTTTTACATTAGGTCCACCTCCACAATTTTCGACTATGCTGAATAAGAAAATCTCATTTAAAATTTGCAGAGGCAAGTAGTTTTCGAGATTTAAAGACATTTACTATGCACTATAAATCACTGGCGGCCATGAATAAAAACTCCCAACCTCCCCATATTAAGAACGGCTTTCGGAATAGACAACACCCATGCCTAACCACGTGTTTTAACCTTATACCAGTCTTTCGTCTGTCAAAAACGACTTTTGGAATAAATACCACTATTCTTCCCATGTTAAGAACGGATTTCGGAATAAACACCCCCAACCCATGTTAAAAATTGTGGAAGTGGACCTAATGTGAAAATTAACCTTTTGTATTTTTAATAAATTGTTTGTTGGAAGCACAGAATAGTGAAAAAACACCACCCCTTCACCTTGGTAAGAATGTCTGAAAAAATAACGGTTTTCTTGGTAAAAACTTTTGTTTTTCACCTAACAATTTCTGGTGCTAATGCACTTACTGATCCGCGCTATTTTTTTAAAATCGTATTTCCAAGTTTAATTAAAGTTTTATGATATGTTTTTATTCAATCGAAAGGTTAAAGTACAAAATAGTTACAAACGCACTCTCCTCCCCATGTAAAGAATGGCTTTTTAAATAATAACGTTATTATTTCAGCACGAATCACTTTCTGCATGAGTATGTAATATTTTTATTTATTTTTCCAGCCATTCTTACCATAGAGAGGGGATGGTGTTTTGTAACTATTCGGTGCTTTCAACTAACAATTTATTATAAAAAAATGATATTGTGAAATTATAAAAAAATAAAAAGATATTTTGAAAGTTGAATTTAACTTGGAAAAAAAACAACGTTAACGGCGCGTTCAACATTGTAGCCGGGGCTTATTTTGCAATAAGATCACGTTAGACGATTAATGGTTGTTAATGCACTTACTGATCCGCGCTAATTTTTTACATCGTATTTCCAAGTTCAATTAAAGTTTTATGTTTTTTGATATTTTTTTAGATTAGGTCCACCCCACAATTGTCTTTTAAATTACGACTTTTATACGTTTCCGACTATGCTGAATACGGAAATCGCATTGAAATGTTGCAGAAATAAGTTGTTTTATACAGTGTATTCTTTGGTGGCCATGTTTGTTACGCGCATAGACTTGTTTATGACGCGCGCACACGCGCGTAAAAAAGATGGGCGCCAAAGATATCAATGCATTATACAACTTTTTATATCTCGATAACTACTTATTTCTGCAAAATTTCAATGCGATTTCCGTATTCAGTTTGTCGAAAACCTACTAAAGTCGTCATTTAAAAGAAAATTGTGGAGGTGGACCTAATCTAAAAATTGACCGTTTTTTTATTTAATTGTAAGGTTAAAGTACAGAATAGGTAAAAAACAGCCTCTTCTTCCCATGTTAAGAATGGCTTTTTAAATAATAACGTTATTATTTCAGCACGGATAGAATAAGTGCACGAGTAACAAATTCCTTTAATAAAGAAAAAGCATTCATATTTTCTTATATAAAAACAACTTCTGTAAAAAAGAAAAGAAAAAGTGTACTTTCAATTTTTGTTAAAAAGGTTTTCTTAAAAAAACAAAAAAAACTACGGTAAAAAAAGCAAAAAAATAAAATGTTAATCGGTACTCATGCAGAGAGTGATCCCTGCTGAAATAATAACGTTATTATTATTTTTTTAAAAAAGCCATTTTTAACATGGGGAGGGGAGGGTGTTTTGTACCTAATCTGTACTTTAACCTTACAATTGAATAAAAACATCTCATAAAACTGTAATTAAACGTGGTAATACGATTAAAAAAATAGCGTGGATCACTTTCTGCATGAGCACCAAATATTATTTAAGCACGTTACCAATCCGTAACTTTTCCCTGAAAAAAAAAACCTGTACTTTCACATAACAATTTATAGATAAATAATAAAACAGTTCATATTCTCTCATATCGAAACAACTGCTTAAAAGAACAAAAACAAAAAACCAAACAAAAGAAAGCAAAAAACAACAAAAAAAATGACCTCGTCTTTTATGTATCAACTCAAAACGCAAGCGAGTAACTGTTTTTTGCCGGATATAATAAAGAGATAAACAAATGAATTATGTTAGTGTTTTTTGCCCATATAAGAAAGAATAAACATTTGGAAGATAAACAAGTGAATTATGTTTGTTTTTTTACTTATCGAGTAAACAGAAAATGAAATCTAATTCGTTTCGTCAAATCGTGGTGTATGAAATGAATTAAAACGAAAGTTCAATTCCATCCACAAAACAGGTTCGCACTGTCGGGTTACGAAAAATATTTTTATTTAATTTAATATTTTTATAATTGGCGATGTTAATGTATTTTAATAACAGAAAAACATCCCTCGACTCTAAAGATGGGTTGTCCTTGTCTGAAAATTTCAAATAAATTGGTAATGTAGAAATATGGTTTCCTCGATTTTGAACGAACCAAGAATTACGTTTATATATATATATATATATATATATATATATATATATATATATATATATATATATATATATAATATTTGCTTAGTTGTGAGATACTTTAAGTCAAGCAGATTACGTATTTATTATTATAGAGACCATTCTCTATCGATCATTATATTAAACCTAATATATAGTAGGGAGATCAGAACTATATATATATATATATATATATATATATATATATATATATATATATATATATATATATAATAGCAAAAGTGCCCGTCATTGACTGGATTCAAAAACAGCCTACGGAAAATCGACTCTGATTTATGACAGTATGATATGTTATGAAAAGGAAGGGTTGTAATGAAATAGCTTCGAATTTGGGCGTATCAAAACCAAAGCAAAATATGATGAAAGTAAAAATAAATAGATAATAATTTTATTATACCCTACCTGTTCAAACTGAAACACATATCACAATATTATGTTGAGCTATATTAAAACCCCTTGTTAAACTTTGTGACATATTTCCATTCTATGATGATCAGGCGCGAACGAACACCCCATAATTTTATTATACTATATTTCTTCACACTGAAACATAATTATCAAAGTATACTTACGCAGATAGATATGAAAAGTCTTTATTAAAGTGTGTGCCTATTTCCTTTCTATGGAGGCCAGGCGCGAAGCCAGACCCCACAATTTCATTATAGCATTCCTATTTAAGTTAAAACATACTTATCAAAGTATTTTTATGTGCATCTATATCAAAAACATTGTAAACGTTTTTCTTTTTAATTCTTAATTTTTTTTATGTCCATACTTTGTGGACTAGGCACGAACGCAGACCCCACAATTTTTATGAACCACTGTTCTGCCAGATCAAACATACCCATTCCTATGTCTTGATACATCGATCATTATGTGTAATCAGTTTTTTAAAATAGTCAACTATATAGGAGCCTATTTGTGACCAGACACACACGCACGCACACACACACACACACATACACACAGACATTCAGCTTTATAATATTATATATATATATATATATGGGGGTGTATGTACGTGTCTGTATGTCTGTGTGTCTATCTTTTTGTGTGTATTTGTGCGTGTATATATGTATGAGTTTGATGTCATCAGCTAAAATCGAAAACGAAGCATACATATATATGCATACATATATACATATATATATATAAATATAAACATATATATATATATATATATACACTAGTCGGTGAACACGGTTGCTTGCATTTTGTCTTTGACAATTGGACGAATCTATTTTTATCTATAAAAAAGGATAAAGAGTGGTTATAGTAGCTCTAGGTCATCTAGACATGAGTCAATCTTTTTAATATATATATATATATATATATATATATATATATATATATATATATATATATATATAACAAAATGATTGACTCATGTCCAGGTAACCTACATCTAAAATTTCAAGTGTTTAGACACTAAATTGGTGGAGCAGTTTTGTAGAGTCTGTAAGGGTCAACTTTTCCAACTTTAACCTCTTGGCAACAAAAATTTCGCCAAAACCTGATTACAAAGCTTACTTCATGTATGAATACCCTTTATGTGAAATTTTAAATGTTTGAACCCAAAATTGGCTGAATAATTTGGTAGAGACCGCATAGGTCAAATTTTTACTCAAATTGTACCCACTAAACATTTATTGTTTTGGGTCCAAATCAAATCAAAAGTTCCGCCCATTTCTAAGTAACCAACATCTGAAGTTTTCCCAAAATTTGCAGAGGTGTTTGGTAGAGTTTTCAAAAGTTAAATCGTTGGACTTTGACCTCTTGACAGAAAATGTCTATCCGAAAATTTATTTAAATGATTTTAGCAAAAGTCAATCCCCCTTATATCAAATCTGGAGTCCGTAGACTTAAAATTGGCAGAGTAGTTAGGTAGAGAAATATAGACACACAGACACACACACACAGACATACACACGCAGAGAAAATTTCACTTTTATAGATATATAGATTACGTGCAATTATATCCATATAGATATTCTACATGATTTATACTTGCGTCATATTTGTGTGAAAAGAGTATAGTAGACACAAACCTCTTTCTATATAAAATTATGTATGCGTATATATTTTTGTTTAAAAAGATTTTGCCTACCAAACACTTATTCAATTTTTGGTCTATAGACTTCATATATAGGTTATTCGAACCCATACGAAAAATTATATTTGACTTTTGCTCGGGAAGATCGGTGCAAAAGTGTGAAAATTAAAAAAAAAAGAATTTGCCTGGTGAAGGTCGAACGACGGCATTACGAATATGCATGCGTAATGTAATAGCTATTGGTTCATGGTTTATATTTAGCCCTGCAGCGAAACTTGCCTTCATAGCTCAGATAGTGACGTCAAAGGGAAAAGTAAATCGTTGGCTAAATGTTTTGATATCGATTCTCGGTAGTCGTGCCCTAGTTATTTTTTTTAACTTTTCAAATCATTACTATATAGTTGGTGCTATAAAATATAATAATAAATACGAAATGTGCATTAATCGAAATATCATATATAAGCATATTTTACAACCGAGCAATATCGGACCGCTTGCTTATTCACCATTTTAAAATTTTGCATTCTAATAAAGATATATATATATACAGTGCCACGTAAAATTATTGGATACATAACATTTTTCTTCATAACTTTCATTAGGATTCAATATTTTACCTAACATTTGGTCAGTATATTCCTATGTCTGTTCTAACTAATATTTGGGGTAGTAATTACACAATTAAAGTTTATAAAGTTTATATTAAAGGAAAAAATAAACCAACTAACGCAAAAGTATCGGATACATTGATTTAATATTTAGTTGCATAGACTTTATTGCGTTCAACAGCTTCCAATCGCTTTCTATAGTTGTACACATGTTTTTTTGGCAGCGATATGCAGGTATTTTGCGCCATTCTTCTTTGCAGAACTGTTCTAGTTGTTAAATATTTGGTGGGTTCCTCTTGTGAACATTGATCTTCAATATTTTCCACAAATTTTTAATTAGGTTGAAGTCTGGAGACGGACTAGGCCAAATAAGAACGTCAATTTTGTTATTTCTAAGCCATTCTTTAGTTAGTTTTGCAGTATGCTTGGGATCATTGTCCTGCTGAAACACAGAATTGCTATTATGTCTCAACAAATCAGAAGACTTCTGGAGTTTTTTCTCTAAAATCTCCCTGTACATACGTCCATTCATTCTACCATTGATGATTTCTAGTTCACCAGTACCTTTGGATGAAAAACAGCCCCATACTATAATCGAACCACCGCCAAACATTACCGTAGGAATGATATTCTTTTTGTTATATGCGGTGCCATTTTTACGACATACATGTGTTGCTGTGTTTCTTCCAAAGACTTCGATTTTCGTTTCATCTAACCAGATTACCTTGATCAAAAATTCTTGGAGTTGTTCCCTGTATGTTTTAACATAATTCAAGCGTGACATGTTTAAGCTTCAATAATGAAAATTTACTTGGGGACCTTGATACAACACCTGCACGATTTAGAACTCTACTGA
>NC_136522.1:49911459-49918959 GCF_053919585.1 Euprymna scolopes | reverse complement strand
AGCGAATGTGACAGCCAATAATTAGCATTTTATATGTTGAGTGACTTAGGTGGTGTATAGTCGGCTTTTCCTATATAACATGTTCATATATTTACGCGTATATGTATACGTGTGTATTTTAGGCGTCTATTTCATGTGTTCTACATACTGTGATCGTCCCTGATGTTCGTCATCGTCTAGCGTTCAAAATTTTCCTCGGATCGGTGCGTGTATAACGGTTTTCTGCGGTTTTACATCAGGTCAATAGGGAAACAGACCTTGTCCACCTTTGGGTCTTGTTTGACGGATCTGGCAAAAGCTACACTGAAGATTCATCGCAAGAAAACGACCAACAAATCTCGGGTTGTATTTTCAGGAAACATTTATTTCGAATGTTCTCCCAACTTGGAAGTTGTATGTTTATCCTAAGTTCCTACATTCTTTATAGATTCCCCGGGTGTTCAGAGCCACTACGACCGGTCTTTGGCTGATTGTTCCTCGTCTGTCCAACTCCACTGTCTATACGACTAAACTCTACGTGTATATAAGAAACTATCTTCCTTTTAATTTTTCCATCAGTACTCGTAGCATTAAAGGGAAATCGTCTGACTTTTGCCACGTATTTGTTTTATGTAAGAATTCCAAAATTATTATTATTATTATTATTATTATTATTATTATTATTATTATTATTATTACTATTATTATTATTATCATTATTATTATTGTTATTATTAATTATTATTGTGATCATTATTATTATTGTTAGTATTGTTATTATTATTATTATTATTATTATTATTATCATTATTATTATTATTATTATTATTATTATTATTATTATTATTATTATAGCAGCTGCAGCTAAAATTCCTAACTTGTTTGTTCAATGTAAAAATTTCACAGTTTACTTTCTAATACATATTTTACCTGACATTACATTTAGACTAAGAAACGATTATAATAATATTTCCGATTACGTTCTGGCATTTTCCGGGAACCAACAATATAACATTGGGCTAAATTAGATGATTTGAATAGCAGTAAAACTCACGTGAGTGAAAGATGTATTTCCCTAATTGATTTTTCTTTCTATCACGTAAATTATTTCAAGTTGACAGAACATTAACTCGAGCCGATAAGAGAGAGAGAGAGAGAGAGAGAGAGAGAGAGAGAGAGAGAGAGAGAGAAAGGGAGAGAGAGATGTGGCGGAACGGCGTGCAGTGTTCTTTCCAGATCACAAGGCAAAGCACCAGGAAGCTGAGTGGTGTCCACGTGACCTTGTTTCTACACTTAGATAACAGACAAATTAAGTGTCTAAAATCCGGGCAATATAAAGAGCCTTGTATTCCCCACGGGGCCATGGTGTGGTGCGCCTCTCCACGCTTTCCTGTTCCTGACAATTTCCTCCTGTGAGCGCAGGTCGAAGTTTGTTAGTTTATTGAACTACTTGGGGCTTCGTACACTGGGCCAGATCTCCATAGAGAATTTTCGTGGGGAGGCTTGAATTATCCATCCTGTCAATGTATCCTACCAAGCAGAGACGGTGGAGGGTGATGGTCTCAATGCACGACTCCAAGGGCGGAGCTTCTCAGCACCGGCGGAAGAAGCCCTGAATATCAAGAACCTGGCAGCCGCATACAACCAACATCAGTAAATTTTCTAATCCTATCTGTCTTGAGCCGTTCTGGAAGCGATATAGAATAAGTGTGTGTACGTGGCCTACACGTAGTCACGACCACTCAAAACAATATATACAGCGTCTATCATTATGTCGTTTCTGTCACCTCTTTATGCATATATATTCCACAGCCCCCTAATGTAAACAGAATTTATTTGAAATATTAAACGAGTCTGCTTTAATGGAAATGTCGGTACGTTACTTTCGGAAAAAACGGCTAATTCAACTACAAAAGCACCTGTTAAAAAAACTATACAATTTCTATAATTGAATACCCACCTAAAAAGAAAACGTCCATGTAAGATTACTGACGGCATTATTAGCGTCCTAACTTATAAAAAAAAATGAACGAATCTCGTAGTTAAAAAAAAAAAAAAAAAAAACAGCGTCGGTTTTCGGGGGTGCTAAAAACGAAACTCACAGTTAAATTTGTTTTATGATATGAAGAAATTATTAGGTGGCCAGAAAGTGGGTGTTCATCTTACCTCAAATTTATATAGGACAGTGATCCCCCACTTTTTGAAAGAGTAATTTCTTCATATCATGTCCCAAATTTAAATGTGATATTCGTTTTCAGCACCACAGAAGAGAGGTTGCGAGTCTTTGTTTTATCGTTACTTCCATGGCAGATGCTCGTCTGAGCTCCAATCACTGGTCTTCCCTCGCCGATCTTTCCCGAAAAACACACGTCTAGCTGAAACCACTGTCAAAAAGTTTCCCCAATCTTTATCCGTGCGAAAATCAAAACGCACGCACACACACACACACATGCAAAATCCGATCCCGCATTTTGCTAATTCCTACCCTCTGATGAAAAGGAGAGTATTTCTTTGAAACTCTGCGGATTAAGGACTATCCATTTATCTAGTGCTTCCTTTTCAGATTAAATAAGTGTTTAACTCATTTCAAAGTGTTTTTAAACATATTTATTAACTGTTTGCTCATATATATACATATATATATATATATATATACATATATATATATAAATATATATATATATATATATGCCCTCCTCGTCTTTGGGTAGAGCACTGTCGTAAATAATCTTATCTGCTTCTTAATTGTCTGTAAATGTGATGCTCGCTATTTTTTATAAATAAAACGGTTTGAGCACTATAAAAGTGGTGGACAAATGTTTGTTTTAAATAGAAATTTGTGGAAGTTATTTACGAGCGCCTCTCCCGTGGGTCGATGAGTAGAACTGCCGATCGTCGCCACGATTGTCCTAGGTTCAATTCTAGGCTTTGAAGATGCATAAGGTGTCTGCCAGATGGATTCCCAGGTTGCTCACACCATTCCAGAACGAAAACGCGTCGAGTGTTCGAGGATGGATTTGGCGGTGTGCCAAGAAGATGAGTCAAAGTTTTTCAAAAGACTGATTACACCGGATGAAACCTGGGTCCATCACTGTGATCCAGAGACCAAAGCCCAGTGAATCCAGTGGAAGCACTTGGACTCACCAGCTCCAAAGAAGGCAAAGGTGCAGCCCTCCGCTGGCAAGGTCATGCTCACAGTCATCTGGGACTAGGACGGAGTAGTGATGACAAATTTCCTGGCAAAGGGCACCACAATTACAGGAGCCTATTTTGCTTCACTTTGGAGGAAATTAAAGGAAGCTGTCAAAATCAAGAGGCAGAGCAAGATCAGCAAAGGTATCCTCCTCCTACAGGACAACGCTCCGGTCCACAACTCGCATGTCGCCAGATCAGAAGCACGGGCGTGTGGTTATGAAATCCTCTACCATCCTCCCTACTCTCCTGACCTTGCACCCTCTGACTTTCACCTCTTCCCAGTCATGAAGGTGTTTTTGAAAGGAAAGCGTTTCCCAGATGATGCAGCCTTGATTTATGAAGTCACATTGTGGTTGGAGGACCAACCTGGGGTGTTCTACAAAACGGCCTTCAGAGCTGCATTAAACGATGGGAGAAATGCATAACTCTGGGTGCTTCCTATGTAGAGAAAGATTAATAACTGTGCCAAGTGTCGTTGCTCTACTGCTATGGGAAGTGGGTCAGGGGCATCACTTATTGCACGCCCCTCGTAAATGAAAGAAATTAAGTGCTCTTTCCATAGTATCTACTGTATTCTTGAGATTTAGTTTTACAAAGGAGCTGTCTAGAATTATTAATTATTTTCATGGATTCTGATTAAGACATTGGTTATACGCAAAAAGATCTATCATGTAAAAGTAACTTTGTGTGTGGCAGAGTTTGTTCCTAATGGACTCGAAAATGCAAGACCGACTTTTATGAAGTTTTAAACGAAGATATTCATTCATTCATTTTATTGGCAAAGAATAAACGCACAAGCATATACTTTATGTACGTAGCAGTGTTTTTAAATAAATTTAACATCAGAGTGCATTTGTTAATATCGATGATCGATAATCTATAGACTCCGATGAAAGAAAGGGCAGGTTATTTTTACATACGTTAACACTTTACAGAGTCTTACATCACAAATTCATTTGAGAAGTGATAGTAGCGCAGATGCAGAAAGGGCTGACATATAAAATCAACAGTAAGTTCCCAGACCTTTTTGTACAGGCATTTAAATTGTCGTAGAGTCTTCAAAATTCAGTATGTTATAGCTATAAATGTTATGAGATGATTGACTAATTTTTTTTATTATTCCAGGTTCAAACGATAAGCTACAACAGGAATTGGAATACACCCTACTTAAGTCAGACTATCGAAACTGATGAATTCCAAAAATACAATCCAGAAATAAGGACCCTTTTAAAGATGGATATGCAAAAAACTACTTGAAAAAAATGCCACATGAACGCTTCAAATGTTTCAGACTACTTTGGGGCTATCTTGCATGAATCAAGCATCAGAGCTTGAGTGGCATAAAAGATTTAAGGAAGGCAGGGAATCTGTGAGGAATGATGAGAGGTATGGGAGGAGTAAGGCAGTCAGATTACCAGAGTTCGTTGGCCAAATAAAGAATTTAATGGAGCAGGGCCGGTGCGTGTCTATAGAGACAATAGGTGCACAGTTCGATGTCAGAGTCGGAACTACATATGGATATTAACGAATATTGAAGATGCGTAAGATTTGTGTGAAGTTTGACCCAAAAGTGCTAAGATAAGTTGAAAAAAATGTATGTAGACTCTTGAAAATTCAGTATGTTATTACTGTACATCTCATGAGATGATTAATCAATGGGTATTATTCCAGTTCAAACAATCATTTACAATAGTAATTGGAATACATCCTCTTTAAGCCAGATTGTCAGAGCTGGTAATTTTCAATGAGTCCAAACATGAGGATATTAAAGAAGAAGGATAGGAAATAAAATTCTGTTATCCACTTTAATGAAAATGCCACAGAAACCTAGGAAATGTTTCAGACTAATTTTGGACTATGTTGTATTAATCAGGCATCAGTTTTTGAGTGACATAAAAAATGTAAGGAAGACAGGGAATGATGAAAGGTATTAGAGGAGTAAGGCAGTTAGAATACCAAAGTCCATAGCCCAATAAAGGATTTCATGGATCAGGCCCGGTGTGTGGTTATAGAGAGAATAGGTGTAAAGTTCAGTGTCAGTGTCGGAAATGTACAAGCAGATATTCGTGAATAACTGAATATGCGTAAGATTTATGTGAAGTTTGACCGGACTGCTAAGATAAGATAAAAAAAAATGTGATTTCGTCATCACAAAGGTGGACACCTAAACAAATACTCACACCTCCTGTAGTCCTTATCTTGCTTCGTGCTGCTTTTGGTTATTCCACAAACACAAGGAAACTTATTTATTAGCCAATTGATGAGATGAAGGGGGGGGTGACGAGAGTCCTTCACACGCTTACACAAGAGGACTTCAATGGTGCCTTTAAGGAAGTTGTTGGGAGGAACAAAGAGTGCATTGCATCTGCGGATATTACTTCGAAAGAGACCAGAGTTTCATGTGTGTACTATCAATAATTGACCATATGAAATATTACGGGGCACGTTCAAAACAAATGTTTCTGTTTTAAGCACAAGTGCACCATGATAACTAACGTTTTTTTATTTGAAATTTTAATTCAACTAATTATCACCGCACAAGCAGTAATATCAGGCATAAAAAATAAATAGTAGGTTTCCTAAACGATAAACAATATTAGCCTGCACATATGTGTGTACGTTAGCTTATATATATATATATGTATATATATGTGTGTGTGTGTGTGTGTGTGTGTGTGCGTGAGACGGTATATATGTGTGTAGGCTTTCCTGAATATATGTGTGTACGTTAGCTTATATATATATATATATATATATATATATATATATATATATGTGTGTGTGTGTGTGCGTGAGACGGTATATATGTGTGTAGGCTTTCCTGAATATATGTGTGTACGTTAGCTTATATATATATATATATATATATATATATATATGTGTGTGTGTGTGTGCGTGAGACGGTATATATGTGTGTAGGCTTTCCTGAATATATGTGTGTACGTTAGCTTATATATATATATATATATATATATATATGTGTGTGTGTGTGTGTGCGTGAGACGGTATATATGTGTGTAGGCTTTCCTGAATATATGTGTGTACGTTAGCTTATATATATATATATATGTGTGTGTGTGTGTGCGTGAGACGGTATATGTGTGTGTAGGCTTTCCTGAATATATGTGTGTACGTTAGCTTATATATATATATATGTGTGTGTGTGTGTGCGTGAGACGGTATATATGTGTGTAGGCTTTCCTGAATATATGTGTGTACGTTAGCTTATATATATATATATATATATATATGTGTGTGTGTGTGTGCGTGAGACGGTATATATGTGTGTAGGCTTTCCTGAATATATGTGTGTACGTTAGCTTATATATATATATATATATATATATATATATATATATATGTGTGTGTGTGTGTGCGTGAGACGGTATATATGTGTGTAGGCTTTCCTGAATATATGTGTGTACGTTAGCTTATATATATATATATATATATATATGTGTGTGTGTGTGTGCGTGAGACGGTATATATGTGTGTAGGCTTTCCTGAATATATGTGTGTACGTTAGCTTATATATATATATATATATATATATATATATATGTGTGTGTGTGTGTGTGTGCGTGAGACGGTATATATGTGTGTAGGCTTTCCTGAATATATGTGTGTACGTTAGCTTATATATATATATATATGTGTGTGTGTGTGTGCGTGAGACGGTATATATGTGTGTAGGCTTTCCTGAATATATGTGTGTACGTTAGCTTATATATATATATATATATATATATATATGTGTGTGTGTGTGCGTGAGACGGTATATATGTGTGTAGGCTTTCCTGAATATATGTGTGTACGTTAGCTTATATATATATATATATATATATATATATATATGTGTGTGTGTGTGTGTGCGTGAGACGGTATATATGTGTGTAGGCTTTCCTGAATATATGTGTGTACGTTAGCTTATATATATATATATATATATATATATATATATATATATATGTGTGTGTGTGTGCGTGAGACGGTATATATGTGTGTAGGCTTTCCTGAATATATGTGTGTACGTTAGCTTATATATATATATATATATATATATGTGTGTGTGTGTGTGCGTGAGACGGTATATATGTGTGTAGGCTTTCCTGAATATATGTGTGTACGTTAGCTTATATATATATATATATATATATATATATATGTGTGTGTGTGTGTGTGTGCGTGAGACGGTATATATGTGTGTAGGCTTTCCTGAATATATGTGTGTACGTTAGCTTATATATATATATATATATATATGTGTGTGTGTGTGCGTGAGACGGTATATATGTGTGTAGGCTTTCCTGAATATATGTGTGTACG
>NC_136522.1:49856459-49908959 GCF_053919585.1 Euprymna scolopes | reverse complement strand
TTCCTAAATAATTTCTAGGTACATACGGCTTAGATGTTAAACAAGATTCTATGTTCAGAATTTTTTTCCAAGTAGATTTACTAATTATCTTATTGTTTATTGGTTTATTGTGTTTTACACGCTGCATGCTTTATTCAAAGTAATAAACAAAATATCAAGTTCAAAATTTTCATTTAAATGACCTTTTCGTACATTTCATATTGTTTTTTCTTGCATTATTTCTCACGTGTACAATTTTTTTAAATAGTTTCCCGGTCGACAAGACTTACGTATTAAATAAGATGCCAGTTGTATCAAGTTTATTAACTGATTGGTACAAGTGATAATTATTTTATTGTTTCTCGCATTTAATCAGGAGTTATTTGTTTTTTTTTGTCAAAATGAGTCCTTGACATACGTATTAAGCAAGGTATAACGTTCATGATTCTTATTCAAATACCAGTCTGGTACATTTGACATTATATTATTGTAACTTGCATTTGTTCATTTGCACCCATTTGTCAAAATGATTTCTTAGTACACATTGACTAAGTATTAAACAATATATAAGGTTCATATATATAATCAAATAACTTATTAGTACATCTAATAATTATTACATTGTTTCTTGCATTGTTGTTATGATTTGACGATACCCGCGGCTAATGTTATAAAATATTATGTTAAATTCATAATTTTATCTAAACAATTGTTTGGTACATTTGATAATTATTATTTTTCTTTCTTTATTTATTTATTTTTGCCAGCTCTTGTAACAATGGATTCTCGGTACATACATACATTGTAATTCGAATTTACAGTTTAATTTCCTTCTTTGTTTTTTTTGTTTTTGTTTTTTGTAGAACTTGCGTGTAATAAAAATTGATGTAAGTTGTGATCCGAGCGATTTTGGAATATCAGATGAATTTTCCAACAAGGACAAACCATGTACAATTAGCAACAACTACGGATCAGCGGGTGATTGCATGGCATCCGAGTGTCGTCCGAGACGAGGAAAGTTCCATATAAACTTACAAGGTTCCGGATTTATAGTTCAGCCATCGGTAAGCATTATTATATACGTATGACGAACTCATAGCATTGATACTCTTCGACGAACATACCTCCGATTAACCTGACAGGCAGCGAAACCTCACGACTGAAATCCTCAAGTTCCGGAAAGTTTTCTAGTTTTAAGCTTCTTCCCTCAAACTGCAGGACTTTGGAATTCCATTTGTGTTTCCTGCTGCCCCGACTTTATAAAAATTCAGAGCTTTAAACTGTGAACAGATATCTTTCTGCTCAAATCCCTACATTGCTCAATATTCATGGTCACACATAGAACTCCCATTACATCCAAGTAGCAATATGGCTCATTTAAGATAAATAAAAGTTAAAAACTACTACATCGGCATGTAGCAAGGTCAAACCCCTCAACCGAAGATCCAAAATGGAAAAATCAGTATATACAACTGGTTGAGAATCTCGCCAATATATGGAAGACCGAACGAGAGCGTGTAGAAAAAGAACAACTTGATCTGCAGAAATCTCTCTCTGATGAATGGAGGAAATGGATTGCTAAAAAAAAAAATCCAAAAAAATTCGAGGAAGGTTCATCAGCCAAACGTCAAGATCTAAATCATCGACCAGCTGGTCAAATTGGCAATAGTCATTTTGACTGGGGGAGAAGAGATGAGCGTCAAGAATGGACTCCCTACCCCGATCCAAAACAAAAGACAAAAAACTGTTTGTCCCGGTATAGGTCATGGATGATGTATTAGTGAAACACCAGGCAACCGCATCCTTCTCTCTAACCTTGCCAACGGCTGTAGTAAAGTTGAATTTACCCGTTCCCTTCTCGTTGTGAAAACTGATAATCCACTGAGGCCAGAGTTGACGTTGAATTTAAGTATTCTAATAGCCAATTTTCTAATAAATAGAGATTGAAGCAGTTTCAAAAATTAATGTAGAAATTATGATCACATTTTATAGGATGTGCAAACGACCATGACCAAATTTTCTTTTCTTTAAACTGAAAATATGAATTAAATCAAATGTAGTACGTTCCTGATATTTATCTCTGATATATCTCAGTGTTTGATTAGCGATGGAATACTTTTGCAGGTAATTTAGCAGAAAAACAAACTTCTGTGCATTGTTTTCTGGAGTAAAATGTTGGTAAAAACGGTTTCAAATTCGTTGACGATCTGAAGGAAAAACTGCTTCCTACCTTGGCTCAAAAGCATTACGTTTGGTTGGTTAAGTAAATTCTGTTGCTGGGATTTAAACTCTGTTACAAGTCAGTGATCATACAAACCTAATATTAATTGTCTCACTGGTGCCATGGTAATACGATAGAAAGTATTGTGAAGGCTGCCTGACCACATGGGTTTTGTAAATCGCCATGCACATGGTCAAACGTAGCATGTTTTGTTCAATTTATATGTTCATAAGGACAAACAAATAACTTTTCAAGGAGTTACAAAGAGTAAGATAATTCCTGGGCAAAATATGAGATGAAATAACAGGTCCGGAATTGTGTAAAGTGAAAGACAATTATCGTTAAATATTGGAATAATAACCAACCAAAAGGTCACTTATGAACAAGACTAAGTCGGAACCATGCGTGAATTCTGAAAAACAAGAAAGGCAACGTGGTCAGGAGGACTTATGACAGGACTATTGAGTATTGAAAATCTTACTTAAACTCTATTCACATACGGGGCGGTATTGAAAATTGTCTATGCTAATGGGGTTATTATACTTTGAAAACTGCAGCAGTTGTCTCATTTTTAACGATGCTGAAATTTATCTCCCCTTTTCTTGTTTTGTTAGGACGTATTATTTAAGCTTTTCAATTAACAGAGTTACTTTCTCGCTGTAGAAAAGATACAAGTAGTCCGACGAATCCAAATAATAAAAATAGATACATTACTACACCACAGGAAAAAAGTGGGGATAAACTTTAAACTGTTATATTATACTACTTTCCACAAAATGGAGGAAGGTAATTATCTAGTTTTAGTTTTTGATGAACGATCATATATTAGATTTTCCTATCAAAGATGGGTGTAATGACTGCGAAAAACGAACATATACTACTCCACGTAGACTTAAAATCGCCGAAGTAATGCCTACGAGAATAGTGTCATGATAACAACCAGAGTCTATAATATAAGCCCTAAATGCAGCATTAAATAATTTTTCTTCGATATTTAAATTTTTGTTTTAATATATTTTTAATCCTATGTTTATCTCTTGGTAGGTAAAATGGTTAACCTATGGACATGAACCGGTGTTCAGTTATATTACACGATCCTCAACAAATGAAGTCGTCACAGCCGTCTGCTGTGGAAACTGTGGACACTGTCATCCAAAGAGGCATCTATTTTTAGAGCTCAAACCTTAATGTGCAGATACATCAACGTGTCTGTCCGACTTCAGCTGTTGCATGCAGTAATATATCAATAATAGCAACAACGATTAATGATCTATATATATATATCTATAAAAGTGAATATGTGTCTGAGCATACTTCTCAACTTCAACGAAGTAATATCTGCAGACTTGTAATTTGGTATATAAGATATTCAGACATATGGAAGAATTTTAATCCGTTTTCTATCTGTAAAAACGGGCTGCTAAGCGGGCAAAGTTGAACAATTTGTACGTGGGATGGTCGGATTTTCATCTATTTGCAAATAGTTCCACAAATGCACATACGTGAATGGTTCACATGGCAGATTCATTATGTTCAAAATTAGTACAGTTTGAAGATATTTTTTAAAGATCGTGCACGTCCGGCCTAATGTTTGTCGTCAGTGTCTTTAGATCTTCGTTTTAATCTCAGCCTGAGTATATATATATATATATATATATATATATATATATATATATATATATATGTATATATGTATGTATATATATATATATATATTTATAATTACCGTTTTATCTGTTTAGTTACATATGTTTCTGTTACCGAATCGTATCAGCGATCCAGCAACTTCGTCAGACTTGAACAAAAGTAGTTATTATGATTTGAAAAGACGATACCCCTCTTCCTCTCTCCACCTACCCCCTCTCTCTCTCTCTCTCTCTCTCTCTCTCTCTATATATATATATATATATATATATATATATATCCATATACTAGAAATCCGTGTCGTATCCGGCTAAAGTTTTTAAATTCAACTCCACTTCTGTTCGATGTGTTTTAATATTTTTTAGTTGTTAAATCTTAAAACGTAAATGTTGTCAAATCAAAATTGAGGTCCCCATTTTTCCCCATCATCTTCTAATATCATCATCTTCTAATATCGTCTTTCCAAATTATAATAACCACTTTTGTTCAAGTCTGACGAAGTTGCTGGATCGTTGATACGATTCGGTAACAGAAACATGTGTAACTAAAACAGAGAAAACGGTAATAAAATAAAAATATATATATATAAATATATATATATATATATATATATATATTCAAGCAAATATTATTAAATACAACGGAAATACTTTAAAAAAATATATATATTTGCTCTACAATACTATTAAGCACCTTCCTGGTTTTTACTAATTACCAGTTTTGTTATATATATATATATATATATATATGTATATATATATATATAAAGCTGAATGTGTGTGTGTGTCTGGCCACGAATAGGCTCTTATATGGTTGACTATTTTAAAAAACTGATTCCATATAATGATAGAAGATGTATCGAGACACAGAAATGGATATGTTTGATCTGGCAGAACGGTGGTTCATTAAAATTGTGGGGTCCGCGTTCGCGCCTGGTCCACAAAGTATGGAATTAAAAAATTTAAAAATTAAAAAAAAAAACGTTTACAAGTGTTTTTGATATAGATCTACATGAGAAAATTTGATAAGTATGTTTTAACTTAAATAGTGATGGTATAATAAAATTGCGGGGTCTGCGTTCGATCCTGGCCTCCATAGAATGGAAATAGGCACAAATTGAATAAAGCCTTTTCATATCTATCTGCGTAACTATATTTTGATAATTATGTTTCAGTTTGAATAAATATGGTATAATAAAATCATGGGGTGTTCGTTCGTATCTGACCTCCATAGAATGGAAATATGTCATAAAGTTTAACAAGGTTTTTTAATATAGATCCACAGAATACTGTGATAAGTGTATCAGTGTGAACAGGTGTGGTATAATAAATTATGGGGTTTATCTATTTTATTTTTACTTTCATCATATTTTGCTTTAGTTTTGATGCCTCCAAATTCGAAGCTATCTCTTTACAACCCTTCCTTTTCATTACCTATCATACTTTCATAAATTAGAATCCATTTTCTGTAGGCTGTTTTTGAACCCAGTCAACGACGGGTACTTTTGCGTGTATATATAAACGCGCGTAAACGATTTCAATGTATCAATATATGTATGTATATATATTTATATATATTTATATATATATCTATATATATATATATATATATATATATATAACTGCGAAAATCGCCATTTTTACGCATTTGAAAATAATTTCTGACGAGGACGCATCACAGACCGTCTGAAACGCGCGTAAACGGTTTCAATGACTTAAAAACATTATTACAATGATCCAAACATAATTCTCAATGAAAAACCAAGACACGGAATAATAAAATAATGTTAACAAATACACATTGTTGGTGACTACTCCCTTATTTAAATATATATATATATATATATATATATATATATATATATATATATATATATATATATATATATCAAGAATTTAACTGTTTAGGAAAAACATAATACTCATATATACATATCCCAGTTTCTGCATGAATTAAAATATAATATCTGTGCGTCTTTTACGACCAAGCAACGCCGGACGGCCTCTAGTAATATTATATGAATGAATGTCACGCGTACTTGTGAAAGTTTTATCTTATTCTCTAATTACAGAGAATTATTTTTTTTTTCTGAATCCATAAAATCATAACGTCTAAGACAAGGGGCCACGTAATATTATATAAGTTATACCTTTGATAATATTTGGATAACAAGCCGTACCGGACCAAATGTTGCTGTGGTTCGGTTTGTTTAAATACCCCACGCAAAATGCTTAATTTATGTTTTGTATAAGAAGGAATTAATGTGGCAAACTTTTTTTTTTGTTTCATTGTAAAATATATACGTAACTTAATAAGTAAAATATATTATTTCGGACTGTTATCCTCATCTTTTGTAGATGTGTGTGTGAGAGTGTGTGTGTGTGTATGTGAGAGTGTCAGAGAGAAATAGAGTGTGAGCGAGAGTGAGAGGTTGAGAGACAGTGAGACATAGAGGGTGTAAGATAGAGATAAAAAGTGTAAAAGAGTTAAAGAAAATAGGTTATTTCGGACATCGTCATCGTTTATAGAAGTGTGTGTGTGTGTGAGAGAGAGAGTGAGAGAGAGAAAGGGGGTGAGAGAGAAAGAGTGTGTGTGAGAGAGAGAGAGAGAGTGAGAGAGTGAGAGTGAGAGACCGTAAGAGAGAGATAGAATATGTGAGAGAGATATAGAATAATGGCCGGAATCACCTCGTAAATCGAAATTGCGAAAATATGTAAAAAAAAAATTTTTTTAAATAAAAAGAAAAAATAATACATTTCATAAGTGTTTCAGTGTGAACAGCTATGATATAATAAATTATGGGGTTTATCTATTTCATTTTTACTTTCATCATAGTTTGCTTTAGTTTTGATACCCCCAAATTCAACCCAAATTTACAACCCTTCCTTTTCATTACCTATCATACTTTCATAAATTAGAATCCATTTTCTGTAGGCTGTTTTTGAACCCAGTCAACGACGGGTACTTTTGCTAGTATATATATATATATATATATATATATATATATATATATATATATCGATAATATATATATATATATATATATCGATAATATATTTCATGAATGTGTATATTTTTACGTCTTCTCTTTTCCGACTATTTGCTACCTGCAAAGAAATGGTAACAAAGCAAATATATAATTTATGAAAAACCATTTAAGTTTCTATTCTACCTATCTGATTAAGTTGTTATACTGTTGAATATATAAGAAATATTATCTAAGATAAGACGCACTTGTACGTATCTTAATATTAATCGATCTAAAACGTTTGATCGATTCTCTCTATCTCTTTCGTTGTTATCTCAATCTGCCTGCGTGTGTTCATTACGCGCCAATGTGCGGCAAAGTTACGCTAGAAAGTGTTTGTTTTTCGATGTAGAAGAACGTCTTACCTTAGATAACATTTCTTATATTATTAACACTATAAAAAAGGAAACATTATTCAGATAGGTCGGAGAGTAACTTATCCAGTAGTTCATAAAGTATGTAATTGTCTTTTCTAAGTAACGATTTACAAATTCGCTTGCTGTAAGTAATTGTTTTTTTCTGTTTAGTTTTCGGCATAAAAAGTAATCTAGAAAAGTGTTTATTACCTCTCTCTTTCCTTCCGTGTGTCTCTCAATCTCTCTCTCTTTCTCTCTCTCTCTCTCTCTAACTCTCTTTTGCTATCTCTTTTATATACCTCCTTCTCTCTCGCAGATAACATATGTGACAGATTCAGATTTTACAACTGGGAAACTAATAAGTAACTACATCTTACTGCTTTTCAACGAGTGCATTGTGTAGAGAGAGCCGCCATATTTGTACCAGGTCTGGCGCGTTTGTTTTTGTAATAAGATGTGTATTCCGGAATAATGGATTTGTTAGGTCTCAGCCAATGAGAATTTCTGGAATGTTAGAAGGGGGTCATTATTATTTCAATGGGGAAATTAAAAGATAATGGTATGTTAATGAGTTTATGGTTCGGTTCCAAAGAGTGAAACCCCATATCTGTGTATAGTGCATAATTCCTCGTGTTGCTAACTAGAAATAGAAGGAGGACTTGTTATTGAGAGGGAAAAATATGATTTAATTCCTCAAAAGATGGTTACGATTGTGATGACCTTTCTCCTAGGATGTAATGTAATATTGTATTTTAACAACTAAACGTGTCTTAAGTACCGTTCTAAATTTACATAAGATAGTGGTTAACTGCCTAGATATTATATATATATATATATATATATATATATATATATATATATATATATATATATATACATATCCTTAATTATCATTCCAAAACCAGAATATATATTTCATTAATTCTCATGGTGTTTTATTCATATTTTTATGTAATACGTCTTACGCGGGTTGCATAAGATAACGGAAGTCCGAACACCTCATCAAGGCAGATGGGTGTTTCTTAGTGTAACAGGTTGAGAGTTTTTCCCTGCAAAATATATGATAATGAAGATATTTAAAGTTATCAAAATCATCAGAATAAGAGAATTCTTGTTTATTAGAGTGTTAATAAGAACCCTTCCGAAAAAAAAACTATTGAATTAAAAGATTATATTATTGTATGGCAATTTGATTTTTTATATTTCAGTTATATTTCTGTAATTTCGTATTTAGGTGCAAATTAAAAGCTATAATTTATGCAAAAATTTCAGGAAATACAATTCGCAAAATATCCATAATTAAATGCCCCTTAAATTTTATCAGATATGTTGACCTTTTAAAATTTCTTAACATAATTTACGAAACTAAAATTGCACGCATAGCATAATCAACTATCAATAACACATATTTTTCTATCGTAAATGAATGTACGCATTTAATTAATGCAGTTATTAATTTGAATCTATGGATAAAAATAAACCATCTATTATTTAATTAATAGCATTAAACAAATCATTCATAATTAAATATTTAGAATTTACCTACGATATATAAATCACCATATAAAAACAACAGGACAAGTAAGATGGTTCTATCGTCTTCGTAGATTATCGCCCTTTACTTTTAAATTGCTATTTCTAGACAATTATATAATATATAAAGTAACTGGTTACAAATATAGATGATGTATATTTGTCTTTCACATAAACTCTCTCATTAAGCTTAATCAATGTGGACATATGTCTACATTCGAAAACAACCCAATTTAATATTTTATTCATTGTATAAGCGTTTTCTACATAATGCGAAAAGGTTTATTTTCCCTAATAACAACACAGACGGGTGTATTTATTTGTCTTTTCCATCCTCACTTTCATCGCTTAATTGTATTGGATCACTTGTGACTAATTCTGTTAGTTCAGGAAAGGAAACACCTTTAATTGGCAGGGTTGGTCCAACACAGACTATGACAGACTCATTCACGAACTTTGATTTTATATACATCTCATGGGAGGTACATTAATGACACTCAACCGTACGTCTTGTAATAAAACACAATCTATAATGAAAGGCGATTCTGATAATGGCAGTATATCTTCTAATAGTAAACTAACCCTAACTCTAGTTTCTACTTCTTTATCATCTAGATTTGTTTGAATATCTTTTGCAACACATCGTTTAAATTCTTTTATAAGAATGCGTTGCATAATTTATCGTAATCAGTGTTTACTATTTTCTCCCTGATCCATCTATCAAAAACAGGTGCTTTTTCTTTAGCTCAACGAACGTTTAATTTTCATTTTATTTTTTTAATTTCCTAAATCTTAATCTATATCTTCCCGCACTAGTTCATATGCATTCAATATGGCATTAAAAAAAAAATTCTTTTCATACTTTGCAGAGTCTTCGATGTCAAATTAAGCGTATACATTAGCAGTTTTGCCGGTTATTTCGGACAGTAAGGGAATTAACTAAATTTTGTAAAGCTTTCTCAAATTTGTTGCAATTTTCTTTCAATGATGGAAGTATTTCTCCACTCTTTTAATCAGAAAATCAAATCTATATATATATATCCCTGCATCAACAACTGTATTTAAGAGAAAATTATTATAATTTGGATTCCTGTTTTATTGCTGTAATTTTAATTTTTCCACCGTCATTTTCTTTTTATTTATTTCTAATTTTGTTTTTACTGCAACTCTAACTTTTTCATTTTCAGTTGAAGACGGAAGTCGCTGTGCTAATATGATCCGACGCGACATAGGCCTAGCAAATACTCTACAATTGGTAAAGTTCTGTTTTCGTAACTTATAAAGTGCGATTAAACTTTAAAATACTTGCAGTTCTGATTGTTTTGTAGCGGGTGTGCATACTGGATGACGGGTATAACGTGGACTCAAAAAAAGATGATAATAAGAGTTATATAGATTACACACTCGACGACGACGACAAACGACGATTCTTGGGGATTTCATATTATTAATACGGAGATGAGACATTTATACAGTTCTTGTTAACACAGAGGAGAGGAGGGAGTAATACAAAGTTGGTTAAACATGAATATACAAAACAACACTCGACGTAGAGTTCAGATCGACTCTGTTTACGTTTTCTTTTGATAAGAAGAAAACTATGGAAGACCAAACAGGCCAAAAAAACTTATTTTTCAGTGACGAAAATTTCAATGTATTATTAAGCCGAGGCTGGCCAGTACCAGATGGGTGACCATTTGTATGAGTTTGGTTTTTAATGTGTATGTGTGTGGGGGCCAGGCTCCCCAAAATGGGGGGGGATAATTTAAAGCAGAATAAAAAAAATTATTTCAGCGCGTTTGGTCCACCGTAGTCGAAAGGCGGCAAACGTTTTCAAACGAGATCGAAAAAAATGATGCTATTTTTAACACAAAGGGCACAATATTTATCGATTTTTTTTTTGTATCGATTATTCAAAGCATGCCCTGTTTAATAATGGTCATACATTATTCGGCTCGCTAAAAAAAATTGTTAATTTATTTATCAAAAATTTTAAAATGGCTTTTTTTCGTATAAATATAAAATTTTTTTTTTTTTTGTTTTGCTTAACTTAAATTAATTATTTTACTTAACATATTCACCGAATTTCACACTTCAAAACTCAAAAGCGGGATAATTAAACACAATCGAAGTTCTGATATTCAAACGTCAAAATAAGGTATGCAAACAATTTTTTTTTTAATCTATAATTCTGTCCCTTACAACAACACAATATGTTTTGTTCAGTTTCAGATGATTATTTTAAGCATATTTGTTCCCATTTGAAAACAAGGGGGGTTTTGTAAGCAATATATATATATATATATATATATATATATATATATATATATATATATATATATAAATATCGTTTATGAAAAATAAGTACACTGTTATAAAGTTTATTCTTCTCTTAATAATCGCTGAACATTTCGTATTGATCGGATAATTACCTGATTTTTAGTAGATTTTTAAAAAGACGGTCCGTCAAAAAGTACTGACCTGCCCCCCCCCCAGTTTTGGCGGTGCCTAGTTTAAAGTAATTAGAGACTGGGGAACAATTAAATCAGTAAATTTTAATTTTAATTTGTTTATTTTATTATTTTCACTAAATTTCTTATCTTATTTGTTTATTTATTTGTTTTTTTATTACTGATATTATTAGTTTTGAAAGCTTTTTTCTGTATTTATTTTTTTTTAACTTTACGATGATGTTCAATTCCATTTGTTTTTTTTAATAAAATCGTATCGCCCTTCTTTTTAATAAAATCGTAACGCCCTTTTTATTGACCGAAGAGATATATATTTTATCATTTTTATTGGTTTAAATATTCAAATGTGTAAATTATTCTTGTACTCTCTTTGTTTATATCGAAATATTTTTATGCGCATTAATGAAATGACGATCTTTCATACTTTTCGTAGCAGTAGAAGTATTAGTAGTTATAGTAGTAGTAGTAGTAGTAGTAGTAGTATAAGTAGTAGTAATAGTAGTAGTAATGTTATTAATACGAGCATTTAATATTTGTTGATTGAGTTTTTTTTTTTAATCTATTTATTATAAGCAATGACGAGACCCTATAATTCTTTTACGTGTCTTTATTTTTTTTTCTTTTTGTAGTTCGAGTCGTTAAGCTGAGTAAGCTCTAATATATGTGTTACAGGTTGCCTTATTAATTACTTTTAGACGAGCGCCCGTTGTAATTTACTAGTAAAGAAACGACCCAGCTACCAAATAATTTATCATTTTTTATTAAAGGACGGGACGGTTACTAGCTTGTTTCTAGGGTATATGAAACACGCATGAAATATTTTTAAAAACCTAAGAACTCACATTTACAAAAAGTAAGGAATATTTATGGGCCATAAAATAATTCGAAAACAAGGCAAATTTTATTTTATAAAAGAAAATCAAAATAATATTTATAAATATACAATATGTTTCCTTTGTACTACGAGATATTTGAAAGCGTTTCCCAAGGTCAAAGGGAGATGATCAATCCTTTTTTTTTTTTACCACAGTGGTCACCACTTACCAAGGCCCAGAAGCCACTCAAGGATAAGGGTTATTTCAAGTACATTACGTTAGTGTGGAGATTTGATGAAGTGTTTACTTAAGGGGGCGGTTCATTAAGAATTTGTTAACGTTGGACTTGAAGACATCCAAGTTGTAGTCAGGTGGGAAGCAGGCAGACGGGACAGAGTTCCACAGGCGTGCAGTTCTAAGAAAGAAGTTTTGTTTATGGAATCCACGTTTTGATTTAGGCACAGATAAAGAGTGGGGGGGGGGAATTTTTCACACAGTGGATTCAGCTAGACGGGTGTTTTTCGTGAAAGATTGGCGAGGGGGACCAGAGATTGGAGTTCAGACGGGCACCGGCCATGGAAATAACGATAAAACAAGGATAGGCTCGCAACGTCTCTTCTGTGGGAGAGAGGTTGCAGGGTAGAAAAAGGGGCATCCCCCACTAAGCCACGAAGTCTATTTTGTACTCTGTCGAGGCAGGATAGGCTGTTTTAGCAGCTCCTGCCCAGATATGGCAGCAGTATTCCATCCTTACTTCAGTCTAATGTTTTCATTTCGAATAAAGACCGAGAAAAAGAGAATATTGAAATAATAGAAATCTTTATTGATTTATTTATTGCGGACTATTATTCTCATCTTTCTTAGATATTGTTTCACGACGTTTCGGCCGACTATTCCTCTTGGCTTCGTCAGTTAGTAACCGTGAAGAGATAGAAATTCCGAATCCCTAAACTGCATCGCCAGTAATCACTGCCATCCATAGTTGTTATCTCACCACGTTTTGGTCAAGTAAGCCTCTGGCCGGCTTTGGGTAGGATTAAAACCACTATCTTCAGACAATTCTTACCTGGAATCGTAGAGATTCAACCCGCTATCAACTGCGCCACGGGCCCCGAAGGGCGATCAAGATTGTATTTTTAAGTCTTATAAATCCACGTTTATTTATTATCTGATCTTCCGTACCGAATCTATCTGAAGATAGCGGTTTCAATCCTACCCAAAGGCTTACTTGGCCAAAACGTGGTGAGACGACAATAACTATAGATGGCAGTAATTGGTGAGAATGCAGTTAGGAGAGTCAAAGTTCCTATCCCGTCGCGGTTACCACCTAGCGAATGCCAGAAGAATAGCTGGTCGAAACATCCTGAAACAGCATCTAAGAAAGATGAGAATAATAGTCAGCAATAAATACAATTAATAAATAATACTCATCTCAATAATGAATTCCAATTAAATTATATAGAAGTTTTTATATTTTCCAAACTCCGGTTTTTCTTCAAGTAATGCAGGTAATTGATTCTTTTTAATCTGTTCTTTTCAGTTAGACAATTATCTAAGGATTTTTCCAGTCATCAGCAGTATATATCGTCTTAACGTCTGATAAATCTACTCGCTGATAATCTGCTCTGTTAACTTAACTGCATAACTTTAGTGTTACGCGAATAGCGTTCGTTTAGATTTGGTGTAGATGGAACATTAAAAAATCTCTCAAAATAAAATAATTTAATATTCCACATTTTAGAGCATTCCAGAATCGCTCAAAATAGAAAACTTTAATATCTTAATTTTAAGGATGTTCTGGAATCTCTGCGAATGGTATAGTGTAACATGCCAGATTTTAGAACCTTTTGAAATCTTTCTAAAAAGAGCATATTTATATTCTATAATAATTTAATATTTTTATAGTAATAAAAACCGAAAAGTGTGCAAATTCCACAAGAGACTCATTCATATGTAATATGGCATTCTATAGATGTTCAGTGTGAATTGAGACACACTTATATTATTGTAGCTCTTTTGTTAAAACTGCAAAAGTATTTATCTAAGCTAGCAGGGGCACCTAGCCTAGCCCGATTGTAAAGTAGGCTTAAATATTATATTTTAGTCCTTGCAGATTTCGTATATATTTAATAATATATACGAAATCTGCAAGAATTAAGATATCATATTTTAGCGTACTTTACAGTTAATGATCTATCGATTCTTATATATTATGAAATTGCGATTTAAAACAAAATTATATATATATATATATATATCACTATCACGTGGATGTATCAGTTTGAATCGACACAGAAACTAAAACTTATGAAACATTATATGCATGTATTTATAACTTGAGTTCCTTCAGATATAATCGAGACCGAAACCATAATAAATGGAGAATTTTTGATAAAATTATTTATAAAAATAAATGACTTGAGTGCCATCAGCTATAAAAACTCACCCTTCAAAACTTATACTGCAGTATGTTTTCGTACACGAATACGCACATTTCTTATTTTTGGTTATATTTTTTAATTTTATTTCTTCAAGGTTCAAAAAAAAGTCGCCAATCTGATAGGCCCTGAACTGGCATCTAAACTTCAGCCTCTGTCCCATCGACGAAACGTTGCATTCCTCTGCTTGTTCTACAAGTATTTTAATGGTGAATGCTCGGACGAACTGCAGACACTTGTGCCCCCACGACGCAGACACCCTCGACAAACCCGACAGGCAGCTAAATCCCACCCCTACACAGTAGAGATCCCTAGATGTAAAAGATCTTTCTACACCAGTAGTTTCTTCCCCAGAACCGCTAGACTCTGGAATTCCATTCCAGGATCCTGCTTCCCTAACTGTACTGACATGCAGAAGTTCAAGTGCAACGTGAACCGACATCTTGCTGCCCAAATCCCTACATAGTGTCCCAGTAGTTGCTGACCCTGATAGTATCCCCCTACACCTGAGTGGCAATGTGCCTTGTTTGGGGTGAAAATGTAATAATTTTTTTTTTTTAACTCTATATCCTCGGTTCTTTCATTTAAAGTATTACTTATGTACAAGACGGCGGGTAATTATTACACTTACAACATAAATACATTAATTTTATATATATATATTACGTTTGAATAACATTACAGAATACGGAACGATTCATTTTTATTATAAGTGCAGCAGAATGAGGGAATAGCACTCGAACAAACAGCTTTACGTTATAACCAGTAGTTCTTTGATTTTTCGATTAAGAGAATACTACTTTTGAACGCGGAAAAGACCTCCACAGTGTCTCTATCAGACACGTTGCCCGAAACCAAACCTTTACTTACAACATAAAATACAGATATTATCGTCTTAATATGTTTTCTCTATTTGGTCCGGGTATATTACACCTTATAGCCTCGTGCATCGTCTGTGTTAAAGTTGATTCATCACATTCCACATGGCCTATAGATATTCCTTACTTATGGTAATAAGGTAAACAAACATGTTCTTCATGACTGGCCGTAAGCCAGTGATGCTGCTGATTCCTTCGCTGGCATTTATAACTTCTCTTTTTCCCGTAAAGCCTTCCTCTTCTTTTTCTTCTTTTTTTTAAACCCTTATCTCTTCAGCGTCTTTGTTGTTTTGCCGTCTTCTGTTACTTTGATTTTGATTTCTTCTTCTTCTTCTTCTTCTTCTTCTTCTTCTTCTTCTTCTTCTTACCCGTTCTTTACTTCTTAACATTTGTTCAATCTCTTCCTCTTCTTTTTCGCCTTTTTCTCTATTCTTTTACAAACGTCTTCTTCTTCTTCTTCGTCTTCTACGTCTTCTTTTTCTTCGACTTTAATTTTTTTTCCTTTTTTTTATCTTATCATCTTTTTCTTTTTTTTTTTTGTTCGTATTGTTTCGATTCATCGGAGTACTGTTCTCACTATAAGTGTAGTTTTCACAACGTTTCGGTCGATGTAATCTCCGAACATCTCCGAACATTTTCAGGTGTATCTTGTCGAACTCTGGAATGATTCTCTCAAACTCAGGAATTTGGACAAAATTTTGACAGAAACAATTCCGAGTCTGCCAAGATAGAAGAAGGTCGGAGGACATATAGACTAATAATGGAACCTCATATTAGAACACTATTCCGATGATTCCAGATAATACGGAATTTTTTATTGTGTTTTAATAAAATAAGTTTTGTTAGTGTATCCTAACAAGAAAACCTTTTAAAACAAATGTTGGAGTTACATATTTTAAAAAAAGAAGAAAAAAAATTAGTTATAATATTATGTCGCGACAATAAAAAAACTTTTAAACCAAACTTTATTCGTTTTTTTATTTGTTTTTGTTTTTGTTTTTTTAGAAATGATAACAAAGCGAGTTATATTATTATATCGCGACGATTAAACTTTTGGAAACAAACCTTTCTCTGTTTTTTTTTTTTTAATTATTATAATAAACAATTTCTATCATTATATCGCGACGATAAAACTTTTGGAAACAAACCTTTCTCTGTTTTTTTTTTTATTATAATAAACAATTTCTATCATTATATTGCGACAATAAGACTTTTGAAAACAAACTTTTGAGTTCTTTTTAATAATAATGATAATCACCGATAAACCCATCCAAACCAGAAGACCAGATGTCGTAATAATTAACAAGAAAGAAAAGCCTTGTCTAATGCTAGACTTTGCACTCCCACCTGACCAGAGGTTGAATATTACAGAAAAGGAGAAACGGAGCTAATACACAGAGCTAGTCAGAAAGATAAAATCGATTTGGATGATGAAGTAAAATAAAAATAATGCCTAGATGAATAGAAGAATTAGAAACAATTCCGAAAAACGTTGAAAAAAATAAATGGTAGAAATTGGAATTAGAGGAATTGCTGCAAAGATACAACGAATAAGGATAATGAAAACCGCTAAATATTAAGGGCAATCCTTTAATGCGGAGATTAATACTCATGGGCAACATGCACGGGTCAGACAAACTGCTATAGAGGCAAAGCATGAAGCTGTGTTGCATGGAACAAAGGACATTGAAGCATCATATCTACACATTTTCTATTCCCACGCCTATCCCCTTCAAAAAAAAAAATGCCAAATAGCTGAGAAAGGTAAACATGATGGAATGCCCGCGGAGAGAGCACTGACCAGACCATAGCTGGATAAGTGCGAAAATAACTGGAACGTTGGGGAGGCTTATTGCCACTCAAATTCCAGTGGATACCAAGTGCCGCGACCAGCTAGAAGTCAGTTGTAAGCCGCTGTTGCAATAACGCACCTTTATTTGCTAATATTATCGAAAAAAAAAAAACATTTGCGAATGTTATCGAAACTTCATTGGAGGGGGAGGCCCGAAAATTTTGTACGGGAAAGGATATATGTAAGATTAACCCGGACTCAGAACCCCCCACCCACCCAAAAAAATACTGGAAAACTTAGGAGACTTGTTGTCACTCAGCTTCTAGGGAACACCACGGTTTTTTTTTAAAGAGAGATCTTTGTTAACTTGTGTGAAAGTTCCTTGTGGGCCAATAATAATAATAATAATAATAATAATAATAATAATAATAGTAACAATAATAATAATAATAATAATAATAATAATAATAGTAAGAACGAAAAATCCTGTCAAATCGTAGACTTTGCTGTCCCAGCTGACCACAGGGTGAGTATGAAAGAAAAGGAGAAACGAAGCAAATACACAGAGCTAGCCAGAGAGTTAAAAGGGATTTGGATGATGAAGAAAATCAAAATAGTACCGATAATAGTAGGAGCACTAGGAACAATTCGGAAAAACTTCGAAAAAAGAATGTCAGAAATTGGAATCAGAAGAATAACTGCAAAAGTACAACGACTAACGATAATGAAAAAGATGAAATATTAAGGAACCCCCTTGAATGCGGAGAATAATACAAGAAGACAATATAACGAATAAGCGTTACAGGGAATGAAGAACACCGAAGCTGCATATTTACAAGTTCTACACCGCCATCATGCATCCCCCCATAGTTTCACCACCGCTCCTCCCAATAAAAAAGTGACACCAAAGAGCTGAGAAGGGTCAAGAAGGACTGAAAGACCGAGAAGAGAGCGCTAGTCAGACCTCGGCTGAACAAGCGCAAAGAGAACTGAGACCTTGGGGAGGCTATGTTCCAGTATAAACCAATGGCCGCTGCCGGCGAGAAATCGGTGGTAAGAAGCTGTTGCGATGATGAAAATTCATTTGCAAATGCTATCGAAGGAGGTGGAGAGAACTGGACGTCTGGGGAGACTTGTTGTCAATCAGCCTCCGGGGAACACTGCAAGTTTCCAATCAGATCGTTTGTTGACTTGTGTGAAAGCTCCATGTGAGCCAATAATAATAAGATTAATAATAATGATAATGAGAATAACAATAATAACAAGAATATCAATAACAATAATAAGAACAATAACGATAAGAATAATAAAAACAATAACAATAATAATAAGATGAAGAAGAAGAAGAAGAAGAAGAAGTTATCAACGCATTAAACTCTTCCGAATTTTATAAATTAACTAAGTATAATGACTCTCAGGATGGTCAAGGTACTTCTTTTTTGACTGGATTTTTGGTCGTCGTTATTATACCGTTATTATACCGTTATTATACCGCTCGTAATTCAGTCTTTGGAAAGTTGAAAAAATGGAAACGACAAAGCATCGTTGAAAAGTCGGAATATATAATAAACAATTAACGGCCTTTGACGTCGATAATTACAATAACGTTTAGAGTGTTGTAATTTTAGTAAGCAAAACGTCATTAAACAAAATTCGGAGAAGGAGAAAACCCCCTAATCTTTTGTCGCGGGAGGAAGCTCAGCTTGTTGGATTTCTTAGGAATCGGTCATTAACATCCACTTATCCCAAAAGACCCACCAACCGTCAAAATTTCCGCAGAAGAAATTCTAAGAAACCTCGTGAATGCACCGGATTCGTTATTGACACTGAAATGATTATCAAATGCAGAGCCTGAAAGATTTCGCAAAAAGAGTTAGTCGTTTTTTTTTTCATTGACAAGAAAAAATAATAATAAACAATTAATAGAGAGCAAGTATCAAAATTTATAGCAACAACATTATTTTGACCACAGCGGATTACTGAATGCCGAGGTTACAATATTTTGAACGTTCTGTTTAAAAGCGAAGAAATGTGTGGAGAACTGTCGAGAAAAAAATGATATCGAATGATGTTCTTTTACTTATTGTATATATAGACCTCATAGGTATATGTCTTTGAAGTGCCGGGTGTAGTACCAAGAGAGTGTATCTCGGCCTTTGATTTTTAATATGGTAAAATTACGGCCTTTGACGTCAATATTTACTATACGTTTAGAGTTTTGTAATTTTACTAAGCAAAACAGAATTAAACAAAATCCCATATTACATTAAAGCTAGGGGGAGGAGAAAAACTCCCATTTTTTTTTTTTTCGCGGGGAGAAGTCCAGCTTGTTGGATTTGTAAGGAAAGGGCCATTTAACATCCACGTATTTCGAAAGTAATCCCATTGCACCAAGCCCAAAGAATTGTGACTGCCTCCTCTAAATCATACGCAAAAATGGTTTCTGGAGAAGAAAAATAGAAATTAGATCAGGTAAAGACCCAGGGGGGCACAAAAATATAAATATGTAATCAACATAAAGCAAACTGGACGAAGATCGCATTATGAATGGAAAAAAAATGATACGCACCTTTCAAAATCAGCACAACTTTTATTTCCAGTTTAAGATAGACGCTTCTCACCAAAGTCTACAAATCACCCAACATCAACTACAATGCTTCTCAAAATATGCCACCCCTCTTTCAAATGAACCGGATATGCCACCTCCTCCCTCAGCGATGCTTCCCTCGACTCTTTCAAAAACTTCAGAGAAACCCTTGATTGAAGAGGTAGGCCTGAAAATTTTGTACTGGAAAGGACATATGTAAGATAACTCCAGATTCAGGAAAAAACAATAAAATCTCACTAGAAAAAAAAGATTATAGTAATCTCATCGCCCTTAAAACTATTAGAAAACAGGACATTACCAACCCGGACAGTTTCCTCAAAGCACGTTCCTTCAAAACTAACTAAACTTTCCTCTCCAGTTAAAGATAGACGTTTCTCACCAAAGTCTACAAACCTTCATTCCCACCAAAACTTCATTAGACGTATTCAAGTTAACCCACTTGAATCCGACGTCTAAAAAAAGTGTACTCTAGATCATCCCCTGTAAAGACTGTTCCTCCTCCCATACCTAAGAAAGAAAACAAGTCGAGGCTAAAATTGAAACCCTTTTTCCTGGACCAACCTCATCTACTCCCTGCAATGTCCTCGAACATACGCCACAACTCTCTCCAATGAAAGCGGATATGACACCTCCTCCCTCAGCGATGCTTCCATCAACTCCTTCTCAAAAACTTCAGAGAACCCCTTAATTGGAGAGGTAGGCCGGAATATAGCACCCTGCATTTTTAACTTGAAAATACATATGTAAGATTACGCATAACACAGAAAAAACAATAAAATCTCACTAGAAAAAAAGGTTATATAAATCTTGTGCCCCTTAAATCTATTAGCAACTGTTCCGTCTGCCTGCTTCCCACCTGACTACAACTTGGATGTTTTCAAGTCCAACGTTAACAAATTCCTAATGAACCGCCCTCTTAAGTAAACATTAAATCTCCACACTAACGCGCTGTACTTGTAATAACCCTTATCCCTGACTGGCTTCCGGGCCTTGATAAGCGGTGACCACCGTGTAAAAAAAAAGACGTTACAATCTCGGGCAATTTCCGCAAAGCCCAAAGAATTTTGACTCGGTCAGATTTAGGGGAGAGGCAATCGGCGCGTGGAACATAATAGAGGAGACTAATACATCATTCAAATTGATGCCTCCTTTCGCCTTCTTCAACGGCCAAGACTTATCAGATGAATAAAAAAACTTTTTATTGGGGAGGTCCACGTTATGATGCACCCATTTTACAGAGCTACAAAATTTACGTTTCCTAAGATATCGTAGTGTTTCCCAAGATGGCTTCATTACCAATGAAATCGGACAGGGTTCTCTGGAGATTGTTGTCGGTGTCTTAAGACCCGCTATGTTTCCTTTTAAATATCCAACACAAAGTTACAATATGTGAACTGAGATTAGCTTGTTTGAATGGCAGAGAGTTGAAGGACTCTTCTCCTAAACTTCAAGTTGCACGTGACCTTCAACACTTTCACGAGGATACGTTGTTTACAGGAGACACATTTGATTTCAGGGTCTAGCCATGTTTAGTTTTAGAACAGTTTCCGATGGTTCGTTGTTCTACACAAGTCCTGAGAGGTGACTGGTTTGCAGTAGACAGTTCCACAGTGAATTAATTCGATTCGTCAGTTCCTAGCGGCATCGATTATAAAGAGAATCCCCCGACTATGCGCGATCATACCCATTATATTCCAGAAATATTGTAACATATGATCTGAGTGTGCTGCTCAGAGAATTTCATCTCTATTTAGCATGTTTTATATTCACTGAAGCTGGCTTTCTTGACTTGTAAAGTGTTCTTTAAATACGTCATATGATCCGGTATTTGCTGATACAGAGGGGAGACTGTGAGTTCTAGGTATTACCATAAAGGATGAATTATTTCGGGATTAGGGCTTATGGGCCCAACATTCAATCTGAGTGGGTTGCTTTTTCTCGGCAGATCGAGCCCTTTATAATTACGTCTCGACGGACTATTGTAGCAGAAGGCTGGAACTCAGTTCTGGATCCAGATTTAGATCACAGAATGCATTCTTCTAGTGGTCCTAACATGGTCAGTGAGATAAAAGCATTCTGGGATTTTATCGAAAAGTTTGATCTTGTCGATAAATTCTGGAATGAAAAACAATCTGACATTATGGAGATGGGCAAATAGATGCGGCTCCGATTCCTTGCAACTCTTCAGTTACATCGATCTGTTCTTAGCCCCTTAAATCTATTAGCAACTGTTCCGTCGTAGTAGGGTTTTTAGATTGTCCAAGTTTTCATAATATAGTTTACTCAGACCATAGGCTTGTCTGAATGCGAGTAATCGTACATAGCCCTAAACCTTGAATGGCTGAGTACTGGAAACACCTCGTTATTCGAGTTGAGGAATTGATGAGGGGCCATAATCGGGAATACGTAGTGGGGCTCCGTTAAAAAAAAGGTAGGTTCTTCATTGACGATTTAAGGAGATCACTAAAGCAAAATTTTAAGGCAACGAGAGCAACACTAGATAATTAAGGGCAGTATAGGTGGGAATAGCGATAACTGTACTATAATCAAGACTGAACTGGACTCCTTGGATAACAAGGAGGACCAGGGATTTGAAATTAGGGCTCGATTGATTAGAGCGTCGAGCATGGCAACAAATATGGCCGCTTCACTGTGTGCAAATGAGATGCGACGGTCCACTGATAGACATGCCACCAGTGTCACATTGCCGGTCGAACGACAGGATTTTAGAATAGTAACTGCTCTAACTGTATATAAAATTTTTATTCTCCCAACTTCTCACATCGTGTATATATTGTCATTACTTTTTATTTTTTAATTAGGTCCTACAGAAATGTGGTTTTGTTGTTTGTGATCGGAGTTAAAATATACGTTAGTATCCTTTTTTTGGACTTGAACATTCTATGAATAAATATTGTGGTCAGAGTATTTTCGCAGTACACGTAAGTCGAGGTTTCAACCTTGGCAATCAGTCTAACAGAAACTAGGCCATTTGGGTGGTTTTTTGATGTCGACCTGATGTAAAATGCTATGTAGTCTTAGTCCACCCTCCCAGGCCTTCCATCCCGGTTTTCAGGCCAAGTAGATTTATCGCTCGTTATTTGAAACGCCAATACCGGGGTATGCCAGCGATGTTATTCATCCATATTTTTGAATTCGAATTCTCCTTTTCTTAAAAAAAAAAGTAACTTATTTTCCACTGATTTGATTAACCTTGTGTCACACCCTCTCGCAGCGGTACTTAGTACTACAACTATACTCTTTTTTTTTTTGTTTCAATATATTTTATCTTTTCTTAATACTCTGCGTGTCCGTGTTTTCCTTAGTTACCTTTCCAGGTTCACAACAACTTGTCGATAAGGGGTTGAGATTAACCACAACAACCTGGCGAGGAATATTTCGATTTTAAAAGGGCATATCCAGAAAAACTGAGTCAATTTATGAACGAGGATTCGTAAATTTTCTGTTTGTTTTCTTGTACAGCACTCATAAGGGGGATTAGACCTTTTGGAGAACCGAGGTCGTCCTCCGGATACGGCAATAACCAGCCGTTATCGATCTACATTTGCAGTTCAGGATCATATTCTTCACGATTTTGTGCTGGATCTGGATATTCTGCAAGTCTCTATTTCAACGTAATTCGAGGTTGGTTTTCAGCCCATTTCGAAGATGAGGTACACTTCCGAGTACTCGTTTCATGCTTTGTGGTGTAATCGGTCTCAGTAAATCTCATGGCAGAAAAAAATTGGTTTGCTGAATTGTCCAAACTTTACCTCATTGACACTAGACACAGCTGCTTGATTCTTTGTCTTCTGCTGCTCGGCTTCATAATCACGTGAAGGTTGCCAACATCTCTAAGTGGAAGTGTATGTTGTATTTATTTGCTTCTTCACTTAACAAATTAGGTACAAGGCCGTTTTTAATGCGGAGAGAGAGGAGAAGGGAAAAGGGGATCAGATCCCGAGAGGTGGGAAATGGGAGCTGGATAGTGATTTACACGCTGGTATTTAGGGTTGCCCCTATATGAACCAAAAGATTGCCGCAAGGGCAATGGTCTTTGATTTCAGCATCTGGCAGAGCAGATACTACATTTGATCTTGGTCCGAAGGCCACAAAGGTGCCTCTCCGAGGGGGGATCTAAGTGAAAGTGTTGTGATATTTATTTGCTCCCCCACCGTGAGGTGGGAAATTTGAGCTGGATAGATTTGCCAGCTGGCCCCTGTAGGGTTGCCCCTACATGGACCAGAAGATTGCCATAAGGGCTGTATTTATTTGCTTCCCCACTGAGCAAATTAGGCACAGAGCCGTTTTTTAATGTGAAGAGAGAGAGGGGGAGGGGGAATGTAAAATGGGACCAGCTCCTCACAGGTGGGAAATGGGAGCTGGATAGTGATTTGCTAGCTGGCCCAAGTAGGGGTGCCCCAACATGGACCAGAAGATTGCCACAACGGCCATAGTCTTTGCTTGCAGCATCTGCCGAAACAGAGATTACACTTTGATCTTGGCCCGAAGGCAACGAAGGTGGTATTTATTTGCTCCCCCACCGGGCAAATTAAGCACAAGGCCGATTTTTAATGTGAGGAGTGAAGGGGAAATGGGGACCAACTCCTCGGGGAGTAGGGGCGTTGGATAGTGACAATTGGTATGAAGGGTTGCCCCTACATTGACCAAGGTATTATATGTGGGGTTTCCCCCACATGTGGTCTTTGCTTGCAGTATCTGCCGGACAGATACTACACTTTGATCTTGGCCCGAGGGCCACGAAGGTGCCTCCCCGAGGGGGGGTCTAAGTGAAAGTGTGTGGAACTCTGTTCCGTCTGCCTGCTTCCTACCTGACTACAACTTGGATGTCTTCAAGTCCAACGTTAACAAATTCCTAATGAACCGCCCCCTTAAGTAAACACTTTCAAATCTCCACACTAACGTACTGTACTTGCAATAACTCTTATCCCTGAGTGGCTTCCGGGCCTTGATAAGTGGTGACCACCGTGTAAAAAAAAACAAAGTGTTTGTCTAGAACAAATTGAATTCGTACTTGTGAACTCGATTCGTGCCATTTATTACTTGGCAACCATGATCCGCCTTATTATGCCGTAGAGATAGAGATGAGAAAGAGGTGTTCTGAAAATTGAATAAAAAACGTTTCTGTGTTTTCATAAGTATATTTTTACACTTCTGTTAATAGATTTATGTGCAGAGTAATATGCCCGTCCATTCCATCTCCATACATATATTAGCATCTGTGTTTTATTTCGGTTTGCTGCTAGATTATAATGACATGTACTTTATAACTCTTTTCAAAATTCATACTTGTGAACATATTCTCGACTTACTGTTCTAGAGTCCCAACTTATGTTAATTGTAGACATAGTTGAACAGTGTAAAACCATCTTAAACAGTACAACGTAATTGTCTTTCATGGTTTGACCTATAACAATGTGAGTTTGTTCCTTAAAGTTTGAATCAATTTGATCTAGAATAATTTCACAGGCTACAAACCAGATTAATATAAATATTATGTTAATAGTTCTGAATTTATGCGATTAACAATAGTTGTAGTTTATATTTGAGGCAAGTAATTCGAATAATCCATACGTTCGTTTGCGTATTACAGCCAACTATCAATTCATTTCCGGTGTTCGATCACTTATTGATTGTGCTGCAAACAGATCAATATTTCCCGTCAAGATAAACTCGTCTCAAAAACGCAAAAAATGTTGTACACGGCGCTAGTGTTTTCGCTCTCTATTCTCATGAGCATTACGTATACTTCATCTAGTGTCTGCACGATGGTGACTCTGAGCACAACCATATTGAGAAATGGTGAGCTACTCTTGGGCTACCAATTCTACCGGATGACAAACGTTTCAAATTTCATCCAATGTGCACGGAATTGCTTCTTCAGGCGCAGATGCCAATCCTTCAATTACAATGCCAATCAAGAATATTGTGAGTTAAATAATGCGTACTTTGATCCGCCAAACACGAATCTTTCGAAAGACCCTTCTTTTGTTTATTCAGAGATTGCAGACTGGGATGACGTAAGACATTTTTTTTTTTTTATTTCTATATATTTGCTTTCTGGTTAGATAGTGTCTTTTAATTTTTCAGTAAAAAAAATCTGTTATATTTCGCATGAATTTGTATGTTTGTACTATTTATATATATATATATATATATATATATATGTATATATATATACGTATATGTGTGTGTGCGTGTGTGTGTGTAAAAGTAGGCTGCCTGACGTTGCCCAGTCGTATGATACGCTCAAGTATGATACTTTAAGTCATGCAGATTACGTATTTATTACTATAGCGACCATTATCTATCGATTAATAAATTGAGCCTACTAGTGAGATTAAATATATAAATATATATATATATATATCTTTGATATGAAACTCAACCACTTCATTTCATTTCAATGAGAGTTTTTTGAAATTCATTAATTTACAATTTTAATTTATTTGCTCTATCTTGCATATCGAGCAATTCTTGTTTAGATGGGATAACTTATAGAATATTGCTGCCAGTAATATTTTGTAAACCTACAATCTCACGTTTAGATAACCACTGATTGTTAAACAAAAACTATCCCGAAGTATATATATATATATATATATATATATATAAAATATATATATATACTAGTAGGGAGATTCGACGTTGTCCTGGATTGAATAATAATCAGCGAATTTTACACATTCCTACATTTTTATTGTCATCGAAATCCGTGAAATCGCCGGGGAGGGGGGGGGAATTTCACCTTCCTCCATGCATTAATTTAGTAAAAAATATAAGTGATTCTATATAGCCCTCTCCAGAACCAATTGTTTCTTTTATTAAAGTATTTTATATAAACTTCTTTCCAGTTAACGAAAAAATACAATTTAAAAAGGAATTTACGTGCGGAGTTTTAACCTTAAGACAAAGTCATGCAAAAAAAAAATTAAAAAAGTAATTAAAAACAAAACATATAGATAGATGTTATTCGCATTATTTGGGTTAATCGGACGACTGTTCTCATCTTGCGTGTAATTTTCACAACGTTTAGGTCGATATAACCTTCGACGTTCTTTAGGTGTATCTTGTCGAACTCGGAAATGTTTTTGTCGAACACGGGAATCTGGAGTGAAATTTCGCAAGGACCCGTGGGTAAGTGGTTAGAGTACTTGGAAAAATCAATTGTAAATAGTGATATTCTCCTGAAGGTTGATGGTTCAATCCTTAGTGCGGGCGACTGAAAAATACAACTGCGAATTATTTAGGACCTCTTTCCAGTCATGGCTGACGGAACAAGAGCATGCTACTCCTGTGAAGTAAATAAAGATACCCGTTACTGATTACTTTAATGTGAGCGTGATTCTCCGAAGAGGTATTTAGTTATAAAATACTAGAAGATCGAAATATGCTCATGAGCGTGGAGCAACGCATTACTGCTTATGTAAGAACAAATTAAACGTATACCCTCCACTAACTCGATATTGAGCACTCTTGTATTAATCTCGTTATACGTGCATCTGGAAAATAACAACCCCAAAATTCTCTCTCTCTCTCTCTCTATATATATATATATATATATATATATATATATATATATATGTGTGTGTGTGTGTGTGTGTGTGTGTGTGTATGACAATTAACTCCCCCCTCTTTGGGTTGAGCACTTTGTAAATATATTTTCACCCGACGCGTATTTAAAGCGATTAAGCGAAGCCCACTATTAATTTGTTTGTAAACAAGCTGATGGTTCGAGCACTTTGCGACGGGAGGGTGTGGATTTAATTCACACTCTAAGAGAAATATTTACTGCACTGATTCGTAGCCGAATGTTGAGAGCTGCCGACTGTCAGTGCGATGGTTGTAGGTTCAATCCACGGCTGGGGAAAGGTGTTTGTTTAGCCGCACTGATTAGTTGTGATACAACGAAACAGTGCTGTATGTGCATGACAATATATATATATATATATAGTAACTGTGCATGGCAATTTATAACTACCTAGCTTTACCTACATATTGAGAACTGTTGAAGTAAATACTTAAAGTTTACGCATAAGTTTATACTTTCGTATATTAATTTTATGTGATTAAATTAAATAATCACATATATATATATATATATATATCTTTGAATTAATATTGAAAAATATATATATATAATGTTTACTATTATTGCAAATTTTTTCAAATACTGATAATATTGCTTAAAATGCATAAAGTTTATATAACTTCAAAATAGTTGACGCCTATATATATATATATATATATATATATATATATATATATATATTTAAATAAGTGAGTAGTCACGAACAATGTGTATTTTTTAACATTATTTTATTATTCTGTGTCTTGGTTTTTCATTGAGAATTATGTTTGGATCATTGTAATAATGGTTTTAAGTCAATAGACATTATTGGTGGCTACTGCCTTATTTAAACATACATCTTTCTTTCGTTGGAATTTCTTAACCCATTTTATATAAATATATATATATATATATATATATATATATATATATATCCATTCTCAAAACAACCTTGATAAGACTCACTTTCATACTTACTATTTTTAATGTTTCGAATAAATTCAAAATATTTAATAGATATGTTTAATTGGTATTAACGTATACTAAGTTTTATATGCAATAATTTCATACATAATAATATTTAATAATATTACGCAAAGAGATTTTTAAATGGGTCTTATAATAAAAATATTATTTAATTTTCAAAAAGGATGTACTACAAAAATCTCCCACCATCTCAATGTTGATGTTGTGGAAAACAGATACTTCACTTTCATCTAAACCAAAGGAAAAACGAGCAAGATTTTTTTTTGTAATTTTTTTTGTAACATTTTAAATGAATCAAAATAACTATAAATTAATATAGTGGGTGAACATATGTATTTTTAAATAAATATTTTTACAATTTTTTTATATAGGTTTCTCTTAGCATGCCTTTCTATTCTACTAATTTCGAAAACTACATTACCGAACTGTGCTGATCTTTTGTTATTATAAGCTACGGCGAACTTGGTGCTATTGTATTCGTACAAGGCATACTTAGTTATTAAGGGGGATTAGTTTATAATACCAAAATGTTATACAGGGGGACTAAAAAAAACAGAGGACATTCAATTGTTTTTCTGAGCATTTTACAGTCAACGGAGAAAAAAAGGCTAAGTATCCTATTGTTTTGATGTGATGTTTTGAATATAATAAACAAGTTATGACAAAAGTTTCATTTCATTCGGACAAAACACTAAGAAACAGGGCCTAATTAAAGTTGGTGCCCGTTTATATATATACAGGGTGTCCACAAAGTCTGGCTACATTATGTAGCCAGACTTTGTGGAAGCATCCTGTAGATTATGTAGCCAGACTTTGTGGGCACCCTGAATATATATATATATATATATATATATACACAATGTAGCCAGACTTTGTGGACACACTGGTGTTGTCATTTTGTTATTTTGTAGTTGATTTTTAAAGATAATTAAATATTCGGTAATAGCATCTTCTACCCAAGAGATCAGGGATTTACATTTCCGTATGGAATATCACCCATATTTGTGGGACGTAAACAAATAAATATGCATATTTATTTTTGTAAAACACGAATACGTGTTTCGTAGTTTGCTGTGACTATTTAAACAATCTATACCACATTTTATTCGATGTTTATTCCTCTATAATTTTACTTGTCCATATTTGACTTTTAATTGACGTATCCTAGTGTCCCCGTCAATTTTAAAACTTAACTTCAAATTGAGAAGTCAAAAAGAAACTCTGCAGTAAGAAATGGGCTTAAAACCAGTTTAAAACATTCACAGTTATGATAGCATCTCTAATCGTAATGGTTGTTGTTCCAGATTATACAACGTAACATTTAGTCTATATGCCTTGACGTTCTCTTAGTGATAGTCGTAACCTCATTAATCTCCACATTTCTGTTTTATCCAATCGAGAAATCGGCCGCAAATTGATATGTGATGAGAAAACTGTAGAATGGCAGTGCAAAAATTTCAAAACAGGGGCAGTGTTCGTGATGCCCCCAAATTTGGTCGTCTTAGAGTTACTTCTTAGAGGGAAAACAATGCTGTCAAATCCACAGCCTGAGAAACATATTTTAAACGGTTCTTCAAATCCAACAACAATGTACTCTTGTCAAAAAAGTGCTTCCTTTTGACAGTTAAGAACATATTGAATGGATTTTAATTTACGAGGGTGTGACTAATGGTTTCTATAAAGACCAGAAAACGCAGTTTGGACTTCGTCAGGGGCAATGGAGTTCATGACTCTTCAAATTGGTCGAAAGTGATTTTTAGCGACGAAAGAACGTTCAATAGGCTAGGAAAGATGATAAGCAATACATCCGTATAAGAAAATGCGACAAATTTTATCCTAGGTGCACAGTTTCAACACTGTAAGAAAGTGGACGTTCATTTTTTGTGTCGGGCGTTTTAGTGTCAATGGTCCAGTGCCTACCGTTCGTTGAATTAATTCAATCAAGTACATAAATATGTTGACTGAGCATTTTCTACCCTACTTTGGCCGGAATTTGGATGATAATCCCATTTTCATGCAGGATAATGTTCCCATTCACACAGATGGCAATGTCAAGATATTCCTTGAAGAGTATGATATTCCGTGTTTGGATTGTCCTGCATAATCTCCGAAACACAATTATATCAAAAACGTATGGCATTACATCAAACAACAGCTACGCAATGATAAAATTTCAAATCTGGAAGAACATTAGACAAAAATTAAAGAGAAGTGGGATGCCCTTTCACCGGAGTATTGCCGCAGGCTTATTCAAGGATTGCCCAAAGTGTTCCTGTTGTATTTGTATTGTATATATTTGGAATATTGTGCGAAGTTTCATTTTGCTTCTCGATTTGAAGTTTAATTAAAATCAAATATGAACAAATAAAATTATGCATAAATAAAAGGTGAATCAAATAAGACATAGGTTTTCTAAACAATTAGATTCAATTTAGCTTAAATATTCGGTTTTTGACAAAATGACAAGTACGGAAATTGTTTTTAGCGCCAGTATATATATATATATATATATATATATATATATATATATAGAGAGAGAGAGAGAGAGAGAGAGAGGGAGATAAAGAGGGAGATGGTGGAAAGAAAGAGGGAGAAAAGGTGGAAAAGAGAGAGAGAGAGAGTTAGTCTTTTCAAGAAGGTTAGGACATGTAATTTTCATTTGATAAAATAGAACATATTTGAAGTCTTAAGATCGACAAAGAGATATTGGAACACTTCCATTCTTTCAACAAAAGAAAATGCTCAAAAATCCTATGTAGATTTTCTAATATTTCTTCTGTATGAAACACGTATACACCACAAAATCACAGACACACACACATTCTCACGCATTGAGTTTAAATATATATATATATATATATATATATATATATATATATATATATATATATGGTCGTCTTATAGTTACTTTTTAGAGGGAAAACAATGCTGTAAAATCCATAGCCTCAGAAACATATTTTAAACGGTTCTCCAAATCCAACAACAATGTACTCTTGTCAAAAAGTGCTCTCTTTTTACAGTAAAACGTAAAATTGCTAACTCATTAATGAAACGGCTGTAATGGAAAAATCCATGAAATAAACGAAGGCTATAAAAAAGAAAACGTGAGTCTTTGAATTTTCAACAAAATTTTGCTATATATATATATATATATATATATATATATATATATATATATATATATAACTATGTGTGTGTTGTATATATATATATATATATATATATTAAATATATACTCATGTAATTTTGTGTGTGTATTTATATTAAAACCCCTTTCTATGTATTTCAAAAGAAAATAAAACTTTGTTATATATGAGTCGTGGAATTGCATTTATCTGCAAAAGATCTAGCTATTTTGCATATTCTTTAAAAATTCCTTTAAATTAATTCCCTTTGAGGGTTTTTTCGTTTTTTATGAGATTATCATCTTTATACACATATATATAAATATACAAACATACATGCATACATAAAATACACTTATACATAAATACTCACACAAATATAAGTATATTGATGTATGTATATAGGTACATGTGGAGTTTAGATAACTTTCGTGTTTTATATTTATTCATATTTTGTTTGTTTATTTGTTTTAATGTTATTTTATTTTTATTTATTTTTATTTAATTTTATTTATTTTTTGTTTTGTTTTATTTACCTTAATGTAATTTTAACTCTATTCCTGCGTAGTTTCAGAGTTATTGTCTAGTTTCAGTATGTGTGTTGTTAATAATTTTTTTTTTTTTTTAAGCGTACAGCGTGGATTCGCTTTTGGGTATACGTATTAATGTGTGTGTGTGCGTGTGTGTGTGTGTGTGTGTGTGGCGGTATCTGTGTATGTGTGTGTTGTATGTGTGTTGCATGTGTGTGTGGGTGGATGTAGATTAAAAGGCACCGGTCAGTACTTAGTTGACCATCGCTAAGGTTCTTAACTTACAGACTCCAAGACAAGAAAACTAAATTCTCAAGTACCTTATGCCATAAAAACCAAGAGTTAGGTTGGAGGGGGAAGGGGAATAGAAAAAAGATGTTTATTATCTTCAAAGACCTCACTCATCCTTTTACCGTTTTTTATGACACCCACCCAGGTTGCATGCTAACTTGATAAACGAAATAGGAAAATGTATTTGGTGGAAATATCACTTTCGACGGTAATTCTTGGCCTGAAGACGTAATCCCCCAACGTGGGTGATTACAAAAACATGTATGCACATTTGTAGCCATTAATGTTTGTATAAATAAAATTAATATACCTGCTCTGTTCACTCATTGAGCACTATTTTGGTAGACACATGTTGTTTCATTGGATGTACTTCTAGGAAACTAAACTCTACTGGCTATATATATCTATCTATCTATATATATATATATATATATATATATATATATATATATTCATATCCCTATTCAACTACAGACATCTAAGATAATAATTGATGCTCTTACAGTATATTTTACCTCTATGTAACATATTTTGTATGTTAGTATATATATATATATATATATATATATATATATATATATTGTAAAATATTTTTGACTCCTAATGGGGGAAGAGATTTACTTGCTGCCGACCTCAGCAAAATGTTGAACACAAGGCATGAAAGTGGGGATCCAGCAGGCTCCCCTAAAGGAGGGGCACTCCTGCAATTGTATGAATTGCCCGAGTAACCCCGTCGGCATTCCCCGGTCGGAGCGCCTCAAGCAGTAAGCGATAAACTTACTCCACTGAAAGCCCAGTGACTTATTGTCGGGCTGAGTGTCAAGAACGAATCCTTGGCGAGTACTTCTACCCTGTCTCCCTGCAGCCGATAAATTTCAGCGAGTTTAAAGTGGTATTGTGTAGTTACGAAGAGACTAATCGTATCAATCCAGCAATATCATGAAGTTTAAAAATGCTTCTCGAAAGCAGACACCACTAAACTACGCACCTCACCACAACGTTTTCACAAAAAGTAATTTTCCCAAGAAAAAGAATAAAATTATCTGCTATATTTGTGGATATATATACTATTATGTATATATGTGTGTATGCGTGTATCTTTATAGATATTGCGTGTATATCTGTGTATATGTATGTATATATATGTATGTATGCGTGTATGTATATATATATATATATATATATATAGTTATCCACATACAGTACTGTTTCGCTGTTTCACACCTCATCAGTGCGGCTAGACAGGCAACTACCTCAAGCCAGGATTGAAACCCGACCGTTTGTACGGCAGTCAAGGCTCCTAACCATTACGCTATTGGCGGCTGCTTGAACGAGTAGTGAGTTTAACGATGTTTTGATATCGTCCGAAATACCTCCGCTCGACTTGTTTACACAAAGAGCGTCGCTTATATGCTAATGGTAATTCGTGTTTCACTTCTCAATATGCTCAACTCAAGGTGAGGAGCATTATAGTCATCCACATACAGTACTGTTTGGCTGTTTCACAGCTCATCAGTGCGGCTAGACAGGCAACTACCTCAAGCCAGGATTGAAACCCGACCGTTTGTGCCTTAGCCTGTATATATATATATATATATATGCATATATATATATAAATATACAGGCTAAGGCACACACATATATACGGGCTAGTGGGCACATATATACAGGCTAGTTTACACATAGATACACAGACTTGCGTACACACATAAATACAGGCAAGCGTATACATATATATTAATTCTAGAATACACACATATATACAGGTTGGCGTACAGAATTATATACATACTAGCAAACACATACATGCACGCTAGCATACATACATATATACAGGCAAGCGTACACATATACATACATACATAATATGATGATGACTGCAACGTCTTGTCAGATGAGTGCCACTCCCTCAGGCACTAAAAGTCCCTGAACCCAAAAATGACTTCCATCGCCACAGGACTATTTTTATAGAAAAATGCCTGAGGGGGTATCTATACACAGATGATGTTACAGAGTGTGAATTCGCTGGCAGGACTAAAAATGTCATCTTCGGGCACATGGACTTTCAGTGACTATGGTAGTGGCATTCCTCTGACAATCATCATCATATATATATATATATATATATATATATATATATATATATATATATATATATATACAGAGTGACAAGAAAAAAGGGCCCCAACTATAATTAGGCCCCATTTATTAGTGCTTTGTTCGAATGAAATTAAACTGTGGTCATAACTAGTTTATTATATTCAAAACATCACATCAAAACACCAGGGTCTTTGGCCTTTTTTTTCTCCGTTCTAGATGGCCACCATTTAGCTTTTGTTTGTATTTGGGGTCACCCTATATATATATATATATATATATATATATATATATATATATATATATATGTATGTATGTATATATATATATATATTATTGTGTGTATGTGTTTCTGTGTGTGTGTGTGTGTGTGTGTGTGTGTGTGTGTGTGAAATAGAGATAAAATATGCTGTAATTATTATCTTAGATGTCTGTAGTTAATTCGGGATCTATTATTCTTCCTTTCGTTTTCTAGGCAATTGGTTTCGGACCTTGCTCGAAACGGCCCTGCCGCATATGTGAAGCTTGTTACCCCTTAAAGTCAAGCTATACATGCGTTAAAGAAGGTAAGCCAAGTTAAGCTTAACTTCATATATTAATAAAGAAAAGCTTTTATTTATAGGTTCGTTTGAATATCCCATCAGCCTGTGGAGCTCTTCGGGTTATTTTGGAAAATGGAAAGAGTCATAATGTGTTAAAGAGAAGGCTATTTATCTTCTTCCCACGGTGAGCTGATGTGACACAAGTGTCGAAAAGTGGGAATTGAAAGATAGGGCCCAAATGTCTTGTCTCTAAAATTAGCGTCGATATTCTCCGGTTTGAGCAACTCGAGCGACTTGTAATAAAGAGATCCGTTCTCAAAGGGAGAGGGCAAATCCTGGGAAAGTGGATCTCTCAGAATTACACAGAACCAGAAAGATTACAAGTTAACAGGGAACCAGGTATCTCAGCAATGACCTTTACTAGAGGTTGGCTTTGCTACCGAGAATCAAATAAAATTGACATAGCGGAATTAGGTAATATGTTACTGAAGCCTTTGGCTGTCTCTTTCTTCCTCCCTCTTTCTCCCTCTTTCTCTCTCTTTCTCCCTCTTTCTCTCTCTTTCTCTCTCTGTATGTGTGAATCGTTCTCCCTTTCTCTCTTTATCTCTATCTCTTCCTGAGAAAACCATCCAAATGGAAAAAAATAACGACACTTATTTAAAATGTTTCTTCATGTTCAGCGAACATAACAGCTACTAATTACCATTGTAAAATGTTTAGTGGACTTTGTGTTGTAAAGTCCGGGGTGTGCGTATATAACATGTTCATATATTGACGAGTATGTATACGTGTGCATTTTTACGGGTCTATTTCGTGTGTTCTACATATTGTGATCGTCTCTGATGTTCGTAATTGTCTAGCGTTCAAAATGTTTCTCGAATTGATGCGTGTATAACGGTTCTCTGGGGTTTTACATCTGGACAATAAGGGAAACAGATCTTGGCCATCTTTGTGGCTGGTGAAAGCTGCAATGAAAATTCATCGCAAGGAAACAACAAACAAACGGGTTGCATATTCAAGCAACTTTTATTTCAGAGTATTTGAGAACTTGGGGATTGCATGTTTATCCTAAGTTCCTACATTCTATATAGTTAGCCTAACAGATTTCCCGGGTGTTTAGCGCCACTACGGCCGGTCTCTGGGTGACTGTCCCTCGTCTATCCAAGTCCACTGTCTATACAACTAATCGCTGTATGACTAAACTCTATGTGTATATAAGAAACTATCTTCCTTTCTAATTCTGTCATCAATACTCGTAGCATTAAAGTGTAATCGTCTGACTTTTTCCACGTATGTTTTTTTATCTAAGAATTCCAAAATTATTATTATTATTATTGTACCTATTTACTATGCCTCCCCTCGGGACAGAGTTAGACACCAGGGTCGTTTTTTAATGTGGAGAAAAGGTACAAAAATAAAAATTGTCTCAGTCGTGAAGGATTTCTCCTCCACTGAGAGAGAACAAGAAATGGAAGTGCAGCATCTGAAGAACAGATACTGCACTTTGATCTAGACCAATTATTATTATTATTGTAGCTAAAATTCCTAACTTGTTTGTTCAATGTAAAAATTCTACAGTTTACTTTCTAACTCATATTTTAGCTGACATTACATTTAGACAAAGAAACAATCATCATCATAGTTCAGATTACGTTCTGGCATGTTTCGGGAACCAACAATATAAAATTTGGCCAAATAAGATGATTTGAATAAAAGATTTGAATAGCAGTAAAAAGCCACGTAAGTAGATCTATTTAGGGAATTAATTCCTATTTCTATCACGTAAATTATTTCCTGTTGACAGAACACTCACTCGAGCCGATGAAAAAGGCAGGTGGTTGAACGGCGTTCATTGTTCATACCAGGTAACAAGGCGAAACACCCGACAGCTGCTTGATGTCCTGGGGCCTTACTTCTGCTCTTAGATAATAGACAAATAAAGAGTTTAAAATCAGGGATATCTAAAGAGCCTAGTATTCCCCTCAAATAATAGTATTCTTAATTATTATCAGTTATTAATTTGATTAATATTCTTCTAAATAATTAGTAGTTATTAATTTGATTAATATTATTTTTAATTATTATCAGCTATTAATTTGATAAATATTATTCTTAATTATTATCAGTTATTAATTTGATTAATATTATTCTTAATTATTATCAGTTATAAATTTGATTAATATTCTGCTTGATTATTATCAGTTATTAATTTAATTAATATAATTTTTATTATTATCAGTTATTAATTTGATTAATAATATTCTTAATTATTATCAGTTATTAATTTGATTAATAGTATTCTTAATTATCATCAGTTATTAATTAGATTAATATTATTCTTAATTATTATCAGTTATTAATTTGATTAATATTATTCTTAATTATAATCTGTTATTAATTTGATTAATATTATTCTTAATTATTATCTGTTATTAATTTTATTAATAGTATTCTTAATTATTATCAGTTAATAATTTGATTAATATTATTCTTAATTATTATCAGTTATTTATTTGATTAATAGTATTCTTAATTATTATCTGTTATTAATTTGATTAATAGTATTCTTAATTATTATCAGTTATTTATTTGATCAATATTATTTTTAATTATTATCTGTTATTAATTTGCTTAATAGTATTCTTAATTATTATCAGTTATTTTTTTGATTAATAGTATTCTTAATTATAATCTGTTATTAATTTGATTAAGATTATTCTTAATTATTATCTGTTATTAATTTTATTAATAGTATTCTTAATTATTATCAGTTAATAATTTGATTAATATTATTCTTAATTATTATCAGTTATTTATTTGATTAATAGTATTCTTAATTATTATCTGTTATTAATTTGATTAATAGTATTCTTAATTATTATCAGTTATTTATTTGATCAATATTATTTTTAATTATTATCTGTTATTAATTTGCTTAATAGTATTCTTAATTATTATCAGTTATTTTTTTTATTAATAGTATTCTTAATTATAATCTGTTATTAATTTGATTAATATTATTCTTAATTATTATCAGTTATTAATTTTATTAATAGTATTCTTAATTATTATCAGTTATTAATTTGATTAATATTATTCTTAATTATTATCAGTTATTAATTTTATTAATAGTATTCTTAATTATTATCAGTTATTAATTTGATTTATAATATTCTTAATTATTATCAATTATTAATTTGATTAATATTATTCTAATTATTATCAGTTATTAATTTGATTAATAGTATTCTTAATTATCACCAGTTTATTATTTGATTAATATTATACTTAATTATTATCAGCTATTAATTTGGTTAATATTATTCTTAATTATTATCAGTTGTTAATTTTATTTATATTATTCTTAATTATTATCAGTTATTAATTTAATATATAGTATTCTTAATTATTATCAGTTATTAATTTGATTAATATTATTCTGAATTATCATCAGTTATTAATTTGATTAATAGTATTCTTTTTTTTATTATTCAATTTTCACCCCAAACAAGGCACAGTGCCACTTTGAAGCAGGGGGCTACTATTAGGGAATTAATTAGCGGGGTCATTATGAAGGTAGAAGAGTAGAAAGATGTTTGTAAACATTACACTTTAACTTCTGCATATCATTGCAGTTGGGAAAGCAGAATCCCGGAAGGGAGTTCCAAAGACCCGCAGTTCTGGGTAAGAAACTATTGGAGTAACAGGCTTTCTTGCACCTAGGGATCTCCACTGTAAAGGGATGAGACTTAGTAGCTTGTCGGGTTTGTCGGGGGTAGTTACGTCGGGGAGGTACAAGTGTTTGTAGTTCGTCAGAGCATTCACCATTAAAGTATTTGTAGAACAGGCAGAGGGACGCAATATCTCGTCGATGGGACAGAGGTTGAAGCCTAGATGACAGTTCAGGACTTATCAGGTTGGCGACTCTTTTTTGAACCCTGTCCAGGAGCGAGAGACAAGCAGCAGATGCACCAGCCCAGATGTGACAACAGTACTCCATACATGGGCGAATGGTTGCCTTATAGAGGTATAGGATACTGGCAGGCGTAAGCAGCTTTCTAGCACGGTAGAGAGAGCCAACCTTTCTTGCAGCCGCCTTGGCAATGCTCTCAATGTATCTATTCCAGTTCATATTCCCTGTAAACGTTAGGCCGAGGAGTTTAAAAGAAATACTTTCAGGCAATGTGTTCTTGGCCATTGCTATTGGTGGTAGAGAAGGTTTCTTGTAGTTATTGAAGGAGACAAGCTTAGTCTTAGCAGCATTGAATGAGACCAACCATTTTTGTCCCCATTCCACTACGGATTGGAGGTCATCCTCTAGTGTTTCTGCCATTTTCTTGGATATGTGTTCATTTGTTTTCCCCTCATATCTGTTATAGAGAGTGGTGTCATCGGCAAATATACCCATCTCCGAAACAATATTATCAGGGAGGTCGTTTATGAATATCAGGAACAATAGAGATCCAAGGATAGACCCCTGAGGCACTCCCGCATTTATGTCATATTGTTTGGATGTACGTCCGTCGAGGACAACTTTGATTCTTCTATTACTTAAGAAGGATTTAATTACGTTATGAATTCTTCCAGTGATTCCATATGATCTAATTTTCCTTAGAAGACCATCGTGCCATACCCTGTCAAAAGCCTTAGATATATCAAGGGCCACCGCTCTACTCTCCCCTGTTTTATCCAATGAACGGTATATACGTTCAGAAACTACAGTTAAGATATCTGCTGTTGAACGGGATGCCTGAATCCATATTGTTTGTCAGTCAGGAGTTTAGCAGCTGTTAGGTGCTGGACTAGGACTTGATTAACTAAGGACTCAAATATTTTGGCGAAAAGCGGGAGGAGGCTAATGGGGCGATAATTTAGTGGGTCAGTTTTTTTCACCAGAATTCTTGAAGACTGGTACCACAGAGACGGTTTTCTAGCAGTCGGGAAAACAAGATTCGTTAAGGCATTTACTGTAAAGTTTTAACAGAACTGGAGCAACCTCGGCAGAGCATTTTTTTAATAGCACAGCCGGGATGAGATCTGGTCCACATGCTTTAGAGGTGTCTAGGTTTTTTATAATAGCATGTACCTGAGAAGGGGTGATTTTCAAATCGTCAAGTGTGGCGTCTGTTCGCAGAGGAAAATCAGGGAGTGAGTGGTGTACCGAGTTCAGTGTGGAGTTTGAGGTAAACCGACTGGCAAGCACAATAGCTTTGTCAGTTGCCGTGCAAGCAACCTCATGATTGTTTGTTAGTGGGGGAATAATTGACTGTCCATTATTAACTACGCTGTTGTAGATTTTCCAAAAATCCCGGGTTCCTAATTTCTGTGCTTCGATGCGCTTTCTGGTGGTTTCAGAGTAATCTGACTTAGCTGTGTCTATCACTCTCTTACAATTATTTCTAGCTTCTATAAACTTCTGTTTATTTGAGCTGGACTTATGTCGGTTGAATCTGCGGAACGCATGCTGCCTTTGACAAATGGCAGCTGCACAAGCAGAAGTAAACTATTGGGGGGAGTGGGGCTTGCTATAGTATTTCCGTGCCGGAACATGTGCTTCAATAGCAGTTTTGAACCATTCAGTTGTCTCATTTGCACACTGTTCCGCTGGAAGAGTAAAGATATTTTGCCATGGGGCATCTCTGATTAGCTCCCTGATGGCTTCCCAATCAGCCTTTTTGTAATACCTCGTTGTTTTGAGTAGTGGGTCTTCAGTTTTAGGGCGAGAATTTAGGCTGATTTCTACCATTATCACAGCGTGATCAGCATTCCCGAGTGGGCTGTGGGCATTTGTTGTACAGTCATTGGGAACCGTTGTCAGAAAGAGATCTAGAAGTGAGGCATGTTGATCGTGCTGGTCTGGGAAACGTGTCGGAAATGTAACCAATTGAGATAGGGAATGAGATATAGAGAAGCTATATGTGGCGCTACCAGCTACGTCTGTGTAATTTGAGAATCCTAGCCAGTTACTGTGGTGGACATTGAAGTCACCAAATACATGTATTTGTGCGCTAGTATCGAGGGAGAGTGCTATATCTATGCTGTCTGAGACTTTGTTTATTAGGGTACAGTCTTGGTTTGAGGGAGAGGGTAGAGAAAATACAAGTCGCTAATATTGTGTTGCATATTTAGTCTGAAGCACATAAAGGCCTGGCCCTCTGATTCTAGTTTTATTTCTCTAGTTAGGGGGAGGGTGTTTCGAATATAGACTCCAAGTCCATGCATATGTCTGTCCGAGTCCTTACGGTAGAGTGGGAGATAACCAGGCATGTTAAAGTGGTTAGAGGAAATGGAGGAGTGAAGGTTAGTTTCACTTAATGCTACTTAATTATTTCACTTAATGCTTAATTATTTTCAGTTAATTATTTGATTAATAGTATTCTTAATTATTATCAGTTATTAATTTGATTAAGTGTGTCATCACAACACGCTTTGCCCTTATACTTGAGTGGCTTTTGCGCTTTAATAAGCAATGACACATCTAGACCGATTTTTATGAAGTTTCAAACGAAGGTACTTTATTAAAGATGAATTATTTTCAGTTTAAAGTATGTCCAGATATTTATTTTCAGAATTGACCAGCTGTAGAGACGTGAAGATCTGCACGAACGCAAAATCTGATGGTCATTACTTCATCCGACCTGTGATGGGTACAAAACCTTTCGTGAAAATCTACTGCCATCAAATGTTAAGCAAGTACCCAAAAGATTATGTGACTCTATATAAGGAAAACTACAGCAAAGTGCCTCCTATAAAAAGAAAGAGTTGTACCGCTGTCGATTGGGAAAAAGGAAGCCCTGGTGTTATATATTACTGGAAGATTCGACTAGACGTTACGGTGTGTAGATCGTTTATGCAATTATCGTTAATCATTAGGTATGATTCTGCTTATTTTATATGTCTCACTTTCTCCATTAATCTCCAGCTTTTCCCCCATTGTCGCTTTACAATTACTCAAAAGAAATATGTTCCGACGAACTGACTGAATTTCTGCTCGCCTAACGCAATGAAATATTCTCTGACGAACTCCTAGCACTGGTGCCCCCTCGACGTATATACCCTGAATAACCCGACAAACAATCATTACGATAATCACGGTGTTGTCCCACCGTCATCACAACACGCATTGACTCTTATACTTGAGTGGCTTTTGCGCTTTGATAAGCAATGACACATCTGGACCGATTTTTATGAAGTTTCGCACGAAGGTACATTATGTGCCTAGCAGTGGTTCTAGATATATTTAGTATCAGAATGCACTCGGTAAGTATTGATGATCGATAATCGAAATAATCCGACGAAAGAAGGAATAGGAGATTTTGACATGTGCTTCAATAGTCTTTGTATAGTCTTGTATCACAAGCTCATATGAGAAGTGTTAGTAGCACACATGCAGAAAAGGCCGACATATAAAATCAACAGTAAATCTCCAGACTTTTTGTACAGCGATTTCAAATTGTCGAAGACTTGAAAATTCAATATGTTATTGCTATATATATATATTATGGAATGATTGACCAATTTCTATGATTTCAGCTTCATAAGAACAGCTAAAACAGGAATTGGAATACACCCTACTAAAGCTTGATTGTCACAGCTGGTGAATTTCAAAAATATAATCCGGACATGAAGACACTTTAAAAAACGATATGCAATAAAATCCTGTTTTTAACTCAGGAAGGTACCATAGAAACGTATGGAATATTTCAGACTAGGTTTGGACTATCTTGTATGAATCGAGAATCAGTTTTTGAGTGGCATAAGAGATAGAAGAAAGGCAGGGAACCTGTGAGGAATGATGAGATGTGTGGAGAAAGTAATGCAGTGAGAATATCAGAGTTCATAGATCAAATAAATAATTTTATGGATAAGAACTGCCGCGTGCCGATAGAGACAATAGGTGTACAGTTCGATGTCAGTGTCGAAACTGTACATATATATATTCGCGGGCAACTGAAGATGCGTAAGATTTGTGTGAAATTTGGACCCAAAGATAAGATCAGAAAGAATGACTTTGCCATGACTAAGATTGAAATCTAGAAAGATCCTCATCCTCTTTATAGTCAGACCTTGCTTCCTGTTGATTTTGCCTATTCTCCAAGCTCAAGGAAACTCTTGTGAGCCAGTTGACGAGATGAAAGAGGCTGTGACGAGGGTCATTGACACGCTTACACAAGAGGACTTCAATAGTGCCTTTAAAGAAGTTGTTGGAAGGAACGAAGAGTGCATTGCAGCCTGAGGAGATTACTTCGAAAGAGACTAGAGTTTCATGTGTGTATTATCAATAATTGATAATATGAAACAAGTCGGGAAACATATTTAAGACACCCCGTATTACTAGGCGCGTTAAAAACGAATGTTTTGTTAATAGCACAATTGCACAATGATACCTAACTTTATTTTATTTTAAACTTTAATTCACACACATATCACCGCACAAGCAGCTATATCAGGCACATATAATCAACAGTAAGCTTTAAGTAGTAAAAAGTCTGAAATATTATTTAAGGCACTCGTATGACGGAGCGTGTTCCAAAAGAAATTTTCCTCTTTAAAGCACAATCGTACCAGGTATGTTTTTAGTAGCTTGTTTAACGCAGAAGTGAACGAAAATGGAAGACTTGATGAGAACAAATAATTGGACTATGATCGTTTTCAAGTCCAATATTAACAAATTCTGATCCTTCATAGGCAGTGACTCATAACTGATAAATTCCTGAGACCACACATTATTCCTAAATAATACCTGAGAATACCCTGTATATATGCGTGTACGCTAGCCTGCATATATACGTGTACGCTAGCCTGTATATATGCATGTATGCTAGCTTGTATATATGTATGTATGGAAGACTACACATATGTGTGTACGGAAAACTATATATATACATATATATATACATACATATATATATATGTGTGTGTGTCTGTGTGTGTGCTGCCAGTATATATGTGAGCGCTAACCTGTACATAAGTGGGTATGGCAGCTTGGATATATGTGTGTACGAAAGCTTATATATCTGTGTATGTATGCATATATACAAACCTGTATGTATGCGTGTACGTAAATTTTTATATATGTGTGTGTGCTAGCATGTATATATGTTTATACGAAAGCCTGAATATATGTGTGCATGCTAGCTTGTATAGATGTATGTACTTTATGCTTTTATGTATGTGTGTACGCTAGCCTGTAACTATATGTGTGTATACAAACCTGTATATACGTGTGTACGCCAGTCGGTATACATATATATATGTGTATGCTTGGTTGTATATATGTGTGTAAACTAGCCTATATTTATGTGTATACCTTTGTGTCTACGCTAGCCTGTATATATTTATGTATGTACATACGTGTGTATGGTACCTGTATATATGTGCACACCAGTCTGTATACATGTGTGCACGCTAGCCTGTATGTGTGTGTTAGCCTGTATATATGCGTGCACGCAAGCCTGTATATATGTTTTTATGCTACCATGTGCTACGCTGTACATATGTGTGTATGCTAGCTTGTATATATGTGTGTACGGAAGCCGGTATTTATGTGTGTACACTTGCCTGTGTATATATGCGTGTGTGTGTGTATGTTAACCTGTATAGACATGTGTGTACGCTTGTCTGTATATATGTGTTTACGCTCGACTGTATATATAAGTGGCGAAATTCTGCATATATTTGTGTGCGAAAATCTGTACATATTTATGTGTGTATTCCAGCCTATATATATGTGTGTGTACACCAACCTGTATATATGTTTGTATTCAAGCTTGTATGTATGTTCGTACACTAGCCTCTATATATATATATGTGTGTATGCTAGCATGTTATATATATATATATATATATATATATATATATATATATATATATATATATATATATATATATACTAGATGTACCCTGCCACGCGTTGCAGTGGCTCAATTTGGTGTAATGGAAAAATTTAATAAAAAGAGAAAATACAATTTTCTTATATTAGTACAGCAATCCACTGCAAAAAGTGAAAAAGAAGGCGAAAATGAAAAGAAAAATGGTACTCTTGCAGAATTTGATCTGGATCCTCGGGAGTTTCTGTCAATCATTCATGGTTTGGACTTGACCAACAATCAGTGGATGAAGCCGAACGTAGCAAAAATGTTGAAACGCTAAATGTTTTTTGTTGTTGTTTTACAAAAATGTGAGTTAGTAATTAATATTTGGTTGATGGTGGGGGGAGGTGGGGTTACTGTATTCGAAAAAGTTGTCCAAAAACAAATAAATGAAAGCAAAGGTAAGGTAAGTTACGTTTCTACCTAATTGGATAATTGTTTAGTGTTTTTATGTAATGTAAAATGTTTAATCGGCTCAACAAACAGAAATGGTCGTGGACTCTGTTGAATACGTTAAGTTTGGGAAAGTAAGTTGAAAACTAAAAACTATACAAAACAGTGTCTGAAACTCAGCAGATATATGTTAACATGACATAGGCTGGCATAATCGGTGGGTTTCTGACAGTATTTTGTATAGTTTTTTTTAGTTTTAACTCACTTTTACTAACTTAAAGTAATCAACAGCGTCCACCACCATTTGTAGCTTTCAAATACACCGATAATACTGTTTTTCGAGCCGACTAAACGTTATATTAAATGAAAAGGGTTTGTATTACTAAACACAGATACAAAGAAGTTGTCAAAAAATAAATATATAACAAATAAATGTTATCAAAGGCAAGAAAAGTAAATGTTCTACCTAACTGGATAAGATTTTAGTGTTATTATGTAATGTATAATCGGTTCAAAAACATTCAATGTTTATCGGTATATCTGAAAAATACAAATGGCGGCAGACTGTATCGAACACGTTAAGTTTGGGGAAATTTGGGGGAAATGAGTTTAAACTAAAAAACTATACAAAATACTGTTAGAAACTCACTCAATATATGTTACCATGATGTAGGTTGGCATATAATCGGTGGTTTTAAACTTTTGCTCGATACAGGTGACGACTTTTAAAAGTCCCTTTTAGTGATTACCTGGTTTGAGGATATTTGTACAACTAAACGGCAAATCTGCTCCAAAAAATCCGCTATTATTTTACTTTAAGGCCCGTTTCACGTTCGTATATAACGAAATATTTTATTGTAGATTTTGGTGTGCTAAAAACGAATTTGCAAACAGTTTCCGTAGCAAAAAGAAAGTTTTCATGATATTCATGAAATTACTTTTTCGAAAAGTGGGTGATCACTTTTCAATCTAAATTTAATTTAGAATGAGCACCCACTTTCTGGCAACCTGAGAGAGGGGCATTTTTCTGTGTGTTTCTTGGCTAAAAAGTTTTTTGTTTGATTTCTTTTGCATGGTAATAACCCCTGAACTCTGGGACTATTTTCCATTTCACAGCCGTAGCCTTAGTTTACGCTATGCGTGAGCATAAACGAAAGCTGTTTAGCCAATAACCATGGGAAAAAATCCCCCCTCTCTCAGGTGGCTAGAAAGTGGGTGCTCATTTTAAGTTAAATTTACATGGAAAAGTGATCGCCCACTTTTCGAAAAAGTAATTTCATGAATATCCTGAAAACTTTCTTTTTGCTACGGAAACTGTTTTTTTTTTTTTTCGAAAAAGTAATTTCTTCATATCATAAAGACTATTTTTTCGACGGAAACGGTTTGCAGATTCGTTTTTAGCACACCAAAATCTACAAAAATTTGTTGTTATTTACGAACGTGAGACGCACGGCCCTTAATGGAAAATTATATAAAAAATCCAGGGGGAAATAGTTTTCAATAAAAACAGCAAATGAATTCGATAGAAAAAAATATGGATACTATTTTTTTCTTTTTTCCGTGTGTTTCTTGGCTAAAAAGTTTTTTGATTGATTTCTTTTGCATGGTATTAACCCCTGAACTCACGGACTATTTTCCATTTTACAGACGTAGCCTTTGTTTATGCTATGCGTGAGCATAAACGAAAACTGTTAAATATGCATTCGCGTACCAAACGGCCTTGTCAAAAAACCTTTAAGCCAATAAACACGAAAATAAATGTCCCTTCCTCAAGTCGCCAGAAAGCAGGTGCTCATTTCAAGTTAAATTTACATGGAAAAGTGATCACCCACTTTTCGAAAAAAAAATTTCTACAGATCATGAAAACTATTTTGGTACTCCTTGGGCGTTGAGTTCAATGGCGACCCACAGAATTATTTAATGGTCGTTCCCTTAGTTCCCCCCTCCTAGTCAAGGCTAACGCATGCGCACGTAACATTTTTTATTAATGTACTTACGTGGTGGATTTTACTGATAGGTTTTTTTTAATTTTTTTACTGGATTATTATTGATTGAACACTAACCAGATTATGAAAAATTTTTTTTTTTTTAAATCATTTCAATATTTTAAAGGGGTACTCACTTTTTAGTTACCACGTTCTGGTAAATCGGTCACTCATTTTTTTTTTCTAAATACGGAAGTGCCTTCGGGAGATATAAAATGGTCGCATGTTGACGAAGCAATGTATCGGGAGGCGTACGGGATGAAAAATTATTGGTAATTTTTTAGATTAGGTCCACCTCCTCAATTTTCTTCGAAATGACGACTTGAAATTGTTTTCGACTATGCTGAATACGAAAATCGCATTGAAATTTTGCAGAAAAAGTAGTTATCAAGATATAAAAAGTTGTATTATGCATTGTAATCTTTGGCGGCCATCTTTTTTACGTGCGTGTATTTGTTTATGGCGCGTGTGCACGTAAAAAGATGGCCGCCGAAGAATAAAATGCATAATACAACTATTTATTTCCGCAAAATTTCAATGCGATTTACGTATTCAGCATACTCGAAAACCTTTAAATGTCGTCATTGAAAGGAAAATTGTAAAGGTGGACCTAATCTAAAAAAACTACCAAATTATTAAACATTTCTCCAGCATGTTAATTAAATTTATAATACTTTTTAAAAAAATTAAAAAAGAAAATTCACCGTTCATAAAAACAATTAAAAAAAACACCCACAAACTGACTTTTAACTGAGTAAGTAAAAAAAAAATTAAAAACTCGAAACTTTATTTTCATAAAAACAATAAAAAAGTCATGTTCAATCTATTTTTTTTTCTTTGAGAAACAAATATATTTATGACTTACAAATGCGGTAGAGGCTCATATTATTTGTACTTTCTATGGTTTTGATATACCGCGTTTTTATTGGTTACAAAATGGGTGACTGATTTATCAGAACGTTGTAACTAAAAAGTGAGCACCACTTTCAAATGTCGAAATAATGATTTCGTTTTAATTTTTTTTTAAATAATCTGTTCAATTAGTGTCCAATCAATAATAATTCAGTGAAAAAAATCCAAAAACATATAAGTATAGAAATTAAGCATGGGAGTGATGGTTGCACTTTTACAAACATTATTTACGTTAACTCTTTTCATAAATAATTTTTTTAAAAAAGTATCTAAACCATTTATTGATAATTTGTGACGTGTACAAACATTTATTTATTTACGTAGGCTTAACTCTTTTCCTGAATAAGAAAAGTTTTACTCTTTAAGAATAATAAAAGGAAAAAAGTTACTGAACATTTATAAAAGGACTTACTTCTTTTCATGAAGGCCAGAGGAACAGTTGGCCGAAAAACAACAACTAATAAAGATGAGAATAATAGTCCGCAATAAATAAAAATGGTGCTAATGCAGAGAGTGATCCGCGCTATTTTTAAATAATATTTCCACGTTTAATTAAAGTTTTACGATATGCTTTTTTTATTATTCAATTGTAATTGACAGAATAGATACAAAACATCCTCCCCTCCCCATGTTAAGAATGACTTTTTAAATAATAACATTATTTCAGCACGGAACACTCTCTGTATGAGTATCATAAAAAATAATACAAATAATACTTATCTCAATAAGTGAAAGGCTAATTTCTACTGGAAATAAAATGGCAATAATCTCACAGTTACGAAAAATATTTTTTTATTTAATTTAATATTTTTATAATTCGCAATGCTAAATTATTTTAATAACATGCAAACATTCCTTGACTTTAAAAAATAGAATTTCTGAAAATTTCAATTAAATTGGTAACGTAGAAATATGATTTTCTTCGCTTTTAACGAACCAAATATTACATTTATATATATATATATATATATATATATATATATATATATATATAAATATATATATATATATATATATATACAGTGGAAATGGTAATTAATAAAAACAGAAGAAAATGATCAATACTGTAGTAGAGCAAATATGCGTTTTATTTTTTATTACCGTATCTTTCTGTTAAGTTACATTATTGTTTCAGCTACTCGGCCGTTTTTTGGTCGTCTCTAGCTTCCTACGACTTTTACAGAAATGTCTGTAAAATTTCTGATAAAGTCTGAGGAAGCTACAGACGGCCAAAAAAAAACGGCCGAGTAGCTGAAACAATAATGTAACTCAACAGAAAAATACGGTAATAAAAAATGAAACGTATATATATATATATATATATATATATATATACACATATATATATTTATTTACACCTGTAAATATGTGTGCACGCTAGCGTTTATATATGTGTATACCTGTAAATATGTGTGTAAGCAAGCCTGTATATATATATATATATATATATATATATATATACATATATATATATATATATATATGCATGCTTCCCTGTATTTATGAATGTACGCAAATCTGTATATATGGGTGCATATATATGTGTCTATATGGGTTGACGCTTGTCTGTATATATACACGTGTATGCTTGCCCGTATATAAGTGTGTATGCTAGCCTTTAGATATGTGTTTGCTAGTATGCATATAATTATGTACAATAGCGTGCGCATATGTGTGTATGCCTGCGAGTATAAATGTGTGTAGGGTAGCCGGTATAATGTGTGCGCGCTATTTTTTATATATGTGTGAATGCTAACCATCACATATGTGTGTACGCCAGTCTGCATATATGCAAAACTGTATGTGTGTGTGTATGCTAGACTATATTTTTATGTGTACGCTAGCCTGGACATATGGGTGTACGCTAACTTATATATATATGCGTAAATGATTGCCTGTATATATGTGCGCATACTAGCCCGTATATATTTGTGTACGCGAGTCTGTATATATGTGTGTATGCTAGTCTGTATATATGTGTGTACGCTAGACCGTATATATATATATATATATATATGTATGCTTGCTTGTATATGTAGGCATTTGCTAATAGATATAACTATATATATATACGTGTGTGTGTATGCTAGATTGTATACATGTGTATGCTAGCCTGTATATTCGTGTGTACGCTCGTCGCTATATATTTGTGTAAGGACCCCTGTATACATGTGTGCATGCTAGCCTCTATATATGTTACCGCAAGCATGTCTCTAAGTGTCTGCGATGGCCTGTATATATGTGAGTACGCTAGCATGTATATATGCATATACGCTAGCTTTTATGAGTGTCAGTATACAGGCCTGTATATATGTGTATATACAAGCCTGTATGTATGTGTATATGCAAGCCTATATATATATATATATATATATATATATATATATATATATATGATAGCCTTTGTATATGTATGTATAATTTCCTGTATATATGTGTGTACGCTAGTCTGTATATATCTGTGTATGCTAGTTTGCATATATATGCATACGCTAGCCTGTGTATATGTGTGGACGCTAGGCTATATATATATATGCATACGCTAGCCTGTGTATATGTGTGGACGCTAGGCTATATATATATATATATATATATATATATATATATATATATATATATATATATATATTAGCGGGCCTACCCGGCGTTGTTCGGGACCCCGTATAAACAATGAGAAAATTGAAGTTGGTTTTGAATATATTTGTTTTCCTTAGGAGAAAGGGATTTTTAATGTCTATGCACCATTTGCTATTTCGAGCAAAAGAATATTTTACCTACCCTAAGATGGCTATTACACATGTAGGAAATAATTGTACCTTCCCTAGGACAGGTAATTTACAGGATGTATATGAAATAAGTTTACCTTGTTGGGACGGGTAATTTACAACACATATTTAAAATATGTTTACCTACGTTCGGACGAGCAATTTTTATATACATATATGAAACAATTTAACATACTCTCGACAGGTATCGTACAAGATATATGAACTAATTTCTCTTCCCACCAAGAGTTACTATAATTTTAATAAAACTGAAATCATTTTTAGAAGATGGATCATTAGGATTTCCAAATTAATACATAAATACATTTTGTTGGTTAATGAGTTCGCAACACTTACTTCACCATAAATTTCAACATTTCTGCGTTTCTTTCCTTCCTCACTAACGGCACTATTATTGTAAGAAAAAATATGTCATTTTTGGAAGATGTCTCAGCAAGATTTTAAAACTAATGCATAAATACATTGACACAGTTAAGTGCTTAGACAACCCTTGCTTCATTATCAATTTCCACATCACTCTGTTTCATTTTTCAGCACTACCTACAGAAGTTTTGGGAAAAAATACGTAATTTTCGGAAGATTACTCAGCAGGCGTTACAAACAAATAAACAAATATGTTGAGAAGCTTGGTATTAAGCAACCCTTGCTTCACTACAAAATTTCGCATTACTGTGTTCTTTCCCTCCATACTACGAACACCATCATTTTCAGTCAAATGATATCATTTCTTGACCCTAACAGAGCAGGTTTTCCAAATGATAACATAAATGCATTGAAGCGAATGATCATTAGGCAACTTTTACTTTGCCACAATTTTCAATATAAATGTATTCCCCCCCCCTTACTACCACAACCACCAACAACACATTAGTAAGAAACGATGTCATTTCCGGAATATGATTCCATAGTTATTCCATATTTTTGGAATATGACATTGTGGGAGATTGCATAGTGACCCCAAAATGGACATTACTCACTCAAGCCCCACCCCAAAAGTTAAGGTTTGTTAATTCATAGAGAACTGCAGAGCATGTTAAAAAGCAACATAATCATGTCTTTTTACTCACCACGAAAACTGTGACGCCATTCCCTGGAGTTAACATTGAAAATTCAAAAAAATATTGTTAATCACATACAGAAGCTGATAAATTGTCTGGGCCGATTATTTCATTACAAACATACTAATCAATTAACTCACATTTCATCATTTTCATAATTTTTTCGGCAATCATTTTTTTATGATTATAATTCACATTATCACTCGCTGCCTTACAAAAATAATAGCGTTGATATATTGTTTGTTTTGATGATTTCATTGAAAACACACCAACAAATTAACTCACATTTCATAATTTTTCATAATTCATGGATATGTTACTAATACTGACAATCATTTTTCATAATTTTAACCCACATTACAAACACACCAATCAATTAACTCACATTTCATCATTTTCGTAATTCTTGGATATGTTACGTCAGAAATTATTTTCAAATGTGTAAAAATGGCGATTTCCGTAGTTAGTTTGAAGTTTTTCCAAGGGGTGGAGGCTTGTAAGTGTTTATTATACATTGGTATGCTGAATTTTTATTGCTTTTTTATTTGGTTTGTCCAGGGAGATTTTG
>NC_136522.1:49818959-49851459 GCF_053919585.1 Euprymna scolopes | reverse complement strand
TAATTATACCATAGTGCTGCTAGGTTCATCAGTTTTATTCAACTTACTGATTGGTACATTTGAAAATTATTTTATTATTTATTGCATTTGGTCAGTATTCCTGGATATAGACGGTCTACGTATTAAAAAAAATGTAGGATCCATAATTCGTATTGAATAACATTTTGGCATATTTGACAATTATAATAGTTTAGCGTTATTTACACATCTTTGTCAAAAGGATTTCTTAGTACACATTGGCAAGATATTAAAGAATATATCAGGTTCAAATTTGTAATCAAATAACTTATTAGTACATTTGATAATTGTTGCATTGTTTCCTGCATTTTTTGCAAACTGCACGTTTATTTATTAAAATGATTTGTCGATACCCACGGCTTATATATAAACGTGATGTTAAGTTCATAATTTTTATCTAAATAACTGTTTGCTACATTTGATAATTGTTCCATTGTTTCCTGCGTTTTTTGCAACGTGCACGTTTATTTATCAAAATGATTTGTCGATACCCACGGCTTATATATAAACACGGTGTTAAGTTTATAATTTTTATCTAAATAACTGTTTGCTACATTTGATAATTGTTCCATTGTTTCCTGCATTTTTTGCAAACTGCACGTTTATTTATCAAAATGATTTGTCGATACCCATGGCTTATATATAAACATGATGTTAAGTTTATAATTTTTATCTAAATAACTGTTTGCTACATTTGATAATTATTTTGTCTTGCATTTGTCGTAAAAAGCACGCTTTTGTTAAAATTATTTATCGGGACACTCGTTTTAGGTAGCCAATGGCAATTCAATTTTACTGTTTGATTTTCTTCTTTCTTTTGTTTGTTTTGTAGAATTTGCGTGTAATGACAACTGATAGGACATTCACGAATGTTAGTTGTGATCCGAGCCATTTTGGAATATCAGATCAATTTTCCAACAAAGATAAACCATGTACAATTGATTACAACTACGGAACAACGGGTTATTGCCTGCCACCCAGGTGTCATCCGAGACGAGGAAAGTTACAGATAAACTTACAAGGTTCTGGATTTATAGTTCAGCCATCGGTATGTACTATTATATACGTATGTCGAACTCATAGCACTGATACTCCCTCATCGTACATACTCCCGAATAACCCGACGAGCAGTCAAACCTTACATCTTTACGACTGAAATCCTCAGATGCCGCAAAGTTTCCTAGTTTTATAGCTCCTTCCCTCAGATTTCCAAACTTTGTAATTCCATTTGTGTTTCCTGCTCCCCGACTTTATTAATATGCACTAGTGAACAGATATTTTGTTTTACAACTCCCTACATTCCCCTACATTAATAGAATAAAAATCAACTACACCGAAAAGTAGCAAAATCACAGTCCTTAACTATATTTGTTCTTTGATTCCGAATGACTTTCTATTCTAATTGCCGTTTATACACTATTTCCCTTATATCTATTACACGACGTTGTATTATCAGCTAATATACCCATCTCAGACACAATGCTATCATGAAGGTCGTTTATGAATATAAGGAATAATAAAAGTTCGATCCTGAGGAATTCCTGCATTAATTTAATGCTGATTGAATTACGTTCATCAAACGTAATGGAAATTAAAAATGTAAGTCGGGTTTCGATACTGCGAAACTGCAACAAAGAGGACAAATTTGAACATTTTAGCTACACTTCTATAATTTTATAACATGCTGGTGACAGCAATCAGAGCTGATACAGATGTTCCTTAGTGGATCTTAGTAACTAAGCGACTATTACAAGAAGAATCCACAATTGAAGAAAGGAAATAGTATCGAAAGGAAGAATCCACAATTGGAGAATGGAAATTGTATCGAAAGGAAAAACCGGACACAGTAAACATGATTGTCGACTTCTTGGTGAAAATTCTGTGGAGAATTTCAATCTAACTATCTGAAAAAGTATCTGTATTTCACTATCAAAATACATCGTCAACCAAACCTGTTCGAACTTTTCTCCCATAATTCATTGTTGACCAATAAAATTACGGACTAGACTTTGGACTCTGGTGCTATATACCACATGCGTTGTGATATTACCAAATTTATTTATATAATTTGAATAGAATAAATACGGCACCACAGGAACAAAGTGGGGATAATTTTTAGAACGGTTATATTTATGGCCATAAGGCAGATAATAATATTACTTTCCACTCTAATAGGAAAGGTAATTCTCTTGTTTGATTTTGATGAACGAACATATATTGCTACAATTTCCCAGCAAAGATGGGAGTAATACCGTCGAGAATAGTATAATAACAATAGAACATATACTACTCCACCTAAGATAATGTCATGATAAAAACCAAAGTCTATAGCCCCGAATTAAGCATTAAATAATTGTACATTAATTTGATATTGCATACCAAAAATTGTTTTAAATTCGATGTTTTTTTTTTAACACTGATAGTAGTCCATCAGTTTGCTATTGCTTCGTTGATTGGTTGATTGGTTGGGTGGTTGGTTGGTTGTTTTTGTTTTTACGGTATATCAACCCTTTTTAGGTTATTTTAATGCCGAATCTAGTTATTTTGAAGAAATTTTTTTAATAGAATATTTTTTTTCAAGTCGGTTTCTATTTAACCCATATTTGGAACCCTAACAGATACTAGCACTCCGTGTCTGAGTGGAGCTGGGAGCAATGGCAATTAGAGGGTGGCTCAACACTTCCCAAAGCCCACAAACTTGGGCCTCACCATCGGATATAGTTTGAGGTCAAATCCAGGACCGCTTCAAATTGGAAACTGAATTGTGCATTTCAAGATAAGATAAGTTTTCATTATTTTGCTTTGATATTTAATATTTTTGTAAGATCTTTTTAATTCAATGTTTATCTCTTGGCAGGTCACATGGATACCCAGAGGAAATATGCCGGAGATCCTTTTCTTTAACCGGTCCATAACAAATGAAGTCATAATTGCCATATGCGGTGGAACCTGTGGATACTGTCGTCCAAAAAAATTTTTGTATTTAGAGCTCAAACCGTAATGTGCAGATATAGCAAAGTGGCGCGATTTAAGCTGGGGCACGCTGTAATACAGCCATAATAGCAAGGAAGATTAATAATGTGCGTATTTATAAAAGTGAATATGTGTGTAAGGGCACTTCTCAACCTATATACTCAACGAAGTATTATCTACAGACTTTAAATTTAGTATGTAGCATTTTAAGACATGTGGAAAATTTAAATCGGTTTTCATCCGTAAAAACGGTAAATGTTTCAAAACTCCTAAAAAAAAGCTAAAAGATCAAAGTTAAAAAATTGGTACGTAGGGTTGTCGGATTTTTATCTATTTGCTAACTGTTCTTCAAATGTACATACGTAAACGGTTCACATGACAGATTCATTATGTTAAAAAATTACAATTTGAAAAGACTTTCTAAAGATCATGTCAAGCCGTCCTAATGATTTCGTACTGGATTCATTTTCTTTAGATTTTGGTTTTAATCTCAGCACCAGTATTTTTTTTTTAAGTTTTACTTACAAGAAATGGACTGGTTAGGAAAAATATAATACTCGTATGCACATCTCTCGGTTTCCGCATGAATTAAAATATAATATATACGCGTATTTAACGACCGGACAACACTGGCTGCATTCTACTAATACTACATCAATAAAAATCCTATATATTCGTAAAAATTTTATTTTATGCTATAATCACAGCGAATCTATTTTCTGAATAGATAAAATCTAAGACAAGGGACAATACAATATTATTATATAAGCATTATTATTGATAATTATGAGAGAAAATAACTTTAAAACATATACGTGAAGAGAGAGAGAGAAACGACATATATATATATATATATATATATATGTATATATATATATATATATATATATATATATATATATAGTAAGTTTCGAAAACACATATAGCAATTAAGCCACACAGAACTCGTGCGGATTCGTAAGACTATTGCATGGATTCTATGTTTTTTATGTGTTTTTATGAAATTGGAGTGGTACTGGATTTAATATCAAGTACATTAAAAATCTTAATTATTCACACATTTAGTTATCGTAGCAATAGGGAGTGCCCTTATTAGAGAAGATTCTATTTGACTTCTAATTCGCCTGTTTCTTTATCCGTTTTGATGGTAGGATTCTTTAAAGTTCATGATAGCTAATTTCTTATTGAAACATAGTATATGCGTAACCTTTAACCTTCTAGATGTGCTGGCCTGACGTATTATTTTCCATTGTACCATCAGCGATCCTCTTCTTTCATTTGGGCTCCCAGCAGTGCTTTCCTAATGCTTTTCTTTATTCGGTGTTTTTCATTTTAAAATTTAAAAAAAGATAAAAAGGTGAATAAGATGGCCTGATAAGCGCACACTTATTTACTACGATAAATTAGGGCTTGAATAACTAATGATCTGATTGACTGAATAGCAAACACACTATCCATTCATGTGTAATCACCTTTTTCTTCACCATATTCCCTCTGCTTAACTTTTTTTTGTTTTCAAGTAAGATCTTTGACTTACTTGTTGTTTCATCATATACTTCTGCATGCAAAATCTGATCTCGCATTTTTCTAATTCCTACCCTCTGATGAGAAGGAAAGTATTTATTCAAAACTCCGCGGATTAATACTATCCACTTATCTAGTGTTTTCTTTTCAGATTAAATATGTTTTTAACTCATTTTAAAGTGTGCTTAACATATTTTATTAACTGTTTGCCCATATATATGTATATATATATATATATATATATATATATATAGTAATTTATAAAATATATATGGCGATTAAGCTACACTGATTATTCGGCGTTTCATCCACTCTAGGATTCGTCAGGCTTATGTGCGAATTCTGTGGTTGTTTCTCGTTTTTATATGGTCCTCTTCTGTTGAGGATTTTATTTAGCCAACCAGCTTTCTAGTATCCACCGTGTCCCTCCCTATCAGCCAATAGGCATGCATTTTATCGAACAAAGGATCTGTTTTAGAACTAGGTTAGTGGTTTAAGGCAGACCTTTTCTCCTTTATATATATATATATATATATATATATATATATATATAAATATATATATATAAATATACATACGTGTACACACATGTATGTACATATATATACATATATATATATACATACATACCATAACCTAACATGTATATATATATATATATATATATATATATATATATATATATATACATACCATAACCTAGTTCTAAAACAGATCCTTTGTTCGACAGACAAGGGTGGATGTGTTGTATTAATGGAAATGTCCAAATACAAAGATAAAATACTTCAACTTCTACAAGATCATAAAATGTATGAAAAAATCAACTATGATATAATACTAAAAAAAAATAGATATATTTAATAAAACGCACAAGAAACTAATAGATAGTAATAACATTTTGGAAAAACATACTGAATATTATCCCAATATGGTCTACCAAAGACCCATAACAATAACACCAATCGGCCACATATATCGAATATCATTCAAAATCCCCACTTTGCTTGGTCTACCAAAAACCCATAAAAATAGCATCTTTATTCGCCATATCATCTCAGTCATCAGCAGTACGGGCCAATACAAAATTACTTTTCCCATTATTAGGCACAATTAGCTCATCAAATATTTAAAAAAAAATAACTCTGGAGACATACTTACTAAAATAAAGTCAAAACTCAACTTCAACGTAAAATTGTACGGACCTATACAAAATTACTATTCTCATTATAAGGGACAATTAGCTCATCCCATATAAAACAAACAAACTCTGGAGACATATTACTAAAATTGAAAAAAAAACTCAACTTTACTAATAAAACTATGAATAGTCACGACATCGTATCCCTGTAGACTAACAGCCCTACTAAAAAATGCGTTAAACAACTTTACAAAACATCTAAAGAAGACAAACATTAATTTTCCTTTCCCGTTAGATAAAATAATTAACAGTATAGTTTTTTCCGTCGATATGACGTATTTTAATTTTGATAAATTTTACTACAAGAAAAGTTTAGTTTACCCATGGAAAGCCCACTTAGTGGTGTTTTAGCTTGTTTAATTATTTATTTATTTTAAGGTTACTGACAGTTGACATCTGAAATATACGAGGGGCGTGCAATAAGTAATACCCCTGCCCACTTCCCATAGCAGTAGAGCAACGAAACTTGGCACAGTTATTAGTCTTTCTCTACACAGAGAGTTATGTATTTCTCCCATCGTTTGATGCAGCTCTGGAGACCGTTCTTGTAGAACACCCTAGGTTGGTCCTTCAACCACGACGTGACTTCAGAAATCAAGGTCGCATCATCTGGGAAACGCTTTCCTTTCAAAAACAACTTCATGGCTGGGAAGAGGTGAAAGTCAGAGGGTGCAAGGTCAAGAGAGTAGGGAGGATGGGGCAGCATTTCATAACCACACGCCCGTGCTTCTGATCTGGCGACATGCGAGTTGTGGACCGGAGCGTTGTCCTGCAGGAGGAGGGTACCTATGCTGATCTTGCCCCGCTTCTTGATTTTGATAGCTTCCTTTAATTTCCTCAAAAGTGAAGCATAATGGGCTCCTATAATTGTGGTACCCTTTGCCAGGAAATCTGTCATCACTACTCCGTCCTGGTCCCAGAAGACTGTGAGCATGACCTTGCCAGCGGAGGGCTGCACCCTTTCCTTCTTTGGAGGTGGTGAGTCCAAGTGCTTCCACTGCATTGATTGGGCTTTGGTCTCTGGATCATAGTGGTGGACCCAGGTTTCATCCTGTGTAATTAGTATTTTGAAAAACTTTGACTCATCTTCTTGGCACATCTCCAAATTTATCCTCGAGTATTCGACGCGTTCTCGCTTCTGGAATGGTGTGAGTAACCTGGGGATGCCATCTGGCAGACACCTTATGCATTTGCAAATGTTCATGAATGATAGTTTCCACAGACCCTGTACTAATCTTGACATCTGAAGCTATTTGACGAATAGTAGTGCGCCGATCTTCCAAATGGCAGCCTAAACTTGACGGACAGATGCCTCATCAATGGCAGAAGGGGGCGACCAGGTCTAGGAGATGTTTCTACAGACTTCCGGCCATGTTCGAATTCACGATGCCAACGTTTTACAAGGGCATATGATGGGGCATTATCACCATAAGTTTCTTTCATTTCATCAAGTCTCCTGTGGTGTGCGTCCTTTCAAATACAAAAACCGGATCACTGCTCGACATTCAACAGGCTCCATTCCAAACCTGACTCAGATCAAACACCTGTAAAACAGAAACCACAAGTATTTCAGAGCTGTAATTTGTCACATAACCCGTAGAGATATGAATCATTGGACATGCAAAATTTCAGCTAGATCAGGCAAGTGGAAGTGGTTCAGGGGCATTACTTATTGCACGCCCCTCGTAGATTACTTGAGAGTACTTCGTACTTTAGATATGCATGCGACGTTTTAATTTCTCCCCTAAATCCTTAATGTTATAATGTATTGCTCCAAATTGTATAAAATTGAACCTACTCTACATTTTTATTCGCACCATAATGATAAATTGGGAAAAAAAGCCGTGGTCATCGAATTCTACCTTAGAAGACTTAGAATAGGCATTTGCATTATTTAACCTATTTGTTGTATTACATTGCAACTTTGTGATTGTCTATTCTTTTAACTGACATATTAGATATCCAACTATTTCTTTAAAAAAAAAAATGGACAATCTCTGTATCTCTGACATAGATAATATTTATTTATTGTTAAAAGAATTAACAATCGACTGTATACCTAGAATTTCAATTATCAGTTATCTTTTAACACTTGCCTACAGAGTCCTTAATATCATTTTCATTTTTCTAGTCTGCCTTCTCACTTACATGAGAAATGGGACAGCCCTTCTTACGTAACATAAATAGTAAAAGAGTTGACGAAATCTAGTAAGACTTCCCAAATTTGTTGCAATTTTCTTGAAATGGTGGAAATATTTCTCTTCTCTTTTTTTTAAGAAAATCAAATTTTATATATCTTCCTCTATCGACAACTGTATTTAAAGAAAATTTATTAGCATATTGATTTATGTTTTTTTTTTGCTGTAGTTTTAATTTTTCCATCGTCAATTTCTATTTCTTTTTAATTCTATTTTCCTGCATCTCTATACTTTTCAATTCCTATTTGAAGACGCAAGTAACTGTGCTCACCTGTTTCGACGCTACATAGACCCAGATTTAGCTCTACTAATTGCGTATCGACAATATTTTTTATTCTGACTTTTTTTATATATAGATTCGTACTTTACCTGAAACAAGTTCTGATTTTCGTAACTTATAAAGTTAGTTTTAACTTAATAATTCTTGCAGTTCTGAATTTTTAGATGAGCTTTGTATTGTTTTGATTGTTAAGAAACTTATTCTGATCTTGGGTATGATTAGTAGAACGTTTCGGGGCTTTTAAACTAATATTGACAATTAGCATAAAGATTCAGTTAAAAATTGAATAATGAACAAGTCTTAACAAGTATCCTAGTGAATCCTGAAAATTTATCTTTTTATTTATTATTTACAGCCACACCCTAAAACCCACTGTTTATACAGAGCTAACCCGTTTTTCTTAGTTGTAAAAAGATAGAGTTTTCACCTGACAAAAGTCGTAGGCCTCAACGACCGAAACGTTGTACCAATAAGACTCAAGATCAGAATATCTTAACAATTAAAACAATACAAATATTTAAAATTCTCGTACGGCAAAGGGCATTTATTTTTATTTTTTATTTTTATATGAAAAGTATTTAATGTAATTATTTCTTTTAACCAACTATTAAGTGTCTAGTATGTTCCGTTACTTTTATTTATTTTTTAATTTTATTTTTCTGTAAAGAATGTTTAATAAAACACTTAGTTTTAAGAAATGAGAAACATGTAAAAAACGTACATCAATAAAATAGTTAATCAATGAACCTTTCAATTTTTTTATGCATCACCTAAATTTTTAGATCATGTATTTTTTGTAACAAACCATTAAATTTAACATATCTTTATTCATTTATTTTTATTATTTCTCCCAAATTTCATATCTTATTTATTTACAATAACAGTTTCGAACGCTGTTTATGTATTCTTTATTTCAATTACATTTACGATGATGTTTATCGCCCTTTGTTTTGGAATAAAATCGTGCATACCTTTGTTATTGACTGGATATATATATATATATATATATATATATATATATATATATATACACATATATACGAGCAAACAGTTAGTAAAACATGTTACAAAATTATTTGAGAAAGAGTTTAAAACATATTTAATCTTAAAAGGAAGCACTTGATAAGTGGATAGTCCTTAATCCGCGGAGTTTCTAAGAAATATTTCCTTCTCATCAGACGGTAGGAATTAGCAAAATGCGAGGTCCGATTTTGCATACAAAAGTATTTGATGAAACAACAAGTAAGTCAAAGATCTTACTTGATAACAAATAAGTGAAGCAGAGGGAATATGGTGAAGAAAAAGGTGATAAAACGTGAATGGATAGTCTGGTGAAAGATAAATAATCCAATGATGGTAAAATCCAAAAATATAACTTCAAGAAAGTTAATTGAATTTCCATTTGCACAAGTTAAATCCAAATCAAACTTTTGCATAAAGAACTTAATAAATCTTATAAAATAGTCCCTTCTAAGACTTTAGATTTCATTAATTCTGGATGTAAACTTTTACTGGCTTCTATGAATATTCATAACTTCACTGAAATAATTTCTTCGGGTACCCCTAGATTCACCCTCAATGATCATAAACCTAATTTCTATGATAACCCCTCCATCAGATTGATCTGCCCATCTAACTCTGACTTAGGAGCTGTAATCAAAAATATCTTAGAATCATCCCTTCTATTAAAGAAAAAGTAAGTTTCCCTCTTTGGCTGAATTCAGATTCCGTAATTAATTGGTTTGTCTCCCTTAAAAATAAACACCTCCTTAACTTTATAACCTTTGACATCCAAAATTATTATCAATCAATTCCTCCGATCCTTTTAAATAAGGCTCTAATATCTGCTAAAAGAAATTTTGACTTAACTAATTTAGAAATTAAATTAATTCTCCTAGCGAGAAAGTTCCTTATACAATTTAATAATAAGCTTTGGACTAGAAAGGACACCCCTGATAATTTTGACATCTTGATGGGTCCTTCTGATTCTGCAGAAGTTACCGATTTAGTGGGACTCTTCTTACTGAAAGATCTTAAATACCACTTTAAACATATCCAAGGGGGCCTTTATAGAGACGATGCCCTTTTTACTACAACAGCCAGGCCAAGAGAGTACAACAAAACAATTAAAAAATTACATAACTTCTTTAATAACTTTGGCCTTTCTATAATTATCGAACCAAACAAAAAACTTCTAATTTTCTAGATGTTATATTTAATCTTAACACCGAAACTCATAGTCTCTATCATAAACCTTATCTTACGCTTTTATACGTCCATAAATCTTCTAACTACTCCAACTCAATTATAAAATCTATAGTATCATTCGTCTCTAGAAGAATTTCTGCTCTTGCTGCTGATAAAAAACTTTTAATCAAAATGCTACTTTCTTCAATAATGCCTTATGGAACACAGGACACAAGGAAAAGATTAAATACAATTATGCTCCTCCTGCAGGGCGCCTTAAATCTGTAATTACACACAATATGACTTGTAAGTAACCAGTTCAAATAACAAGATCTGTCGCTATCAATAACAATGAACCAGCCTACATATATAACCCAAACCAAAATACTAATCGCAATACCTCTAACCCACCCAGTCGCATCAGGCGAAAGAAAAATATTTGGTTTAATCCTCCATTTAGCCTAAATGTCAAAACTAATATACCTAAGGAATTTTTCAACATTGTACAAAACTCTTTCAAATACACACACAGATATAGTTCTTCGCCCACTCAATAATTATTGCATCCATAAAGGTGTTATATATTCTTGCACAATTACTGAGCTCCCACGCAATCCTCCCATACCAGACACTAATATTTCGTCAATACACTACTCGAGCAGCCCCTCCATCTACAATCATACAACTAGGAATAATAATAATAATAATAATATTGAGAATAATGGGAATAATAATAATGAGAATAATAAGAATAATAATAATGTTTCTCCTAACAGCCATCCTAACACTAACAACACTCGTTATCCTTCCAAAATAGTCCTCATGTAATCATTGTCCCACAATTTGTTGAACACTATGAACAAAATTCAAACTATTTAACTAATACAAATCAGCAAATTAATATTAATACCAGACCTCGAGCTTTTAATAAAGTACATAATATCTCGGCACTACTTCAACATTAATTAAGAAAAGAATATCAAACCACATTTCTTCTTTTAACAACCATAATTCTAATAATAACCAAGGAACTGCTCTAACCACTTTAATAAAAAAAACTTAACTTTAATAATACCCCCTTCTCAATTAAATGGACCATCATAAAAAAGTTAAGTATTATACTCCAGGCTCTAAGTCATGTCGCCTCTGCACAACAGAAGCTATAACTATAATTCCTTCCCCTATAACAATATAATAAATTCTAAAAATGAACTGATCTCTGTCTGTAAACATAAGTCCAAATTTCATTATGGCAATTTTGAAATTACATAGTTATTACTTTTACCTTTTAGATAGATATATAATTTTTCTTTAACTTTATCGTTTTTTCTACATACTTTATCAATACTTTATAATTTAATAATCCTTTATTTTAATTCTTTATTTCTTCTTTGCTTGGCTGATTTTTTATTTGCAATTTCTGTTTTAGTCTTTAAATATTCATATCTATCTAATATATACATCTAGCCACACTTTCATATCCGGTATGTATATTTACTTATATTTTACTATATGCATTTACATACTTACTTCCTTACTCTTTACTGAATTTGCAGATACCGGTAATCCTCTCTCCTTAAATAATTTTTATTTTTATTTCATATTTCATTTTTTTATTTATTTAGTCATTGTTTATTTATTATTTATTTTATATTTATTTATTTATTTAGTTATTTTCCATGTAGTGTCTTTTAACAACTCTTGCTAACATTTTCTTAAGTTATAACCTGTACATTTCAGTTGATCTATATTATTTTGGCCTATGTATTTTTCGCGCCTTTTAATATTTCCTGTCTGAGTCATTTTGACATTTGTTTTTCTATTTTATATTTAATTCTATCACCATTTAATTTTTTTTCTTCTTCTTCCCTGATCTTTCTTATTTATATTTATGTATTGGCGCCAGTTTGAAAAGCATATCTTATTTTTCTTTTATTAATATTATTGGAATTTTTCTCCTTTTCCCTTGTACATATTTGTGAATTACTCCATAGATTTCGGCCTTTAGATCATTTTGGAAAATCTTCCAATTACTGGATTTCCTTGGATTTTACTTGTGCAGATGGAATTTCAATTAACTTTCTTGAAGTTATATTTTTGGATTTTACCATCATTGGATTATTTATCTTTCACCAGACTATCCATTCACGTGTAATCACCTTTTTCTTCACCATATTCCCTCTGCTTTATTTTTTTTGTTATCAAGTAAGATATTTGACTTACTTGTTTCATCAAATACTTTTGTATGCAAAATCGGACCTCGCTTTTTGCTAATTCCTACCCTCTGATGAGAAGAAAATATTTCTTCGAAACTCCGCGGATTAAGGACTATCCACTTATCAAATGTTTCTTTTTTCAGATTAAATATGTTTTGAACTCTTTTTCAAAGTGTTGTGTAACATGTTTTATTAACTGCTTTCTCGTATTATAAGCTATCTCCTATTTGGTTTATCGAGCTTTTATATCTGGCTGAGATAACTTTATAAATATTAATTCTTTAATATTTATAATATACTTTAGTTTTACCATCTTGGATCATTTTGATAATTTAATTGTAATTTTTATTTTATTTTATATATATATATATACATACATATATATATATACATACAGACATATATATATATATATAAATATATATATATACATATATATATACAAAGGTGTGTTTGTTATTTGTTTTTGTTTTTCCGATATGCTTTGAATTAGTTCAATTATTTACGAAAGTGCAATTTATCTAAATGGGAGTTGGGAATAATTAACCAATCTGATACACCCCCCACATGGGGAGCGGCATACATATTGTTTTTAAATATAATTATTCACTGACACTGATGAGTTGTACACGACGAAACATGTGTCGGTGGATAATTATATTTTAAAAACAATATGTATATAGTAGTAGTAGTAGTATTTTTATTGTTTCAAATATTAAATATTTTTAAATATTGTTTTACTCTATCTTCTCATTGTTTTATATCCAAAAATGTTTGCTTTCAATAAAATAATGGACGAGCTTTAAATGTTTGTTATTTGCGTATTTATTATCCTTATATAAATTGTTTGTGTCACGCTTTCCGCCAAATTTGATTGGTTGAGATTTAATTCTGCAATGGAGATTTAATTTCAGAATACACATTTACGAACGTTTCAGGTTGCATTCAATTAGCCTGTTCTCACCGCTATATTTATTTTTAATTCAGTTTTAATTTAATTAAGGGGACAAATATATATATATATATATATATATATATATATATATATATATATATCGTAAAAATAATGTAAAAACTGGACGGAGAACGCATTATAAATAGAAAAAATAAAGAAAAAGAACACGTACCTTAAAAATCAACAAAACTTTCTTCTCCAGTTAAAGATAAATGCTTCTCACCAAAGTCTACTAATCGCCCAGGTCCTTCATTCCCACCAAAACATGAATTCAAGTTAATCCCTCTGAATCCGACGTCAAAAAGGTTGACAGACTCTCCTCTGTAAAGACTATTCCTCCTCCCATACCCAACAAAGAAAACATGTTTCCCCTGGACCCCCCTCCCTCACTGCAATGCCCTTCAAAATACGCCACCACTCTCTCCAATGAAAGTGGATATGCAACCTTCACCCTCAGCTATGCTTCCCTCAACTCCTCAAAAACTTCAGGGGAGCCCTTCATTGGAGAGGTAGGCCCAAAAATAGTGCCCGAATTTTTGTACTCGAAAAGACATAGATAAGATTTCTCCAGGCAGAAAAAAAAACAATAAAATCTCACCATATTGGTTAGAGCAATTTGTCGCCCTTACAATTAGTAGCAACCTAAACGTTACCAATCTGGGCAAATCCTCCAAAGCCCAAAGAATTTGGGCTGTGGCCAGATCTAGAAAGGAGGCAATCAATGTGTGGAACATGACAGAGGAGGCTAATACACCATTCAAAATAATGCTTCCTCTCGCCTTCTTCAACGATCAAGAGTTATCAGATTAATAAAAAAGAATTTGTATTGAGAAGGTCCTAGTTAGGACGGACCTATGCCTTTATAGAGCTATAACATTAACGTTTTTCTTAGACATCAATGCGTTTCCTTAGATGGCTTCATTACCAATGAAATCGGACAGGTTCTTTGGGAAATGCCGTCAGTGGCTAAAGACCGGCTAGGTTTTTTTTTTCAGATATGCAACACTAAGTTAACAATGAATATGGGATTAGTTAGCTGTAATAGACAGGGGTTGAAAGAACACTTCTTCAAAAAAACACTTCTTCAGAACTGTACGCCTGTGGAATTGTCTTCCGTTTTCCTGCTTTCCAGCTGTCTATAATACGGTTGTCTTCAAGTCTAACTTGAACAAGTTTCTGATGAGCCGTTCCACTTAAGTTAACAAATTTACCGAACTTCCATTACTATCGATTACTATATTGTCCTTTTGACTACTCTACACTCTTTAACCCTTATCCTTGAGTGGCCTATCGGCCTTGATAAGTGGTGACGCCTATGTAAATAAAAAACAACTTCGAGTGGCACGTGACCTCAATAGCTTGACGGTAATTTGTTGTTCACAGGAGACACGCATTATCCCAGGTGATTATCTTGGTTGGCTGCCCAAAGACTTTCATATCCATTAAGCATATTTTTATATTCACTCAAAGTGAGTGTCTCTGACTAATAAAGCGCTCTTTAAATGCACCATGTGACCCGGTATCTGCTCATCCAGAGAAGAAGTTGTGTATTCTGGGTATTACCGTAAAGGATGAATATTTTCGAGATTGGGGTTCATTGGCGCAACATCCGATCTCAGTGCGTACCCTTTTATTGAGCAGATCGAGCGCTCTATGAAGATGTCTTAACAGATTATTCTAGCGGAAGACTAGAACACGGTTCTGGATACTGATTTAGATCGCGGAGTAAATTCTTCTAGTTGTCCTAACACGGTAAGGGAGATGAAACCATTTCGGGATTTAATCGAAAAGTTTGATCTTGTTGATTAATTCTGGAATGAAAAAACTTCTGACATAGTATTGACGTGGACAAATAGACGCGGTTCTGATTCGTTTAAACTCCCGAGTTACATCGATCTATTCTTAGGAGAATCGAAGTAAGGTTTTTAGATTGTCCAAGTTTTTATAATATAGTTTTTTTTTTAATTATTATTACATTTTCACCCCAAACAAGGCACATTGCCACTTTGGTGTAGGGGGCTGCTATCAGGAGCAGCAACTACTGGGGCACTATGTAGGGATTTGGGCAGCAAGATGTCGGTTCACGTTGCACTTGAACTTCTGCATGTCAGTACAGTTGGGGAAGCAGGAACCTGGAATGGAATTCCAGAGTCTAGCGGTTCTGGGGAAGAAACTACTGGAGTAGAAAGATCTTTTAATTCTAGGGATCTCTACTGTGTGGGGGTGGGATTTAGCTGCTTGTCGGGTTTGTCGAGGGTGTCTACGTCGTGGGGGCACAAGTGTCTGCAGTTCGTCAGAGCATTCACCATTAAAATACTTGTAGAACGAGCAGAGGGATGCAACGTTTCGTCGATGGGACAGAGGCTGAAGCTTAGATGCCAGTTCAGGGCCTATCCGATTGCCGACTCTTTTTTTAACCTTGTCTAGGAGCGAGAGACTAGTAGCAGATGCATCAGCCCAAATGTGACAACAATACTCCATACATGGGCGAATGGTGGCCTTATAGAGGTGCAGGATACTTTCAGGTGTCAGTAGTTTTCTAGCACGGTAGAGAGAGCCTACCTTTTTCGCAGCGGCCCAGGCAATGTTTTCAATATAATTGTTCCAGCTCATGTTTCCTGTGAACGTTAGGCCAAGGAGTTTGAAAGATGTACTCTCAGACAGGGAGTCACTGGCCATTGCTATTGATGGCAGAGAAGGTTTCTTGTAATTATTGAAGGAAACAAGTTTAGACTTGGCAGCATTGAATGTGACCATCCATTTATGTCCCCATTCCACTACAGATTGGAGGTCATCCTCTAGTGTTTCTGCCATTTCTTTAGATATGTGTTCATTTGTTTTCCTGCCATGCCTGTTATAGAATGTAGTGTCCTCAGCATATATACCCATCTCAGAGGCAGTTTTGTCGGGGACGTCATTAATAAATATCAGGAACAATAGAGGTCCAAGAATAGACCCCTGAGGCACTCACGCATTTATATCACACTGTTTAGATGTTCGACCCTCGAGGACAACCTGGGTTTTTCTCTTGTCTAAGAAGGATTCAATTATGCTAAGTATTCTACCAGTGATACCGTATGATTTAATTTTCCTGAGGGGGGCCCTTGTGCCATACCCTGTCAAAAGCCTTAGATATATCTAGAGGTACCGCTCTGCCCGCCCCCGCTTTGTCCAGTGAATGGTATATACGTTCAGAGATTACAGTGAGGATGTCAGCTGTGGAACGGGCTTGTCTACATCCATATTGTTTGTCAGTCAAAAGTTTAGCATCTGTAAGGTGCCGAACTAGAGCATGGTTAATTATGGTCTCAAATATTTTGGCGAAAAGTGGGAGGAAGCTAATGGGACGATAATTTGATGGGTCAGTTCTTTCGCCAGAATTCTTGAATATTGGTACCACAGAAGCAGTTTTCCAACAGCCCGGAAAGCAAGCTTCATTAAGGCATTTGTTGTAAAGTTTGGAGAGAACTGGAGCTACTTCGGCTGAACACTTTTTAATAGCACAGCTGGGATGAGATCAGGTCCACATGCTTAAGAAGTGTCAAGATTTTTTATGATAGCATGTACCTGAGCAAGGGTGATTTTTAGATCGTCTAGCGTGGCGTCTGTCCGCAAAGGAAAGTCAGAGATGGGGGTCGTTGGAAGGGTTCAGTGTAGAGTTCGAGGCAAACCGGCTGGCAAGTTATATCGGACCATAAGCTAGCCCTGAACTTTGAATGATTGGGTACTGGCAGATGAGTGGCGACGGTCCACTGATCGACATATCACCAATATCACATTGCCGGGCGGACATACCGTTATCACAAAGGACGGGATTTGGGAAGGTTTTCGCTTACATTTTCAGGAACTTTTCACCAGGGTTTCTACTCTGACAGTGGCTCAATTCGACGTCTACTTTAGCTGTCATCTAATTTTATTCCCTTATTTGGCGTCTTGTATATGGTTAAGAAATAGGTATATTCTTCACTATGTTACGAGGGATAGTATTGAATTGCTTTCTGATGGCATTTTATGATGTTAAATACAGAGTTAAAGAGTTTGTCCAAATTCCTAGTAAACTGACTGCATATTGTTTTGATGGCCTAATAAATCCCGAACAGACTGTAAAATTTAGTGCCAGACGATATAAGATAATTCGCACATGGTACGCCATTAATAAAGTCGCGACTGGAGCCGCGCTGATTAATTTGGATAAGTCCAAATCGTTCGATACAGTTGATCATCGATATTTAACATCTGTCCTTTCCTCGACCGAATTTGATCCACAGTTTCCCTCCTGGATCCGTCTCTTGTATGCAAATACCGGTGCGATGGTGCAGGTAAATGGTTTGGGATTAGGCATTTCAATTTATCGAGATCCATTCATCAAGGTTGTCCACTTTCATTGAAGCTTTATGTGTTTGCGTTATGACCGTCCCTTCGCAAGCTTAAGATGAACCCAATCTTTCCGGGTATAACTTTGCCCTGTGCTTGAACACTTTGAAGTAGTCCGTTTATGATGAAGACGTGACCACGATACTAAGAGTTGTCGACATGGGAATAATACAGGAAATAGGATCCATAACCAAATGCAACAAATCGCTTGGCTTGCGCATAGATACATGGAGGGAAGTACCACTTCAGTAGTCCTTTGATTGGACAGTGCAGGTTTCTGTTGTTCCTGTGTCAGAGAAAGTATGTTACCTACATCCGTTTGAAGTTGGTCTAGGAATGACGACGACAGATGCTTCGTCTTTCCTACATAGACCGAATGTGTACACCTTGCGATGGAAATGGTGACTTCAGAAAGAAATTTACTAGAAAAGCCTTTCCGGCTTTGAAAAATGTGCACTCGGTTTAGGGGAAGCATACAGGTTTCCCAGAAGCGAGTACTCCCTTTGTGTAAGTTGGTTGAAGGCTACACGGTAAGTATGCTGAATGAACAGTTCTTTTTTTCTTAGAGATTTTTTCGGGCACTTGCAGGTGGACACCGACCAGGAAAAAAGGGGATCACTGTGAGTTCTTTGCTTACTATCGGTTATGAGAGGCGTAATATGGTCTTCGTGATAGAAAAAAGTTTACGGGAATGACACCTTCACTTCTCCCCATGTTTTGCACAGGATCAAACACCGCCTCCAAATGCGTATCAGGCTGTTGAAAGTGAAACTTTCTTCGACAGACTTCAACGAAGTTGCGCGTCTGTGTTGTTTGAATGGGGATAATTTCAAATGGTTCTTGGACGTAGCTTAGAGAGGTGATATTAAGTAGCAAAAATGAACTGTGGCCAATCGTTTTGACCTCGTTATGACTAGAGATAATTTACCATGTTTTTAAAACTTAGCTAGTGTATGGATGATGCCATAAGACCCCTAACTTCTGTCCTAGTTCTTAGTATATAATCCCCGTTCAAAATTAAGTGGACAGATTTGCTGCTTTGTGGGTGTAGGACCACCTTATTATTGTCTAATGAGATGATTAAAAATAAAAGTTACTTTTTTGGGTTTTTTGTGGTATAACCGCATATATTCTTTTCTACTGAAAAAACTACGTATCTGACACAGTATCTAGTGTGAGAGGATCTTTTACTAAAAAATTTTCTGTCAATGAAAATAGTTCGTGTTTGCTGTATATAAAATCTTTATTTACCCTCTTATCTCACATCATGTATATATTGTCATTTTTTTTATTTATTAGGTCACAGAGAGATTTAGTGTTGTTGTTTGTGACTAGTCGAGTTAAAATATACGTTAGTTACGTCCAGACGCCGCCATTTAATTTTTAGCTTTATACATTATAGGAATAAATATTGTGGTCAGTGTTCTTTCATAGTAGACGTAAGTTGAGGTTCCAACCTTCACAATCAGTCTAGCAGAAACTAGGCCGTTTCGGTGGTCTTTTTGAGGTCGAACTGATGCACAATGTTGTGCAGCCTTAGGAAGTAAACCCTCCCATGCCTTGCTCGCCGGTTTTCGAGAGCAGCAAGTTTATAGCTTGGTGTTTGAGCTGCCCTTACCGTAGAATTTCCGCGGGGTTACTCTTGTATATGTTTGCAGGGCAGAAGTTTTCCTTCATTTGGAGCAGCAACTTATTATTCTAACTTTGGACTTTTGTCACATCCTCTCGCTGTGGGAGAGAGGTAAATATTGATCAGTGTATATTCCGAATCCTCCATCTTGGCGGAACTTACTACTACGCACTATGCGGTTTTACATTTAAGTATATTTTACCTTTCTAAATCATCTCCGTGTCCGTGTTTTCTTTAGTGATCCTTCCAGGTCTACATATTCGAATTCACCAAGGGATTACCCACAACAACTGGAATATCCAGAACAACTGAGCTACACAACAAATTAATGAACGAGGATTCGTGAATCTTCTGTTGGCAACATGACATGACATGACAACGGCCATGAGGGAAATTAGGCCCTTTCGAGGACTGAGTTTATCCTACGGATACGGCAGTAGCCAGCCGTTTTCGACCAACATTTGCAGTTTACGAACATATTCTTCAAGATTTTGTGCCGGGCTGGACGTTCTGCAAGACTATAGTTCAACGTAATTGGGGGTTGGTTTTCAGTCTATTTCAAGGATGAGGTCTACTTTCAAGTATAGGTTTCATGCGTTGCAGTAAATTCAGCCTCAGTAAAGCTGATGGCAGTAAAATTTGGTTTGTTGAATTGTCCAAACGTTACCTGATTGACACTAAACACCGCTATTCAGCCGTTTGATTCTTTGTCTTCCGGTGCTCGAATTCATGATCACGTGAGGTTGACAACATCTCTAAGTAAAAGCGTATGTCTAGAACAAACTAAATTCGAACCTGGAGACCCAATTTGTGTCATTAATTACTTGGCCACCGCCACCTGCCTTATTATACCTTAGAGGTATGGATGAGAAAGAGATGCTTTGAAAATTGAATCAAAAACGTTTCTGTGTCTTCATAAGTATATTTTCCTACCCGTATTAATATATTTATTTATTTATGTTATATGCCCAGCTATTTCATCTAAGTACATATATATCATCTTTTACTTCTTTGTAAAACATGGAATCGCTAAAAAAAAAAAATCATCTGATGTCGCTGATGCACATCATTCATTCATTTCAATTAAATCAGATGATTGTTGTTTGGGATTTCTTTACACCCTATCTTTCTAGTTAGAAAGACATGGGGAAATTATAGAAAGAACTGAATGACAGCCGCTTATACCCTAAGTAAAAGTGCTTCTAAGGATCGAACTTGATTCGAACTTGGCACGTCGCATTTGTTCTTCGCTTGGTTTGATCATAGCTTTTTATGATGAAGGCTCGTTTTTCAGAGATCTTTGTACGCGATTTCTGCCCATCTAATTATCAGTCTACACCCCGTTTGTTTTGCGATAACTCCTCTTAAGAAGTCTAGTTATATAGTGCTGTCGTTATTAGCTCCCATCACATGCCTACAACATCTGAGGTCTTTTCTCTTCTTGCCTTCAATCGGCGAAATGCTGTAGTGTTTTTGATATTCTCATTGGGGAAGATTATTTTAAAGAAATTAAAGCATTTCAGCCCGGCGTTGCCCGGGTGCTTGAAGGTGTATGTTGAGCAAAAAAAAAAAGGCGGTCATTTTTTTTAACTTTGACCCCTCTTATGACCCCTTACCCTTTATTATTTTGGGCTAAAATGAAGTTAGTAACTTAGATCCATGTCCACGGAAACTATATCTAAAATTTCAAGTTTTTAGACCCAAAATTGTCGAATGAGTTTGGTAGAGTTCTCAAAGGTCAAATCATTGAACTTTGACACATTAACAGCCGAATTTCTGACCGAAAACGGATTACAAACATTTCCCAAATCTCAGTTCCCTGTCTATCAAATTTCGAGTCTGGAGACTTAAAATTGACAGAGTTATTGCGTAGGGAAATGTACACACACAGACGCACACACACACAGAGGGGCACGTTCACTTTTATAGATATACTAGTATTTCAGCCGTTTGTTTGGATGTGTGTGTTGAGCAAAAAACAACAAAAAAGTGGTAGTCGGAAGGCAGGCTCGAACCCGTACCGTGAGGGAGGAAAAGAACGGGAAAAACCTGACGTCTTTACTATTACGACCACCGCCAAACCGGAAGTGACGTAGGCTAGACAATCGAAAGGAGGGGATGACTTTCAAAAATATAAGCGAAAAAGCGACCCCCCCCTGTCGAAAGCTGCCCAGTTAAAGGTGAAGATATTAATGTTTTTAGCCAATTTTTCGATATTTGTAGTCTGAAAGGTCGAACTTCAGAACGATACTGATCTTGTAAAAATCCGTCGCCTCTGTCGACAGTTTTCGGCAGACATGCAAACATACATACATACATACATACATTTATATATTGGTAACTAAAATTTTTCCCCCGAACTGATTAAAAAGATTGCCTTATCTCTGAATAACATTTATGTAAACTTTCAAATGTTTAGACCAGAAAGTGTCTGAGTAATTTGGTAGAGACCGCAGAGGTCATTTTTTTTTAAACTTTGACATCTATTATGACCCTTAACATTTATTCTTTTGGGCTTAACTCAAGTTATTAAGTTAGATTCATGCCCAAGGAACCTATATCTAAAATATCAAGTGTTTAGATCCAAAATTGTCGGAGGAGTTTGCTAGAGTTCTCAAAGGTCAAATCGTTGGACTTTGACCTTTTAACAGCCAAATTTCTAGCAGGAAACGGATTTCAAAGATTTTTCCCAAGTCTTAGTATTCTGTATATGAAATTTCGAATCTGTAGACTAAAAACTGACAGAGTTATTGCGTAGGAAAATATACACACACAGACACAGACACACAGACACACAGATACACACACAGACACGTTCACTTTTATAGATATATAGATTAAACAAAAATATATACGCATACATAAATATATATGGAAACAATTTTGTGTTTACTGTAAACTTTTTACGCAAATATTATGCAAGTATAAATCATGTAGAATATCTGTATGAATATAATTACACGTAATAGTTAACTAAATATGATCATCCCATAAGAAAACCGAAAAAACTAATAGGGAATTAATTAAAATAAATGTTTTAAAGAATATGCAGATTAGCTAGATCTTTTGCTAGTGAATGCATTTCTACAACCCATATATAAGAAAATTGTGTTTTCTTTTTAAATTAATAGAAAAGAGGGTTTTTTTTAATATGAATACCAATACACACAAAAGAAAAACGACTTTATAGAAGTATAGATAGATTAATTACTCCCGTACATAAGTGAGTTTCATGAGCATGCCGTTGTTAGAGTCCATCAAATGGCAATATGATTTAAGACAATTTTTCCCTTAATCAGCGCTTTTTTACATTTTCATTGTGTGACATTTTTATTAACAAACATTAAACTAATTTCGCATATACCGATTCTTATAGACGCGTAAGGTGCATATTAGCGTTATAGACAGTGGGTGTTCAAGGCACAATGAAAAAGCAAAGATTTATTTTACATACGTGCGTGGTCGCTGATAATACATTCTTCTAGCGCCGTCTATCGTGAGGGCCTTCTTCCCTTCGTGATTTTTATATTATGTTTAACTCGTCGAATCTACTTGTGCATGAAAATACAGTTAAGACTTGCTGGGATTCAAAGGTTTTATTAAGAGAGTTTTCTGTTTGAGAGAGCGACTACATGAATTATTGATTACTAGCAGGGGTACCCGGTGTTGCCAGGTTTTTTGGAACAAAAGTGTAAGTTATTTAATAAATAAATGAATAAATAAATCAGAAAAACAAAAAGCAAAAATCAGGGAAAAAAATTACGCGTTTTGTAAAAGGAAAAAAGAGGGAAGAAAGGGCATAAATAAACAGTAGAAAATGAACGTTACAATGCCATTCTGGTTTTTGCAGTCAACTCCCAAACGAAAGAAAGAGAAAGTAAAAGGGCAAAACGAAAAGTGGCATAAATAAGCAGTAGAAAATGAACGCGATGATGCCAATCCTGCTTTTTGTGGAAGCGAAAAAAAAAATGGTATAAATAAACCAATGGTGCGTTTCACCGATTGAAAATGAACGCTAAAATGTCATTCTGTTTGTTTTAGTCCACGACGAAACGAAAAAAATGAAAGAAGGAAAATGAAATAAATAAACCTTCGAATGGGTTAAGTCTACTGGTTCGTTTAACCCAGCAGAAAAAAACATAGAACGTAAAGGAACGTTGTAATAACATTCCAGGTTTTTAAGCCACCGGTGTTTCTTCGTACTGTTTCTTGTGAACGATCGAACAGCGGTGTAAATGTGGAGAGGGGGTAGGGTGAATTTATTAGAGAGAAAAAGTTTTACAATTTCCATTGGTTCTAACCGATTTTTGCAGTGAACTCTCACCAGAAAAATATAGGAATGTACGCTTATCAAGGAAGTTTAGAGCTAATATGCCTATAGCACACCTGAGATAATGTACTTCAGTTTGTGCATACTATATTTGCATGAAATGTCTTGATTTTTAATCCTGTTAAGGTCCAAAGCACACGGGAAAAATGAGTTCATTTTATATATATATATATATATATATATATATATATATATATATATATATATATATATATATACACTGGGTCAACGGCCAACTAGCACCGTGTATATTTGTGTGTGTATGTGCGTATTGGGGTGGAGAGGGCTCCCGTTTCTAGGAGAAGCAAATCTCTGATTTTAAAAAAAAACATAAAGCCGAAGACCATTACTCGCATTTAGCTGGTCTGCAGTTTAATTTGTTGCTGGCTATCTTGCTCTTGCTTTTTGCTGGATCTCAACATTTTGAACCGAGAGAGAAACTTAGCTAAGACTCTGTAACATCATATTTGTATAGATACTCCCTCAGGCATTTGGGCTCATGGATTTTAAATGTCTGAGGGAGAGGCACTCGTCTGACAAGACGTTGCAATCATCATATATATACAAAGAGAGAGAGAGAGAAAGGGAGAGAGAGAAAGAGAAGAGAAGAAGGGAAGAGAATAGAAAGAATAGATAGAAGATAGATAGAAGAGAAGAGATTAATTTTCTAAAATAATCTTTGTTTGGTTGGTTGGTTTGGTTTGGTTTGGTTTGTTTGTTTTTGTTTTACGGCATATCTACCCTTTTCGGGTTATTTAATTCCGAATCCAAACATATCGAAGAAAAATTTTGAGTGGACCTGGGAGCAATGGTAATTAAAGGGTGGCGCCACACTCCCCAAAGCCCACAAGCTGGGGGCTCACCACTGGATATAGTTTAAGGTCATATCCAGGACCTAAAATAATCTTTAAATATTCAACATGCCAGGAGACTCTCGAGAGAATATTCACTTAAATTCTTACTACATATTTAGACGCTTCTTGATTAACCTGCTTCGGGATTTCAACTACGGAAAATAGAGTTCTCTTTTCCGGACACGTGACGTAAGATCTATGAGATATCATTCAACAACTTCATATCTACTTTGTCTTTCTTGGAACACCCGTCTCAATCACGCTCACTGAATATGTTCTGTTTCCGTCGACGCTTTATGTACTTTGTAAGTCAAGCCGGAATGTATACTTGTGCGCATAATCTCAATTTACTGTCGTAAGGTTCCAATGTACGTCAATTTTTACATGGTTGAGCAGTTGAAACCATCTTAAATTGTTGAACGTTATTGTTTATAGCAAACAATCTGAGTTCGTTCTTTGATGTTTGTATTAATTTGATCTAGAATAATTGTACGGATTCAAACCAGATAATTATGAATAATATATTGTGATTGTAGTTCTGAATTTATGAGATGGCCAATAATCGTAGTTTATATTTGAGGGTAATAGCTCGAGCAATATATACATTACGCTTTTATATACAATTATCAATTGAATCTGGCTTTGATCAATTATTGATTGTGTCACGAACAGATCAATATTTACCATCAAGACAAACTAGTCACAAAAGTGCAAAATAATGTCGTACACAGCACTTCTGTTTTCGCTCTCCATCCTTGTGAGTCTTACACACACCTCGTCTAGTCTCTGCCAGATGGTGACTCTGAACACAACAATATTGAGAAATGGTGAGTTACTCTGGGGCTACCAATTCTACCGGATGACCAACGTTCCAAATTTCTTCCAATGTGCACGGAATTGCTTCTTCCGACGCAGATGCCTTTCCTTCAATTACAATGCCAAGCAAGAATCGTGTGAGTTAAATAATGCGCACTTTGATCCGCCAAACACGTCTCTTCAAAATGATTCTTATTTTGTTTATTCGAAGATTGCAGACTGGGATGACGTAAGACATATTTTTTTTATTATTTCTATATAGTTGCTAACTGGTTTGATACTATCTTTTAATTCATTAGTAAAATAATTCATATAAAGAGTTGTTTTGTATGTATTTATGTTGCCATAAATATATATATATATATATATATATATATATATATATATACAAATATATATAATATAAAGCTGAATGTGTGTGTATGTGCGTGTGTGTGTGTTTGTCTGTGTGTGCGGTCAGGAATAGGCTCCTATATGGTTGACTATTTTAAAAAACTGATTACATATAATGATAGAAAATACATCGAGACACATGAATGGGTATGTTTGATCTGGGAGAACGGTGGTTCATAAAAATTGTGGGGTCTTCGTTCGCGCCTGGTCCACATAGTATGAAAATTCAAAATTGAAAAATTAAAAAAAAAACCGTACACAAGTGTTTTTGATATAGATGTACATGAGTATGTTTTAACTTTAATAGGGATGGTATAATAAAATTGTGGGGTCTGCGTTCGCGCCTGGCATCATTAGAATGTAAATAGGCACAAACTTTAATAAAGACTTTTCATATCTATCTGCGTAAGTATAATTTGATAATTATGTTTCAGTTTGAAGAAATATGGTATAATAAAATTATGGGGTGTTCGTTCGCACCTGACCTCCATAGAATGTAAATATGTCACAAAGTTTAATAAGGTTTTTTTTTTAATATAGATCCACAGATTATTGTGATAAGTGTTTCAGTGTGAACAGGTATGGTATAATAAATTATGGGGTTTATATATTTTGCTTTGGTTTTGATACCCCCAAATTCGAAGCTATCTTTTTACAACCCTTCCTTTCCATAACCTATCATACTTTCATAAGTCACAGACAATTTTCTGTAGGCTGTTTTTTAAACCCAGTAAACGACGGGTACTTCTGCTAGTACATATATATATATATATATATATATATATATATATATATATATATATATATATATACCATCAGGCCGTCCGACGTTCTCAGTCACAAGATACGCTCAAGTATGATATTTATAGTCATGCTGATGACGCATTTATTATTATAGAGATATTTCTTAATCGATTAACAAATTCAAATTATAGTAGTAAAATCAAAACTTCATATACATATATATATATATATATATATATATATATATATAAAGTGAACGTGTCTGTCTGTCTGTGTACATTTCCCTACGCAATAACTCTGTCAATTTTTAGTCTATAGACTCGAAATTTGAAATACCGGGTACTGAGATTTGGGAAAATCGAGGTGACGGATGTCAGCCAGAGATTTGGCTGTTAAGGGGTCAAATTTCAACGATTTGACCTTTAAGAACTCTACCAAACTCCTCCGACAATTTTGGGTCTAGACACTTGAAATTTTAGATATAGGTTCCTTGAACCTGGATCTAATTTAATAAAGTGATTTGAGCCCGAAACTATAAATTTTAAGGGGTCATAATAGGGGTCAAATTAAAAAAAAATTTACTCTTTTTTTTTTTTGCTCAGCATACACCTCCAAACACCCGGGCAACGCCGGGCTGAAATGCTAGTATATATATATAGTAAGCAGCTGACGATCCCTGTTTTCTATTTACAAAATTTTAGTTAAGGTTTTCTCCTTTCATCCTTATGTAGTTAAATTCTGTTTTAAAATTGAAGACTTTTGCGAAATCGGCTTATGCAAATGCGAAGTCTATTTCTATTTAACAACTTTAGTTAATGCCTTTTTTCTTTCATCCTTATATAAATGAATTCTCTTTTGTCATTATAAAATTTTTATAAGTCGGATTATGTAGGTGCTAAGCCTGCGATAGGTTAAAATTATTTTTTTCCAGGAATCAAACTGCATGCTTTATTTTCATTTTTGCATTTTTTTATTCAAAGCTTCTTTAGACTATATATATATATATATATATATATATATATATATATATATATATATATATATATATATATATATATATATATATATGTACACACACACACACACATATATATATATATATAGATAGATAGATAGATTGATAGATAGATAGATAGATAGATAGATAGATAGATAGATAGATAGATATATCAATCGGATGCCATAAACAAGAATCTTGTGATTTAAATAATACTTATTTTGATCCGATTCACACGTCTATTTAAAAAATCTTATTTTGTTTATTCGAAGATTGAAAACTGGGATTATGTAAGATATTAATTTATCATTTCTATATATTTGCCAATGTTGGTAATGTTTTTTTTTTCTGGTTCTCTGGGAAAACATTGTATTATATTTCGCATAAGTTTGCATGTTTGTACATGGTTATATTATTATTTATAATAGCAGGCCGCTGAATGTTACCCAGTCGTGAGATACACTCAAATATGATATTTTGATTCATGCAGATTAATTATGTATTACTATGAAGACAATACTCTATCGATTATTATATTGAACCTTATATATAGTAGTTAGATCAAAATTATATATTTATATATATATATATATATATATATATATATATATAATTATATATAGATATATATTGGTTTATATATATATATATATATATATACATATATATATATATATATATTGGTTGTTATATATTGGCTGCTTTATATATATATATATATATATATATATATATATATATATATATATATATAGTAGAAATGGTAATTAATAAAAACTGCAGAAAGTGCTCAATACGGTTGAAGAGCAAATATGCGTTTTATTTTTTATTACCGTATCTTTCTGTTAAGTTACATTATTGTTTTAGCTAACCGGCCGTTTTATTTCCATCTGTAGCTCCCTCAGACTTTTACAGAAATGTTCGTTGTTATGGGATGAAACAGTGAAAGAATGAACAGGGGATGGGTGCGAGGAGGGCGGGGAAGAAAAGAGGAAGAATGACCCTGGGAGTAAGTTTATACTCATATCTATGTACAATCATGTCTACATCGAACGAAAGTATTGCACGTATGTACCCACATATGAACTTAGATTTAAATCTATGTAGACGAATATGTCTATACCAACAACTGTCTGTATAACTGGGTGTGTATGTGCGTGTATACACGCACGTGTACGTCCACGTGTGCGTCCGTGTGTACATGGGGTATCGATGTATATGTACACGTACCTATGTATACGTGTGTGGATGTGAGAGTATATGTGCCCGCTGCCTGCTGTCCACATACGTATGTGAGAGCGTGCAGCTGTGTATATATGTCGATGTATGTGTTCGCGAGTATTGGTATCTGTGTGCGCGCAGTCACATGCGCTTGCATGTATGCGTGGGGATGCAGGTATGCCTGAATCAATATGCGCACATGGGTCCGTGTATACGCCTCCTTGGGGGTAGGGTCTTCGATGTGTGTATGTATCTGTGTATGAGCGCATCCATGCTTGCGCACGCGTACCCAATTTTAGCACCTTAAGGAAAATTTGACGTAAGCGGGAGCGACGCGGGTGTCTATGCATGCATGCGCATATATGTGCATATATTTGCACTCCAGGGCGGAGATATATGTGTACATGTGAACGTTTCTTTAAGTATATATGCGTGTACGTGCGCCTGTGTGTGCTCGCGTCCGTGGCCGCTAGCTAACCCTCTCCAAACAAGTAACGACAAATAAAAACTAAATAAACCGAATCATAGCCCCCCCGCCTCCGAACCTAAGCGAAGACATACTTATCACATTGTTTTTTGGGGGGTTTTTTTCAAGTTAAATTCAACTTTCACAATATCTTTTTATTTTTTTTTTAATAATTTCACACTATCTTTTTTTAATAATTTAGTTTAAAAAAGCACAGAATAGTTACAAAACACAATGCCCTCTCTATGGTAAGAATGGCTGAACAAAAATATTAGGTACTCATGTAGAGTGATCCGTGCTGAAATAATAACGTTATTATTTAAAAAGCCATTCTTAACATGGGGAGGGGAGGGGAGGGTGTTCTGTACTTTAACCTTACAATTAAATAAAAAAAACATATCATAAAACTTTAATTAAACTTGAAAATTCGATTTAAAAAATAGCGTGGATCAGTAAGTTCATTAGCACCAGAAATTGTTAGGTGAAATACAGAAAAGTTTCTATCAAGAAAACCATTTTTTTTTTTTGCTATTCTTACCAAGGGGAGGGGATGGTGTTTTGTCGCTATTCTGTGCTTTCAACTAACAATTTATTAAAAAGAAAAAGGTTAATTTTCACATTAGGTCCACCTCCACAATTTTTAACATGGGTAGGTTGGGGGATGTTTATTGTGACAGCCGTTCTTAACATAGGGAGAATGGTGGTATTTATTCCAAAAGCCGTTTTTAAAAGACGACAGACAGGTAAAAGGTTAAAACATGAGGTTAGGCATGGGTGTTGTTTATTCCGAAAGCCGTTCTTAATATGGGGAGATTGTGAGTGTTTATTCATGGCCGTCAGTGAATTATAGTGCATAGTACAGGTATTTATATCTCGAAAACTAATTGCCTCTGCAAATTTTAAATGGGATTTTCTTAGCCAGCATAGTCGAAAATTGTGGAGGTGGACCTAATGTAAAAAAAATACCGTCCCCCAAAAGATATATTGTGAAATTTAAATTTAAGCGCGGTACTAAAAATAAAATTAGACAGAAAAATACACCTTTGGGTTTGTACTTGCACAAAGACTTGAAAAAGTTGTCAACAAAAACAAATATATAACAAGTAAATATTTTCAAAGGCAAGATAAGTTACTTTGCTACCTAATTGAATAATGTTTAGTGTTTTTATTAGGTTTGTACTACTGTACATATAGATTCGAAAAAGTTGTCAAATATGAATGCATAACATATTATCAAAGGCAAGATATGTTACTTTATTACCAAAATGGATAATTTCTTTGTTTTTTTTTGTTTGTTTTTTTAATGTAAAATGTTTATTCGGCTCAAAAAACACAGCGTTTACTACTATATTTGAAAATTGCAAATGGCAGCAGATTGTGTTAAACACACTAGGTTAAGGAAAATGAGTTAAAACTAAAAAAACTATACAAAATACTGTTAAAAACCACCGAATACATGCCTGCCTATGTCACGGTAACATATATTGAGTGAGTTCCTGACAGTAGCCTCCTCCCACTTTTTGCCAAAATATTTGAGACCTTAATTAACCATGCTCTAGTCCAGCACCTTACAGATGCTAAACTTCTGACCGACCATCAATATGGATTTAGACAAGCCCGTTCCACGGCAGACATCCTCACTGTAATCTCTGAACGCATATACCATTCACTGGACAAAGCGGGAGAGGGCAGAGCGGTAGCTCTAGATATATCTAAGGCTTTTGACAGGGTATGGCATGAGGGTCTCCTCAGGAAGATTAGATCTTACGGTATCACTGGTAGAATACTTAACATAATTAAATCCTTCTTAGATAAGAGAAAAATCCAGGTTGTCCTCGACGGTCGTACGTCTAAACAATATAATATAAATGCGGGAGTGCCCCAGGGATCTATCCTTGGTCCTCTGCTGTTCCTGATATTCATAAATGACCTCCCCGACAAAACTGCCTCTGAGATGGGTATATATGCTGATGACACCACACTCTATAGCAGGCACGACAGGAAAACAAATGAACATATATCGTAAGTAATGGCAGAAACACTAGAGGATGACCTCAAATCAGTAGTGGAATGGGGACAAAAATGGATGGTAACGTTCAATGCCACCAAGACAAAACTGGTTTCATTCAATAATTACAAGAAACCTTCTCTACCACCTATAGCAATGGCCAACAACTCTTTAGCTGAGAGTACGTCTTTCAAGCTCCTTGGCCTAACGTTCACAGGAAACATGAGCTGGAACAATTACATCGAGGGCACTGCCAGGGCCGCTGCGAGGAAGGTGGGCTCTCTCTACCGTGCTAGAAAACTTCTAACACCCGAAAGTATCCTGTACCTCTATAAGGCCACTATTCGCCCATGTATGGAGTATTGCTGTCACATTTGGGCCGGTGCATCGGCTACTAGTCTCTCGCTCCTTGACAGTGTTCAAAAGAGAGTTGCAAATCTGATAGGCCCTAAACTGGCATCAAAACTTCAGCCTCTGTCCCATCGTCGAAACGTTGCATCCCTCTGCCTGTTCTACAAGTATTATAATGGTGAATGCTCTGAAGAACTGCAAGCACTTGTGCCCCCACGACGTGAACACCCTCGACAGACCCGACAAGCTACAAAATCCCACTCCCACACTGTAGAGATCCCTAGATGTAAAAGATCCTTCTACTCCAGTAATTTCTTCCCCAGAACTGCTAGACTTTGGAATTCCATTCCAGGTCACTGCTTCCCCAACTGTACTGACATGCATAAGTTCAAGTGCAACGTGAACCAACATCTCGCTGCCCTAATCCCTACATAGTACCCCAGTAGATGTTTCCCCTGATAGTAGCCCCCTACATTAAAGTGGCAATGTGCCTTGTTTGGGGTGAAAATGTAATAAAAAAAAAATTTTAAAAAAAAGTATTTTGTATAGTTTTTTTTTTAATTTTAACTCATTTTCCCAAATTTAACGTGTTCAACAGTTTGTCGCCATTTGTATTTTTCAAATATACAGATGAACACTAAATGTTTTCGAACCAATTAAACATTTTACACTAAATAAAAACACTAAAATCTAATCCAGTTAGGTAGAAAAGTAACTTATCTTGCCTTTGATAACATTTATTTGTTATATTTATTTTTCAACAACTT
>NC_136522.1:49793959-49816459 GCF_053919585.1 Euprymna scolopes | reverse complement strand
ATGAATGACGGCTCTTGGGGGTGGGCAAGTAAGTACGAACAATACAATCATTTGTTTAAAATAATTAATATTCGAGAAATTGTAAATAATAACAAAAATACCTAATACCAAATGCAGTAAAATACGTGCCGAAACTGTGTTTAAGTTGTTTTTATTTCATTTCTTTTATACAATTTTGTCTTTCCAACAATTAACTGGTTGTATGTCGTTTTACCATTGGGGACTTCACTTTTGGAAAATTGTATAAAAAATCTATGACTATCACTAACTCTTAATTTGGGAGTGCAACTCGAACTAAGGCTTAGTGGTAGATAAGTCATTTGTTAGGTGTCAGCCTTATTTTTTTAAATTAAAGGAGCAAGGATAAAAGTTTCATTTATAAAAAACAACGAAACAAAAAAAAACAAAGAACGTGTTTTTTTTTAAGGTTTTAAACTTCGGACTTTACAGGTAAATTTCTAAAAAAAAAAACACTACTTTTTTGTTTTAAATTTGAATATATTATTTATTGATCTTTTATCTTCAATTTGTGATATATAACATTTTAGTGAGTAAATTAATTATTTACTTTTTAATAGACATTTCAAAATGGCTGGCGTGAATTAATTGGACCTCCAGTCTTTCCAAGCTTATAACTACTCGACAAATATAATTAAAACCCTAATTTTTATTCAATTAAAGAAGCAAGGGGCAAGGTTTCATTTTATAAAAACAACAAAAAAAATAAACAAACAGACAACGTGTTTTTTTAAAAAAAAGGGTTTTAAACTTCGGACTTGACAGGTAAATTTCTAAAAAAAAACACTACTTTTTTTGGTTTTAAATTTGAATATATTATTTATTGATCTTTTATCTTCAATTTGTTATATATAAAACTTTGGTGAGTAAATTAATTATTTACTTTTTAATAGACATTTAAAAATGGGGGGGGTGAATTTAAAAATAAAACGCTTGTCTAAAATATTATATTCAGTTTATTGGAAAGAGCATCAAATTTCACATTGACCCTGAAAATATCGTACAAATTGAATGAATAGAAAAATTTTGATAGATTTTTTAAAGCTTAAAAATTGAAAAATACTTAGCTCGTAAAATTCAATTAATTTCATTACTGTTTTTTTTTTTAAATAAAAAAATATTTCTATTACTTTTTATACAACTTTAATAGTTTATTTTGGAAGTATAATCTATAAAGAAAATAAACAACCCACTTCTAAAGGAGAAATTACGAGTTTTTTTTTAATATTTTATTCGCAGTTCCGTGTTAGGGGTATCAAAAATTCATACAAAAAAATCTGATACGCCTAGTCATTTAAGTCTCCTTACTGCTTAAGCGATAAGCGGACATTTGTTTATTATTTTTTTTTATTCGGTGTGTAAAATCCATGTTGAACAACATATATGGAAATTAGAAATATAAAAAAAAAACAACTTTGTTTTACTATCGTAAAAGTATTTAGGTTGGTAGATAATTAAATTCTACTGTGTTTGGTATAAGTTCTTTTTTTTGCTGTTGTTTCTTGCTTTTTATAATTTTTTACTAAGGGGGGTTGCTGAGATCGTATTTTAAACAAAACCACGAAGGTTGGAATGCCCCCCTAAAATGTACTTGGAAAAATCGATTTTATAGCGTGATTTAAGAATGGTTAGCCTAAAAAAAGGTGAAAAACAAAACAAATAATCAATAAATAATTGTTACCAAAGACAATAAATGCTACTTTTTTTACTTACATGAATGAGTTTATTTTATGTTTTAAAGTATTTTCAAGCGCTTTTCTTTATTTTTAAATCTAAAATTGCGGGTGTGTGAGTGCAAAATATCTCCAGATTTTCTAGAATTCCCGGCTAGATTGCAAACGAAATCTCCAGGTATAGCAGGAAAACCGCTAAATTGGAAACATTGGTCACGTGACGCAAGCAGTGATGAATAATTATCCATAAATAAAAAAATGGCCTAACGGTTCAAAGAAAAATTAAGTATAATGTTATAATTAAAAAGAGATACATAGAAACACGCATGGCTAAACATAAGTATGGTTCATATGTGTTTGTATCTAAGTTTTACGTGACTTAAAAGATAACGCTACTCCAATTTACGTAAACCCTAAGTCCAATCACCCACCATCAATTATAAAACATATTCCTCACTCGATCGTAAGTAGACTCAGTAATAACTCAAGCGATGAAACTGCATTTAACAGGTCAACCAATATCTACGAAACAGTCCTAAAACATAGTGGATACAAAAATATCGATATCAAATATAAGCAACAAAACACCAATAACTATAATAAAATTAAAAATAGAAGAAAAAGAACTATAATTTGGTATACGGCCCCATACAATCAAATGTTAAAAACAAAACTTGGCAAGAAATTTCTAGATCTTATTGAAAAACACTTTCCCACAACCAACCCCTTACACAAAATCTTCAATAAAAATACCTTAAAGTTATCCTACAGTTGTTGCGAAAATTTAGAGATGATAATTAAAGCACATAATAACAAAATACTAAATAAAAACAATGTAAACAACAACAAAATAAACGATAAAAAAGTAGACACCATTACAAAAATGAAACTTACACTAGCAGAAATAATAATAATAATAATAATAATAACATTAATAATAATAATAATAATAAGCAGAAGAAGAAGAAAAGTAATAAGAAGAATTATAATAATAACAAACCAACCCTGAACAAGAACAACCCTACCATAAATAAAAATACTAATAACGAACGAGATAAATTCAATTGCAGACACCGCACACTTTGCCCAGTTCAAAATAAATGTCTAACAAAAAGCGTACTTTATCAGGCAATAATATTTGCGAAAGAAAACCCGAATAACAAGAAATATTACGTAGGCATGACTTCCTTAGATTTCAAAACCCGATACTATGACCACAAAAGTACATTCAACAATAAAAAAAACACTGTATAAAAACAACACTAGCGAATAAATACTGGGAACTCAAAGAAAGCGGACATTCGCCGGTAGTCGAATGGAAAATAATAAGACAAGCTACCACGTGTAGGCATTTAGATGACCCATGTAAAATATGCCTTCAGGAACAATTTGCTATCCTGTATTTTAAAGAACCCTAAAATCTATTAAACTGTAAAAGAGAAATAGCAAATAACTGTGTTCACAAAATAAAATTCACTCTATGATAGCGATACAAAATTGTTTTAAAACTAACAAAAACAATAGGAAATAAACAAATAAATAAATTAAATAAACATGAATATACAAAAACGATCAAACATATATGTATGCATATATATATATGTATATATATATTGTGCATATATGTATGTACACATATGTATATTTATATATAAAAAAACAAAAGGTATGCCTTAAAGCACTAAACTAGTTTTAAAACAGATCCTTTGTGCGATAAAATGCATGCCCATTGGCTGATAGGAAGGGGCTCGATGGATACTAGAAAGCTGATTGGCTAACTAAAATCCTCAACAGACGAGGACCATATAAAAACGATAAACAATCACAGAATTCGCGCATAAGCCTGACGAATCCTAGAGTGGATGAAAAGCCGAATATTCAGCGTAGCTTAATCGCCATGTATATTTTATAAATTACTATATATTTATATATATATATATATATATATATATATACGTATAGTTACGTCTGTAGCAAAAACAACGAATTATTGCAAAATAAGCACACATTTATTTTGTTTTAAATTTATATTGATATTCATAAATATATTTCGAAGCAAATTTATGAATTTCAGTATAAATTACAAACAAAATAAATGTCTGTTTATTTTGTAATCATGCGTTGTTTCGGCTTCAAACGTATATAATGGGTATTTTATTTTTTTCAAACTCAACCAGGGCTTCTAAGGAGCAAAAATTTTAAAATATATATATATATATATATATATATATATATATATATATATATATATATATATAAATATATATATATATATATATGTATATATATATATTAATTCACCTGTCGTCGTTGGTTTTAGAAGATGGTATTGTCCGATCGTCGAAGATAAAAGCAATCAAGCAAAGTCCACGAAATATTATATATATATATATATTTGTGTGTGTGTGTTTATATGCATATATATATATATATATATATATATATATATATATATATATATATATATATATAGTAAGTTATAATATATATATATATATGGCGATTAAGCTACACTGAATATTTCGCGTTTCATCCACTCGTGGACTCTGCAGGCTGTGCGCGAATTTTGTGGTTGCTTGTCGTTTTTATATACGCATCTTCTATTGAGATTTTAGTTAGCCAATCAGCTTTCTAATATCCACTGCGCCCTTCCTATCAGCCAAAGGCCTATTTGACCTCTGGTTGACCTGTTCCTTTGGGTGTGCTCTAGTTAGCCTGGATATCTAGTTTCTTGATCTGTTTTAAATCTAGGTTAGGTTTTTTTTAGTTTATATATAAATATATATATATATATTTATGTGTACATACATATATGCCCATATATATACATATATATATACATATATGTGTGATCGTTTATGCATATTCATGTTTATATAATTTATTTATTTGTTTATTTTCTATTGTTTTTGTTAGTTTTAAAACTATTTTGTATCGCTATACTAGAGTAAATTTTATCTTGTGAATAAATAAATTTATTAAATAAACATGAATATACATAAACGATCACACATATATGTATATATATATGTATATCTATATGTGTGCATATATGTATGTACACACACACACACACACACATATATATATATATATATATATATATATATATATATATATTTATATATAAACAAAAAAAACCCTAACCTAGATTTAAAACAGATCAAGAAACTAGATATCCAGGCTAACTAGAGCACACTCAAAGGTACAGGTCAACCAGAGGTCAAATAGGCCTTTGTCCGATAAATGCATGCTCATTGGCTGATGGGAATGGCGTGATGGATATTAGAAAGCTGATTGGCTAACTAAAATCTCAATAGAAGATGCTTATAAAAAAAAGACAAACAACCACAAAATTCGCGCATAAGCCTGCAGAGTCCTAGGATGGATGAAACGCGGAATATTCAGTGGAGCTTAATCGCCATATATATTTTATAACTAACAGTTAAGGCATCGGACTGTGGTAAACATGGTCTGAGGTTCGATCCCTAGAAACAGTTGAACTACGCTGACGAGAGGTAAAGACCTCGAAACACGCGTGTACGTAGATTACTGTTTTAAAAATAATAAATGAATAAAAATGTTATATACGTCCAAATTAAAACGGGCGACTTTCTAAGTAAATAAAAAAATGAGCTTCGAGGCGGAGCCAATATTAACCGTATGTATCGCTTGAAAAAACAACAATAATAAATCTCTCTCTCTCTCTCTATTTATATATATATATATATATATATATATATATATATATATATATATATAGTAAGTTATAAAATACATATGGCGATTAAGCTACACAGAATATTCCGAATATTAAACCTGAAGAATCCTAGCGTGGATGGAACGCGGAATATTCTGTGTAGCTTAATCGCCATATATATTTTATAACTTACTACCTAGCTCTACATACGTACTGAGCACTGTTGAATAAATCCTTAAAGTTTACGCATAAATTTATACTTTCGTGTATTAATTTATGTGACTAAACGATATATATACATACGCACGATCGCACACACATATATGTATATTTGAAATAATATTCAAAATTGTATATAGATAATTCATATATAATTTTGCTGTTGTCGCAAATTCTTCGAAAATTAAAAATTTTATTAATTAATAAAATAATAATAATAATAATAATAATAATAATAATAATAATGATAATAATAATAATAATAGAAATATTAATAATAGAAATATTAATAATAGCAATCATTCAAACATTCAAAAATTACATGCATAAATGTTATATAATGTGGAAATATGTGACACCTTTTTACTCTCTCTCTCCCTCTCTCTCTCTCTCTCTCTCTCTCTGGTAATGTTGTAATAAATGAAATGTCCAAATACAAACATAAAATACTTCAACTTCTACAAGATCATAAAATATATTAAAAAACAACTATGGTATATTACAAAAGGAAATAGATTTATTCAATAAAACGTACAAGAAACTAGTAAATAATAATACAATCTGGGCAACACATTGAATATTATCCCAATATGGTCTACCAAGGACCCGTAAAAATAACACCCCCAATCCGCCACATTATTTTAGTCATCAGTGGTGCAACCCATAAAATTGCACGGGTAATTACAAAAGTATTTTACCCATTATTAGGCACAATTAGCCATCCCATAAAAAAAAAACCTCCAAGGACCTACTTACCAAAATAAAAAAAAACTTAAACCTTACTAATAAGACTATGAATAGTCTCGATATTGAATACCTGTATACTAACATTCCTACTGATAAATGCCTTTCACGGTAGATGAAATAAGTAACATTATAGGTTTATGTGTCGATATGACGTATTTTACTTTTTATACATTTTCTTACAAACAAAAGTTTGGCTTACACATGGAAAACCCACTTAGTTGAGTTTTAGCATGTTTATTTTTGGAGTGTATTGAGACTTGGAATCTGAAATATAGGGTACTATGTATTTTAGATGTACAAACGACATTTGAATTGTTCCCCCTTCCAAGACAAAGAAAAGAGGTGCATACCTTTTCCCGGTGTCTATTTAATAAATAATAACAATGAATTAAAGTACAAGGTCCACCGTCCAAAAGACTATGTACATTTTTATTCGAATCATAATGATGATGTGACAAAAGGTAGAGTAATCGGATTCTACCTTAAGAATATGCAGCAATGAATATTTAAAGGATCAATTCCATTCTTTTAAAGATTTACAATACCCGACATATTTTTTTAACACCAAAAAGAAAAGCTTTGAAATAAATTTTCGAAACGCAGTCAGGACAGCCTCATAACAAACAAAACATTTAACAGAACTTTAGATCTGTCAACTAATATCAAAACAATCTTGATCTATTAAAAACTGAAATAAAATTGGTATTGAAAATACAGAAATAACTTCTTCAACAATAAAAGACTGAATCCATAAACCTAAATTTAGCACAAATTCTAAAACTAGTACATATTCCAGACCTTGTCGTGGCTGTGGGAAACTATACATAGGCAACGTAACCTCGATGAGATAATATATGATCACTAGGGTGATGACAACAGCATATTCTTTTCATTGTTTTGACTCTCGAGTGTGTATCCGTTAATATCTTATATGCTTTTATATAGAGTTATGTGGTTCTCGGTTAATTAACTAACTGTGTCGGATATATACTCGAGGGTCAAAACAATGATAACAATATGCTGTTGTCATAGACCTAATAATCACATGAGCGACATAAAACTTACAACATCCTAAACGACGTTTTCCCCACATTATGGAGCATGACCACCAGTTTAATTTTGGGAATGCAACTATCTTAAAACCGATACACAATAAATTAGTACGTCGTTTAATTAAATCCTCTCTAATCCTCCATTCTTCCAATTTAATAAAACAAAGAAAATCTTTCTTTCATCTCTCCCTATACCTATCCAAAATAATTATTAAAGAAAATAATTTAGACAATCGTACAAATCATATTTTTGATAAATAGTCATATATATATAATGTATAAATGCATATATAATTACTTTATTTACATGAAAATAAGTATGCTTATCTCCCCTTATCTCTTAATATATATATACCCATAATTAAGTAAACTTCCTGCCAACGAACATGTTTTACTCTTTAAAAAGTCCGCATTAAAAGGGCGAAACGTCGTCGAGCTTTTAGGTATCTACATCTCAGCTTTTTATATTATATATGCAGGGTGTGGTATAAATGCTGTTCCAAAGTCAAACTCAGATGTATCCTAACAAAAAGATTTATTACACAATTAAAAAAAAAAGAATAGGATTAGCAAATTCTGAAGGAACAATATGGCATAAATATTTTTCAAATTGTTTCCCTCAAGCCTTCACTACACTACTGATTTTTTTTTTGGGGGGGGGGCATCTATAGCAGCACGCACAATATCTAAGGGTATTTTCTCCCAGTAGTTGTTCAATTTTATCTTAAAAACTTCAATTTCTTGCACAAAAATAGAGCGGGCTTCACTCTTTAGGATTCGCCAGATTTTTTTTTTTTACATAGGCATCACCACTTATCACGCCAAAAGGCCATTTGAGGATAAGGATTAAAGACTCTACAGTAGAAATTGGATAATATAGCAATCGTTACTAATGGAAGATCGGTAAATTTGTTAACTTATATGGAACGGCTCATCATGAAATGATAATCAAAGGCATTATGATCAAGTGATTCACGACGGACAATTGTCTGTACAAAACTGTTGTGTTCCATGAGCAGTGTGGCTTGTAACTTGTTGGAGAGTCAAAACTTCATCACTGTACTCAGAATTACAGAAAGAGGTCAGTGCACCTTCAAAGATGTCTTCAATGTAACTTTTTTTGTTGTTGTTAATCTTGACCCCTTGAGGGGGAAAAACTAGAATTTGCTGCCCATACCATCACTAATGCTAGTTTCTGCGTTCTGAAAACCTGTCCTGCTTTATCAGATACTACCATTAGCTTTCTCGCAAGATGATTTTGATGACTGTGGGACTCTTGAAGTGAGAATAACTATTCATCCCCGAAGATGATCTTATTGGACGTCCCCTCTTAGATACGGTTTAACAAGAATCGAATTCTGATGAATATCTTTACAATTGTGGGTGCAGAAAGAAGCTCTCGCTTTTCGAACGTATAGCATGACATCTGTAGGTCACTTCGACATATTCTTCGCAGAGTCCTTGATGACGTTTGTGCTTCCTTTTCCTTTTATCTCGTGAATTTTCTTGGATTTCGCTTGATTTTTTCCTCCTTACATTCTTTATGAGTTTATGTGTCCTTGAGGTGTTATGACGATCTGAATGCTGTCTATTATTGATCGACGAAATGTGCAGGTAATGATCAATCCTCTTCCTTTTTTTTACACATTCTGTTGATTTTGTAGTTTGAATATTCCTGGTAGATGCAAGCGCTTCTCATACTGCTTTATAATGAATCTTCTCTTCATTTCAACAGACATTATTAAAAATAATTATTTTCTGTTTCTGAAAAATAAGAAATCATATATTACACTATCATATAATAAAAAATAAAATAGTAACTTTATTTTAATATTATAATAAAAATATATTTCCGAAATTTTGTAACAGGTCTTATGCCCTTACCTGTATATATATATACATATATATATATATATATATATATATATATATATATATATATATATATATATGTATATATATGTATATGTATATGTATATGTATGTATATGTATGTATATATATGTATGTATATATATATGTATATATATGTATATATGTATGTATATATATGCATATATGTATATATATGTATGTATATGTATGTGTATATTTGTGTGTATGCATGTGTATATTGGGGTGGAGAGGGCTCCGGTAAGCCGTGGTGAAGGCAACCTTTCTAGGAGAAGCAAATCTCTTATTTAAAAAAACCATAACGCGGGAGACCAGTACCCGCATTAAGCTGGTCTGCAGTTTAATTTGTTGCTGGCTATCTTACTTTTGCTTGTTGCTTGATCTCAAAATTTTGAACGGAGAGAGAGACTTAGCTGTCATACAAAGCTAAGACTCTGTAACATCATCTGTGTATAGATACTCCCTCGGGCATTTGTCTATAAAAATGGTCCTGTGGCGATGGAAAAATTGTGACGCATGGAGGCTTGAGATGCTGGAAGTATGCAATAATTGATCTCAATGACCGTCTTCAGTATCATGCTTACTTGAGCGTGTGAATTCACCAGTAAGACTAAACAAAAAAAATCATTTTTGGGCTCATAGACATTAAGTGTCTGAGGGAGTGGCACTCGTCTGACAAGACGTTGCAATCATCATATGCATGTACATATATATACATATATGTATATACATATATGTGTATATATATACACCCACACACACACGTGTGTGTGTATATATATATACACATACACACACATGTGTGTATATATATATATATATTTATTTTTATATATATATATATATATATATATATATATATTGTTTATTTTTACAAAGCCAGAAGATAAATTTAGTTCACTCTCATAGTATTTTATTCGTATTTTATGTAATACGTCTTTTGCATGTTTCGTTAGATAACGGACGGAAGTCTAAACAACCCATTAAAGACAGTTGTCTGTTTTCCGGAGTGACAGTTGGAGTGTTTTTCCTTGCAATAAAAAATATAATGAAGGAAATGATAGTAAAATGAAATGAAGAGATTTTAATTTGCAAAATCATGAGAATAAGAAAACTTATATTTATTACAGTGTTAACAAGAACCTTTCCGAAAAAAAAATGAATTAAAAAAGTGCGTTATCATATGACGATTTGAATATTAAGATTTTAGTTATATTTCTATAATTTCGTATTTAGATTCAATTTAAGATCAAGAAGGTATGCACAAATTTTAAGAAATAATATTTGAAAAAAATCAATAAAAAAATTCACATTAAATTTTATTATTTATTAACCTATCAAAATTATTAATATAATTTACAAACTAAAATTACACGCATAGAATAATCCATTGTCAATAATACACATTTTCTCTCGCAAGCCAATGTTCGCATTAAAATAATGTAGTTTTTAATTCTTATCCTTGGAATATTATTAAATTTTTTTTTTTTACACAGTGATCACCACTTATCAAGGCCCTGAAGCCACTCAGGGATAAGGGTTATTGCAAGTACATTAATATAGTGTGGAGATTTGCTGAAGTGTTTACTTAAGGGGGCGGTTCATTAGGAATTTGTTAACATTGGACTTGAAGACATCCAAGTTATAGTCCGGTGGGAAGCAGGCAGACGGAACAGAGTTCCACAGGCGTGCAGTTCTAAGAAAGAAGCTTTGTCCATGGAATCCGCGTTTTGATTTAGGCACAGATATGGAGTGGGGGAAATTTTTCACAGTGGATTCAGCTAGACAGGTGTTTTTCGTGAAAGATTGGCGAGGGGGACCAGAGATTGGAGTTCAGACGAGCACCTGCCATGGAAATAACGATAAAACAAGGATAGGCTCGCAACGTCTCTTCTGTGGGAGAGAGGTTGCAGGGTAGAGAAAAGGGCATCCCCCACTAAGCCACGAAGTCTATTTTGTACTTGGTCAAGGCAGGATAGGCTTTTTTTAGCAGCTCCTGCCCAGATATGGCAACAGTATTCCATCCTTGGAATATGTAATAATTAATTAATTAGCATTAAACAAAGCATTACTAATTTGAAATTTAGGATTTACCTACGATATATCATTTGTCCTTTTAAAACAACAGAACAAGTAAGATGATTCCATCTTCTTCGTAGGTTACCGCCCTTAGATTTAAATTTCTATTTCTAAACAAATGTCTAATATATAAAAGGCCAGATGTTGGTCCGTTCGTCTGTTTATCTGTTTGACTCGATATTTTCAAATTCTATCTCCTTAAAAACCTAAAGTCGCAGAGTGGCGCTAGTTGCCTCAAATGATTGAATTTTTTATTAACCGTTATTTTATGGGTCTTTAGCCGGTTTAAATAGTTTTTAAGAGGTCCAAAAAATGGGTCAAAATTGTAAAAATCCTTACACAGTTTGTACATCACTCTTGATTTATTTTTAATTTTTAATTTTAATTAGTTCATATGCGTGTCACGTGTGTGCAGTGGTAACGTCACCAGCTTTGAATGCTACAATTCGAGTTGGATTCTAGCTGTTGACTTTCAAATTTTTTTCACTTTTGAAATCGCGACTCTATAATAATATATATATAAAATCTGGACAAATATCAATATCATATTTTAACGTATTTTACGCTTGGGCAAAACCGGACGCCCCGCCCGCCTCCCGCTAGGATAAGATATGAGACGAACCGGTCACGCATCTCGATTATGTATATATGTTTTTCACACAAGACATCTCATTCAATGCATAATATCAATATTAACATTAATCCGAATTCGAAATCAATTTAATGTTTTATTTATAGTATTATTTTTTCTACATCATGTGGGAAGCTTTTATTTCATTATAGCAGATTAGTTGATGTTAAAAGGTTTATGTTTGCTGAAACGTGTTTCTTTGTATTTTGCCTAGTAACAACACAGACCGGTACAATTCTTTGTCTTGTTAAGCCTAACTTTCATCGCTTAATTCTACTTGATCAAGTGTGACTAATTCTGTTAGTTCAGGCAAGGAACCACCTTTAACTGGTAAGGTAGTTCACCTTTAACTGGTAAAGTTGGTCAGACAACTTCTATGACGAAACCATTGACGAACTTTGATTTTATACACATCTTATGAGGGAAGGTCGTTTAATGACACTCAACTGCATGCCTTGTAATAAAACACAATCTCCAATGATAGATGATTCTGATAATGGCAGTGTACCTTCTCATAGTTTATTTTGAAAGGCAATTAGCTTTTACTTTATCATCTAGATGTGTTTAGATGTCTTTTGCAACACATCGTTTAAATTCTTCTATAAGAACGAGTTAGCATTTATCGTTATCATTGTTTACTTTTTTCGCCGTAACCCATTTATAGAAAAGAGCTGTTTTTTTCTCTATCAAACTCAACAAAGGTTTAATTTTCAATATTTTTTTTTAATTTCCTTAACCTTAATTTATATTTTCCCGTACTAGTTTACATGCTTCCAATATAGCATTTTTTTAAAAATTATTTTCATACTCTTCAGGGTATTCGATGTTAAGTGAAATGTATACATTAGCGGCTCTGCCGGTTAGGACACACAGTAAGAGGATTGACTAAATTTCGTAAGAATTTCCCAAATTCTTTGCAATTTTCTTGTAATGATGGAAATATTTCTCAACCTTTTTAGAAATTCAAATTCTTCCTGTATCGACGACTGTATTTAAAGAAAAATTATTAGCATTTTGATTTCTGCTTTATTGCTGCAATTTTAATTTTTCCACCGTCAAATTTTATTTCTTATTCTAGTTTTCCTGCATCTCAAACCTTTTCATTTCCAATTTGAAGACGCAAGCAACTGTGCTATTTTTTTCGACGCTACATAGATCTAGAAAGTATCTTTCTATTCATTATTTCCGGAATTTTTTTTTCAGTTTTACTCTCCAATTTGAAAACTTCTGAGCTTTGTAACTTATTAAATTGCTTACACAGTGTGGTTAAACTTCTTGTACGGAAAAGGGCACATTTTATTATATTTTATTTTTTATGGCAGTAATTTAATAGAAAAATACTATTAAGAACAGAGGTGTGAAGTAGAATTTTACAAAAAGTTTTTATTACTCGGCAGAATACTCCAAAGCGGAGTGCTCCTTAATCCGCGGTATTACAAAGAATGATAGTTCTTCTCATCAGAGGATACAGTTTTTAGCTAACTAATCAGAAAGTCACGTTGAACGTAAAAATATTTTTATGTATTTGCTTTTTCTTGATTAAAAAATTCCTCCCCATAAATTTTTCTGAGTAATTAAATAGATGTAATTATTTCTTTTAAGCAACGAATAAGTATCTAGTATGTTCCATTACTTTTATTTTATTTTTAGTTTCTTTTGTAGAAAGAATGTTTAAAAAAAACGCTTGGTTTATGAAGATGAGATCTGTGTAAAATTAAATCAATAATTAATTATTCAATGAACTTTTAAACTTTGTTATATATCACCCGTGTAAAATTAAATCAATAATTACTTATTCAATGAACGTTTACCTTTGTTATATATAATCCGTGTAAAATTAAATCAATAATTAATTATTCACTGAACTTTTAACTTTGTGATATATCACCATTATAAAATTAAATCAAAAATGCATTATTCAATGAAATTTAAATTTATTATATATCATCCGTGTTAAATTAAATCAATAATTGATTATTAATTGAACTTTTAACTTTTTATATATCACCCGTGTAAAATTTAATCAATAATTAATTATTAAATGAACTTTTTACTTTGTTATATATCACCCGTGTTAAATTTAATCAATAATTAATTATTCAATGAACTTTTGACTTTGTTATATATCACCCGTGTACAATTAAATCAATAATTAATTATTCAATTAACTTTAACTTTGTTATATATCACCCGTGTACAATTAAATCAATAAGTAATTATGCAATGAACTTTTTACTTTGTTATATATCATCCGTGTAAAATTCAATCAATAATTGATTATTCAATGAACTGTTAAACTTTGTTATATATCACCCGTGTAAAATTAAATCAATAATTAATTATTCAATGAACTTTTAACTTTGTTATATATCATCCGTGTAAAATTAAATCAATAGTTGCTTATTCAATGAACTTTTAACTTTGTCATATATCATCCGTGTAAAATTAAATCAATAATTAATTATTCAATGAACTTTTAACTTTGTTATATATCACCCTTGTAAAATTAAATCAATAATTGATTATTCAATGAACTTTTAACTTTGTTATATATCACCCGTGTAAAATTTAATCAATAATTAATTATTCATTGAACTTTTAAACTTTGTTATATATCACCTTAATTTGTAATTTATGTCTTTTTTTAACTTACTCTTAAATTTGTTAGGGTTTTATTTGTTCATTTGTATATTTCCCCCGAAAATAATTTTCTGTTATTTGTTTAGTTATGTTTTAACGATGTCAATAGCTTCGAACGCTATTTTTGTTATCTCTTTTTAAATTTTATTATCTTAACGATGTTTTTTCTTTTGTTTTTTTTTTTAATAAAACATATCGCACTTTGGTTTATTGACTGGAGGGATATATTTTAGTATTTTTATTGTTGTAAATATTCAACATTTTTATATATTCTGTTCACTTTATCTTATCTTTGTTATTTTCCAATTATTTTTAACTTAGACGGTTTACAGTGTTACATCCCCCCTCACACATTTTTTTCCTTTACCTGTGAATGACACCGCCCCTGTCCTCGTTCTTGAGGTGGTGAGCGTTAAATTGAAATGGGCAGTCCTGTTTGGGCTAATTCATGCAAAAAGTTCACTTCTTCATGGTGCAAAAAAAACATTAAAAAAATATATAAATGTTTCTTTTCTTCATTGTTTTTTCAAAAAGATGGAACTATTGCCACACTCAAAAAGAAAGGCTTTCCTCTTATAATAGAACACTCAAAACGAAAGTCTCTCCTCTTCTTTTTCAAATTGAGAGTCCTAATCACTTCCTTTGTTCCTGTCTTTCCTTGTCATTTTTTCCAGCACTTGGTTTCTACTTAGTTCTCCCTCTGGGCCCGCCTCCTCTTCCAGAAGTACAGTGGCCTGGTCGGTGGCAGTCTGGTCGGACCTGTCGGGAAAGGGAACACCCATTGGCTTCCTTGTCTCACTCTTAGACCTTGCTACCAGTCTCCCATTCCTAGCCGATAATTCCCCATACTTCTTCAGCACACATCCTACTGAGATAATTAACAATACGAAGGCGAGAACGCCAAGCGTTGCCGAGCAAGTGATATGTCTCGTGGTACCATTTCCCGGCTCCACAACATCCATTGCGTCTAGCCCATCCCTTAATCGATCTATGTTGATCCTCTCAACAACTCCATTCCGATCTAACAACGGTAAGGATGTGACTACCAGTAATTTGCTACCTTCTATCAACGTGTCACACCTCAAGGAGCTGTAATACTTCCATAGCCCCTCCGTAAGATCAACCGGCAGTCTCAAATGATGAGGTAATTCTGCTTTTATTCTTAGTAATACGTCCCTACATCCGAGAGATGATACTGAAGGCAGATCGTACCTCAGGTGCCTCAGCCTTTCACGTGTATTTTTCACGTACATGCCAATGCCAAAAACTGAAAAATATGAATGTCTGCTCGACAATACCCTCCTCACTTCCATCCTTGTAGGTTATCTGAATAACCTACGATAGCTTGTGCTCCTTTCACATCGAGGTGGCGCATGCTCCAACCAGCCATACCTGCCCGACCGAGGGCGCCCCCCCCAATTGCGCGATGGCGTAACCATCCGGAGTCAAGCATTCACCCTCAATGCTACACCTCCCAACCGGTCATACTCTTTTTCTTCACTAACTCCTTATTCCCTCGATTCTTCCCCTGGCTTCCATTTCCTCCGGGCCTCCATTTCCTCCGAAGCTCTGCTAGGGGTATGTTGTCTTCTCTAAGACCAAACTTTGTACATAGAGGTTCCCTGAGATCGCCCCCTCCCCCATTTAGTGGGATACTCCAACGCTCTGTGGTCTTCATGGCTACAGGTCCAGCATACCATCCAGCCTGCGTCTACCATGGATTGGCTTAGATCACCCCTTTCCGAGCCTCTATTCCTTCCGGGTGGGGTCTGCCTCTAATTCCCAGTTTTCGGGAGTGTCTGTAACGTTGTCTTGGTGCACCACCCCTGCTTTCCACTGCTTTTCCTCTCCTCAGATTGTCTATTCTTGGACCTTGCCTAATCCCGGGTGTCCTTTGCCCTTACCCTCTCACAATACCTAACTGCTCCTACCGTCATCCGTACCGCCTGAGTAAGATTATCAGGGGAACCCCGGAGTACGCCCAGACGTCCCCATCCCCAAGGGCATCGATGAACAGCTCTACCAATTGGATCTGAATCACCGTCCCTTGTCTAATTATCTCGTCGCGATAAGCGATCCTGGCTAATTTTGCCATACGGTCACGCAACTCCGATGTCGACTCCCCCTCCTTCTCTTTGATCTTCATGAGGTTTCTCATCCCCTCTATGGCAGTACGCTCCGTAGCATATTGCCTTTTTAATGCCTCTTTCAGCCGCACCCAACTTATCCCCGGGTCCCCTCGTATATTTTCGCGATGAATTTTGACACAGTACCCACCGCACCGTCATATTCTAAGAGTACCGTTTCTATGTCCCTCAGTCACAGTCCATAAATGATCCTTTTCTTGTCAGTGGCCGCAAGCCATTCCTGCAATTCCAAGGGATTTCCCCCACTACTAGGAATCCTCACTTTCCCCAATACTTCCGGGAGTTGTTGAATGCTCGGTGAGGACTCCTCACCTAATTCTTCCACCTCAGTAGTCGTGGATCCCTCACTTCTTTGGGACATATTTTTCTTTCTTCCCTTTATATATGATATATATATATATATATATATATATATATATATATATATATATATATATATATATATAGCTTCCTCACTGAGTAAATTAGGCACAAGGCCGTTTTTTTAATGTGGGAAAGGCACAACGCTGTTTTTTTAATGTCGGGAAAGGGGGCCAGCTCCCCGGGGAGCAGGGGAGCTGGATAGTGACAATTGGTATGAAGAGTTTCCCCTACATTAACCAATAACTGATTGCTATAAGAGTAATGGTCTCATATATGGGGTTGCTGGAACAGATACAACACTTTGATCTTGGCCCGAAGGCCAAACCCTCTTAAAAGGGGGAGCGGGTGATATTTATTTGTTCCCCCACCGAGCAAATTAGGCACAAGGCCGATTTTTAAAGTGAGGAGTGAACGGGAGAGGGAAGGGAAAAGGGGACCAGTTCCCGAGAGGTGGGAAATGGGAGCTGGATAGTGATTTGCCAGCTGGCCCAAGTAGGGTTGCCCCTACATGGACCAGAATATTGCCACAAGGACAATGGTCTTTGCTTGCACCATCTGCCGGACCAGATACTACACTTTGATCGTCTTTGCTTGCAGCATCTGCCGGAACAGATACTAAACTTTGATATTGGCCCGAAGGCCAAACCCTCTAAAAAGGGGGAGCGGGTACTCGCGGTTATGAAAGGCACGATATGCTTGGCGCGACAGAAGGAAGTTTGCGGGGATGCCTTCACCGCTCCTCAACTTATGCACATTTTAAAACTGAAGAAGGTGAAATTCTCTTCGGCAGACTTCAACGAAAGCTGTGTAAAAGTGTCGCGTCTTGAATGGAATTTTGACATAGAACATTTACTTAACACTTAAATCTTGTTAACATTTTTTTTTTTTTTTTATTTTTAACATGCAATGAAATCCAAGCTAATGAAACCCTACTACATAACATTTCTTACGTTCAACGGTTACTTCTTTTTATGTTTGTATTAAATAAAAGTTTCTAGTAACAATGATCAAATCCCTATGAATTATTGTACAACTGTTTTCATAGTTGTATGGTGATAAAATCTTAATTAGTTATATATTTAAAAGAATATGATTTAATCGTGTGGAGACTTTAAATTTTACAAGGTTAGTCACGTAATATAATCGTTAATTTTTTTTTAGAAAAAATGCCAAAGAATTATTAATATTTATTTACAAAAACAGTTGATTTAGATAAAAAAAAAATGATTATTTATCAATAGCAATCGGAATGAAAAAGAACAAAAATATAATACTTATGTTATTTAACCAAAATAACTGAAACAATTTACAAGAATTGTTAATATTACTTTGCTAACACTTGATTTGCATAAAAATGATTATTTATCAATAATTATCAAGAGGACCTACGACCGACCCCTTTTGACTCAGGAATCAGGACTAGAGGAGGTTATTCTTCGATTTTCCTCAGTGTATAGATGATAGCATAAGGTCCATATCTTTTGCCAACATTTTTAGCTGATAATCCCCTTTCAATTAGGGGATAAATTCGTTGCTTTTTAGATATAGGGCCACCATATTATTGTCTAATAAAGTGTCGTAAAAACAAAGTTTTGTTTTTGTTTCTTTTGTTTTTGTGTGTGTGTGTGTGTTTTTTTTTTTTGTAACCGCATATATATATATTTTTTGAATGACAAAACTACCTATCTCCTACGGTATCTAGTGATGGGCGATCTTTTACTATCATTGTAAATAGTCCATGTTTGCTGTATATAAAATGTTTATTCCCCCAGTTTCTAACATCATGTATATATTGTAATTTTTCATTTTTATTATGTCATAGAGAGATTTGGTTTTGTTGTTTGTGACGACACTGCTAATATTTTTTTTTTACCAGTTTCAGAAACTTACCGGTAGTTTCGTATCAAAAGCTTCGGAAACGTTGGCAATGCTGTGCTGCGTGTACTGTGAAATTTTCCTACTGTTCCGCACAATGTAAACGACTTGCCATCGTAATTGCTGAATCCACGGTATTTGCGGTGTGCCAAATTATTAGCAAGGCAGTTTGTTTCGTCAATCATATGGGTTGTAAAGGTAGTTTGAGTAGTTCTAAAACGAGTCCCATTACAGAACAGCTAGCAAAATTAAAACAACCTCGGAATATCGACAATGATAGGAAGGTACCATCAAACTGTGAAGAACTTTGTCAAGGACCCTACAAAGGTACGTAAGAGAGCTGAGAAGGGTTAATCTAGAGTTGTTTCACACCGTTCTCTACTAAAAATTAAACGTGAAGTTGTTAAGAACCCTGGGCAGACAAGTCGAGAAGTGTTTGACCAACCTGGATTAAAGAATGTCTCAAAAAGTACTCGATGTTGCCTTCTGAAATAAGTGGCAAAGTCTGTTAAGCCGTGACAAAGCCCCCATTAAAGCAACATCACATACAAAACGGATAGAAATGGACAGAGGACAACATGAAAATGGATTTTTCCAAAGTTTTGTTCATGGATGAAGTGCATGTCACTCTTGATGGCCCAGATGGATGGAGACAGGGATGGGTCCTAGACGGACAACATCGTCATCAGCGTTTAAGGCGCCAACAAGGTGGTGGTGGAATAATGATTTGGTCTGGGATTATCGGAAGGCGTAAAATGACGTCAAATGCTTATATAGCGTTTCTGAAGGATCACTTTGAACCATGGCGGAATAAGTAAAGGTTGACGTTCAGAAAAACCATAACTTTTATGCAGAATAATGCTCCCTTGCAAGCAGCAAACAAAAGCAAAGAGTATTTGCATCAACTGGGGTTCTCTTGGCGACGGAGAATGAAGTGGCCTGCAAATTCACCAGATTTGAACCCAATTGAGAACCTTTGGAGTATCATGAAGTGACGCCTCTATGCAAGTGGATGCCAATTTAAGAGCAAATATGAGTTGTGGGATGATATCGCGAGGAATAACTGTTGACAAAATCGCAATTTTGACTAATTCTGTGGACCAACGTCTTTTAAATGTCATTCATAAAAAAAGTATCGCATATGACCCACTAATTATGCCAACGTAGGAATTGCTATGTAGTTTTTGTGTTCTAAGAACTTTTCCTAGTCCATTTAATGTTTGAATATTATTTCAATAAACAAGTTATGTGTATATTGTGTTTTTCTCAACCTCGTTAATAACTTGACACACTAAAATCAACATATATTCCTATCTGTTGCCATAGTTTCGCTAATACTGCTTTAAATGCTTTTATTTTTCCGAGTAGGGTAGTTCAATTATGTAGTAAGCACTTTCTCAAATTTCATAGATTTTTATTCACTCGTTCCTTAAATATTTAAAAAATATAAACTCGTTAATAATTGGATACGCAGTGTAGTCGAGTTAATATATACGTTAGTTATACCTAGAGAATCCCCATCTCTTTTTTTGGCTTTGTGCATTCCATTAATAAATATTGTAGTCAGTCTACTTCCATCGTACACGTAAGTTGAGGTTCCCACCTTGACAACCAGTCTAGCAGAAATTAGGCTATTTCGGCGGCTTTTGAGGTCGAACTGCTACAAAATGTTGCGCAGCCTTATGAAGTCAACCCTCCCATTCCTTGCTTACCGGCTTTCGAGAGGAGCAAGTTTATCGCTCGTTTTTTTTGTTGTTGTTTTTTTTTGGGGGGGGGGGCTTGTTCATTCTTTGAATGAATATTATGGTCAGTGTAGTTCGTAATACGTAAGTCAATGTTCCAACCTTTACAACCTCCCTGGAAGAAAATAGACCATTTTGGTTGTCTTATTACTGTCGAACTGATGCAAAACATTCTGTGTAGTCCTAGAAGATCCACCCTCCCAGTTTATCGCTTGTTGTTTGGGGTGCTATTACCGGGGAATGCCATCAGGATTACTTATACACATTTTAGCAGAGAAGAAATTTTCCATCTCTTGAAACACTGGCCTATTTTCCCATATTCCGTCCTTGTGTCACATCCTCTCACGGTGGGAGAAAGGTAAATATTGGTAAGTGCATTTCCTCATCCTCCATCTTAGCGGTGCTTACTAATACGTACTACGCTGGGATTTTTTTTTGGGGGGAGGGGTTTATAACTTACCTTTCTAACTCATCTTTGTGCCCGTGTTTTCCTCGGTGATCCTTCCAGGTTCACATCTTGGCGATGAAGGATTCGAATTTACCAAGGGATTATCCACCATAAAAACTTGACGACGGAGGATTCGATTTTCAAAGGGAATATCCAGAACAACTGAGCAGCACAACAGATTAATGAACTAGGGTTCGTGAATCTTCTGTTCGTTTTCATGTACAACAGCCCTGAAGGGAATTAGACCTTTTGGAGGACCGAGTTCGTCATCCGGATACGCCAATAACCAGCCGTTATCGATTCTCATTTGCAGTTCATGACCATATTCTTCACGAATTTTTGCTGTGGCTATATATTCTGCAAGTCTATATTTCAACGTAATTAGAGGTTGGTTTTCATCCCATTTCCAGCTCATTTTCAGTCTATTTCCAAGATGCGGTTCACTTCTGAGTGTTCTTTTCATGCTTTGCAGTGTAATCGGGCTCGGCAGTGATGATAGCAGCAAAAAGCGGTTTGCTGAATTGTCAAAATGTTACGTCATTGGCACTAGACACACCTACCCCTCCCAGCCGCTTGATTTTTTGTCTTCTGCTTCCAGGCTTCATAATCATATGAAGGTTGCCAACATCCCTAAGTGAAAGTGTTTGTCTAGAGCGATATGAAATCCAACTTGTGAACTCAATTCGTGTCATTAATTACTTGACCACCGTCACCTGCCTTACTTATGCCGTAGCGATAGAGATTAGAAAAAGGATGTCCTAAAATTAAATAAAAACCGTTTTTGTATTTTTATAAGTATATTTTCAGACTGCTATTGATACATATATCTGCAGATTTATACGTCTGTTCATTACATCTTCGTACATATATTATCCATATTTACTTATTTTTAAAAAATGAAATCGCTAAAAATTAATCTGATGTCGCTGGTGAACATCCTTCATTCATTTGAAGTGAATGACGGTTCGATTCCATTCCACGCTATCTTTCTAGTTACAATCATTTCAACAATGACATCAGGTAATTATAGAAAGAAATGCATGACTGTTTGCAACATTCTAAGTAAAAGTGTTTCTAAGGATTGAACTTGATTCGAACTTGCCACGTCGGATGTGTTCATTATTTGACTTCGCCATATTTTTTTTTTTTTTATGATGGACGCCAGTTTCTAAGAGATCTTTGTACAATATATGTGCCCATCTAATCACCTGTCTACGCCTCGTTTTATTTTGCGAGAAGTCCCCGTGAAAAGGCTAGTAGTATAGTGCTATCG
>NC_136522.1:49728959-49788959 GCF_053919585.1 Euprymna scolopes | reverse complement strand
GTTTATTCCGGAAGCTGTTCTTAAGATGAGGAGGTAAGGAGTGATTATAAGGTGGACCTAATCTTTAAAAAAAAAAACAAGTTTTTTAAATGATTAAAATAATTTTTCACTTTTACAAACATTTTTACATGCGCACAGAAGCAACTATTTTTTTATTTACTTTTTAATTTTTTTCTATTTAAAAATTAGTAGATTTCAATGAATAGAATAATAAATCATTTATCATTAATATGTGTTTTTGGTCTTGTGTTGAATGAAACTTTATTTTTCATTACAAAAATAATGAACCAATTTAAATCTTCCGGCATGCGTTTAAGGGTTACAAAATTATCAATAAATCGTTTAGTTACTAAGTCAACGTCAGTAAATAAAAAAATGTTACGTGCGCATGCATTAGCCTTGACTAGGGAGGGGCTAAGATAACGACCATTAAATAATTATGCTGGTCGCCATGGAACTCCACGCCCAATGAGTACCTAAAGTGGCACTTATGCACTTATTTTATCGTGCTATTTTTAAAAATAGTGTTTTCACGTTAAATTCAAATTTTACAATATCTTTTCTTTTATTAATTTGTTAGGTGAAAGTACAGATAACCCGGTTGGTTTCTAATATGTGGAAAATCTATCTCCCGACAAAAATGGGTAATCTGGATAGTAACGAAAAATTAAAATTGCCTCAGTCTCAAAAGATTTCTTCTTTACTGAACGAGGAAAAAACCGTGAAGTGTAGGTCACCTTCTGTTTCTCTCCCCCTCTCTTTCTCTCTTAATATTTCTCTCTTTACATCTCTCCCTTTCCCTCCCTCAATCTTTCAAAATAAATGTTTCTATTTCAACAGTATTTGCAGTTAAAGGTGGCCGAACGGATAAAGTCCTTGCTATTAAAGCTGGGTATGGTTTCTGTTGTTGTGTTCGAGTCTGCCGACTGGTGCTAATCGAGACACTCTGCATTGATGATTCCGAAAGGATTAAACACTATTTATATATAAATATATGGGTTTGTATTACTGTACACATAGATTCGAAAAAGTTGTCAAAAACCAAATATATAACAAGTAAATGTTATCAAAGGCAAGATAAGTTACTTTTCTACCAAACTGGATATATTTTTCGTGTTTTTATTCAATATAACATGTTTATTTCAGCTCGAAAAGCATACAGCGTTTACCGATGTGTTGGAAAATTCAAGATGGTGCCTGACTCTCTCTTTAACACGGTAAGTTTGGAAAAAAATGTTATAAATAAAAAACTAGACAAAATACTGTTAAAAACTCGCTCAATATATGTTACCGTGACATAGGTTGACATATATTCGGTGGATTTTTAACAGTATTTTGTCTAGTTTTTTTTTTTTATTTATAACACCGTTTCCCAAACTTACCGTGTTAAAGAGAGTCAGGCGCCATCTTGAATTTTCCAATACATCGGTAAAGACTGTATGTTTTTCGAGATGCATAAACCTGTTACATTGAATAAAAACACAAAAAATATATCCAGTTAGGTAGAAAAGTAACTTACCTTGCCTTTGATAACATTTATTTGTTATATATCAGTTTTTTGACAACTTTTTCGAATCTATGTGTACAGTAATACAAACCCAAAAATATAAATACATTATTGTTGGGACGATTAATCGGAATCGGAAAAGTTTGGATTTTAGGAGTATCAGGTCGATATCGGATTCGGAGAAATTACTTTCCGATGCCATAAACGATTCTTTTAATTGTATTTTTTTATATTTAATTCTGTAAAAAGTAAAAATGTCCACTGCTGATAGTAATGATTAAATATTAAATATTTATTAAATTTTGACTAGTAGCTAACTGACTAGAAGAGACGTTGCGAGCCTGTCCTTGTTTTATCGTTATTTCCATGGCAGATGCTCGTCTGAACTCCAATCTCTGGTCCCCCCTCGCCAATCTTTCACGAAAAACACCCGTCTAGCTGAATCCACTGTGAAAAAGTTCCCCCACTCTATATCTGTGCCTAAATCAAAACGCGGATTCCATGAACAAAGCTTCTTTCTTAGAACTGCACGCCTGTGGAACTCTGTTCCGTCTGCCTGCTTCCCACCGGACTACAACTTGGATGTCTTCAAGTCCAATGTTAACAAATTCCTAATGAACCGCCCCCTTAAGTAAACACTTCAGCAAATCTCCACACTAACGTAATGTACTTACAATAACCCTTATCCCTGAGTGGCTTCCGGGCCTTGATAAGTGGTGATCACTGTGTAAAAAAAATCTATAGATCGTCCCCAACACGTGTATTTTTACACTTGATAAAATAGTTCTCGTCTTCTTTCACCAACAACGACTATATCTTATTCCTCGCATTGTGATAGCCTTCTAAATCTCTACTACATACCTATCCCACACAATGCTTCAAGCAAACTACATATCAATCCTAAACTATTATATTAACTTTGAATAAATCAGTTTTCGGTTTCTTTTAATTTGCATATTGTATATGATATTATTATCACACTTTGTACTACTGCTACTACCGTCAGCTTAAACTGAGAAACCACGAAAAACATGAACTATTTAATGCAAATAGTTATCAAACGTTGGCATGTACTAAAATGGCTTTTTTTTTCAAAGTGCGGATCTGTAGATGATGCTTAAATTTGTATTGTGGTATTTCATGTGCAAAGATAGTAAAATAGTTATATTAGCTTTGAATAAATCAGTAGTCGGTTTCTGTTTATTTGCACATGAAACTGCTGTAATACTGCTATAATATCGAGTTGGAATACATTACATTATTTTTTTCATAGAGCGTAATGATAATTGTACGATCGTGCTTAAAGACGTGAAAGCATGCTTATTATATAGGTGTTTTTATAACTTATACTTTTACTACCGCTACTACAAACAGCTTAAATTTAGAAACGAAAAAAAACATGGACTATTTAACTCATATAGTTAACAAATAGTTGCATACAGTAAAACAGGGTTTTCCAAAGTGGGGATCCATAAGTGGAACTGGGACGCCCAGAAAGACCTTTCTTAAAGAGGACCAAATTCTTCGTATGGAAAAATTAAATTTTGATCTTGGTTACTGGAAACAGATATGATTCATAATTACAGGTGTAAAGAATCTCAGGATAAAAATATAAATTAACAAAAGTGCGACAATTTTTAATTAATAAAAAAGAAAGAATAGATGTAAACATTCTCATTAATTAGTGTGAAAATTTAAACTTAATGTTGAAATTAATGTTTTTTTCATATTTATTTAAGAAATTATTTTGTTAGTGCCCCGTGAAAAACTTTTGTCCTGCTCAGGGGCACCATGGTCTCCTGCAGTTTTGGAAACCCTGGATTAAAATATGTGAAATAGAGGTAAAATATGCTATGAGCATCTATTATTATCTTAGATGTCATAAATGAATCTATTATTCTTCCTTTCGTTTTCTAGGCAATTGGTTTCGGACCTTGCTCGAAACGGCCCTGTCGTATATGTGAAGCTTGTTATCCCTCGGAGTCAAGCTATACATGTGTTAAAGAAGGTAAGCCAGTTACGGTTAACCCAAGTGATAAATATGGAAATGTTTTTATGAATCAGTTGGTTTGAATATTCCATCTGCCTATGGAGCGCCTCCGACTAAATGAAACAGTCGAGATCAAACTACATAAAATAGAAGGAGTCAGAATGTATGAACGAGAAGGTTATTTATCTTCGGGCCATGGTGATATGATGTGACAAAAGGGTCAGAAAGTGGGAATCGAAAGATAGAGCGTTAGAGTATGAAAACGCTCTGGTCTCTAAAATATACCTAAGCAAACACGTCGATATTCTCCTGTATGAGCGACTCGGGCGACTTTTACTAAACAGATCCTTTCTCAAGAGGCGAAGGCAAATCCTTGGCGGGTGGAACTCATAGAATTACACATAACCAGAATGATAACTCAGTTAACAAGAGCTAATCAATCTCAGCAATGGCTTTCACTAGAGGTTGGCTTTGCTACCGAGAATGCTATAAAATTGACATGGCGGATTTCGGTAAAATGTTACTGAAGTCTTTGCCCGTCTCTTTCCCCCTTCTCTCTCTTTCTCTCAACCCCTCACTCTCACTCTCTCTCTCTCTCTCTCTGTATCACTCTCCCTTTCTCTCTCTCTTTTACTCACTATATCTCTATCTCTTCATGATTAAACAATCCATATGGAAAATAATAACGACACTTATTTAAAATGCCGTCTTACGATCAGCTAATTTGACAGCTAATAATTACCATTGTAACATGTTGAGTGGCTTTAATGTTGTATAGCTTGGGTGTGCGTATATACCATGTTCATATATTTACATGTATATGTATACGTGTGTTTATTTGACGTGTCTAGTTCGTGTATGCAACGTGTTATGATCGTTTCTGATGTTTGTAATCCTCTAGAGTTCAATATGTTCCTGGTGTATAACGGTTCTGAGGGTTTTTTACATCTAGCTAATATATAAACAAACATTGTCTATCTTTCAGTTTTGTTTGGCCAATCTGCCAGAAGCTGTAATAAAGATTCATCCCAAGGAAAAGACCAACACATCTCGAGTTGTATATTCTGGATGTTTCCCCAACTTGAACGTTTGTCTTAAATTTCGACATTCTATATACCTTGGCCTAACATATTCCTCGGATGTTCAGAGCCATTACGACAGGTCGCTAGCTGACTGTCCCTCGTCTGTCCAACTCGACTGTCTTTACAACTAATCTTTCTCTACGTGTATATAAAACAAACAATCTTTCGTCCTAATTACATGATCAATTGTCATAGCATTAAAGGATCATCGCCTGACTTTTGTCGCGTATATTTGTTTATCTAAGAATTCCGACGTTATCATTATCGTCAGTTAAAATTCCTGATGTGGTTGTTTTATGTTAAAATTTCACAGTTTACATACCTAATATCTACGTTAGCTGACATTCCATTTAAGCTACAAAACGATCTTAATATTAGTTCAGATTATTTTCCGGCGTTTTCCGTAGAACTAACAATACAAAACTACCCCAAATAAGCTGATTTGAATATCAGAAATTTAAGACACACCGAAAAACTAATTCTTGATTAGTAATACTAATGTAACTGAAATATGTAATTTGGTAATGTATTATTATTTCAATCACGTAAATTATTTCGAGTTAAAAAATCACTTACTCGAGCTGATGCGAGAGGAATAGAGAGTGAGAGACGGTGGGATGGCGTTCATTGTCCTGTCCAAGAAATATGGCGAAGCAGCAGTTAGCTCAGTGGAGTCCTCGTGATGATATCGCTGCGCTTACATAATAGAATAATAATGAGTCTTAAATTCAGGCAATGCGAAAAGGGCCTAACTTCTCCTTAAGCTATTTTAGATTTGCAAACCGGATAGTTTATTCGACGCTCCAGTTCTCGGAAGATTTAAAGGGAAGTGATTGAATGAGAATTAACTGCCTGGCATGGATGGTTTGAGTAGTGATTGGCTGTACTATGCCTTTTTTTACATAGGCATCACCACTTATCAAGGCCAAGAGGCCACTTGAGGATAAGGGTTAAAGAGTGTAAAGTAGAAATTGGACAATATAGTAACCGTTAGTAATGGACATTCGGTAAATTTGTTAACTGATATGGAACGGGTCATCAAAAACTTGTTTACGTTAGACTTGAAGACAACCATACAACCTTTCAAATATCCTCACTATGAATTCTGTATTCTTTTAATTATATGTCCCTATTCTATTTTAAACTAGCTGTGAGGGGTTATCTGTCCGGTGTTGCCGAGTCGTAAAAAAATAATTGTGACAGAGAGGAGGCAAAAAAATATGACAACGAGGATGGGGGAGGCGTTGCTAGGTTGTAAAAAAAACCGGATTGGCTGGCATTAGCCAGAAGGGAAATCGAAAGCAAAATAATGACATGTGCCGTGCGCGAAACCGCACAGCAGAAGACCATAAGAAAGCACGTTACTCAGAGGACTAAGACGCTAACGAATTATTACATTGCAAATTCATCTATTCGAAAAGAAAGTTAGTAACTCGCGTTTACGCAGACGCGTTAAAGATTCAGCGTCGTAGCGAAGATTTTTACATGACCCCCTTTACAAATAAAACGATATTTCTATATGAAACAATTGACGATTTTTTTTCTAATTTTTTGATAGTATTTGTCCGAGAGATCGCTCTTTCTTACGGTACCATGGTCATGCCGCAACGGTATGAATAACATCTTGCGGATTTAGTATCTGTGTCAGTTTGCTCGACAGTACGCCGTCTGCCCTCCGCGCGTTTACTAAAACGTATAACCTTATGGCACACTGGATAAGCCGCTTGTTTTTTTCATTATTTAAGTTGGTCTAAAACACGCTACATGGCAACCAAAGCGTAAAAAGCTACTGTAATAAAGGTGACATTTATAGGATTAACTTGGGGGAGATTTGAGTAGCGAAATGCTTGTTAATATGTGTGAGTATTGGTATTGGAGGCATGAAGAGAAATTGAAAAGCAAGCAATTCGAAGATGATATATATTAGAATAAAGTGAAGGGACAGGGTTCTGCTGATAGTCCAGAAGATCAAGTTATCTATGTAAAGGGCGTACAGGTGTACTATGTTAACTGGAGCACATTTCGTGGAAGTACTTGTAAAATAGTGCAATGATGTAACCGTGAGGCGATGCGATAAGAATACAGGGAGCAGGCAAAAAAATGAACAGAAAGCGGGTCGATGAAAAAGTATTAAGAGGGTTGGGTGTTGCTGGTAGTTAGCAGGCTCGGGTTATTTACGTTGAGAGGGAGAGAAAATACACTACGTTTATCGGAGCACATTTCTAGGAGCACTTGTAAAATAAGTGGTATAGTATTGCAGCAATGGGATGGAAACATAGGGGGAAGAAAGAGAATTGTAAATACAAGCGCCAGAGAAAAAAAACGATATTAATATATAGTGAAACATTGATGAGTTACAGAGTGTAATTATAATTAATTATTTAGGCGACTACGTGTGAAAAGAAAGAAAAGGCTTGAAGTTTTGTTCCAAGTTCTGCAGAAGGGCAGGTCCTGTAGAATCAGCAGAAAAGAAAGTCCTGTAAAGTCAGCAGACGAGCAAGTCCCAAAAAATCACACACACACACACACTAAAGTGCTCTTAAAGCTGCAGCAGTTCACCGATACGATCACACTTACGTCGATCCTAGAAAAAGACGCCGCCATGTTCCAAACACACTCCCTTTATCCTTCCGGCGTTCGTCCTCGGCCAATCAGCAGCCAAAGAACGGTCACGTGGGGCCCAGCGATGATCGCACAATCTACAAGATGAGGACGGCGCCATTTTGGAATTTCTTTCATGTTTCGGCCATGCACGTACGCACACCGTAGGAGCGTTCCAAGGTAAGGCATGACGCGCAGTCACGTGAGCGCTTCCTCCCTTCATTTTCTTCGACTCTACAGGTTGTTAGGGTGTATAAGTATAACGATATACGATCCTGTATCATTCATAACGTTACCGATGTGGCAGGTGTCCTTTGATCGTACCTTGTCTCGTTACAAGCTGGCCTGTTGATCGTCCTTACCCACTGTGTTTTTATTGAGGGGCGCTTTTCCTCTCGATCGAATCGTCTTTCTTCCATGTGTAGGGAGTCTCCGGGTACATCAATCACTCCGCTGGTCCTTGCGGCTTACTGAAAAATCAAGAGTTCTCACCACAAACAAACAGAACTCCGGGTTATAACAGTACAAACTATTTATTGTTTTCATTACTTCATAACAGCTACTATCTCATTTGAGGTGACTGACTATAGCAGTGAACAATGTAAGACCAGACCAGTAAAGTCACAGAGTTCCCATTAACACAGGCTAGTTCTCATCATAACATCAGGCCCTGAAGGGCTCCCCAAATCGGGAGCGCTGGACAAGCCCAGCTGATCGGTTTGCTGGCTATCACTCCTGCTTAGAAAACCTTTTTCTAAATCCAACTCCTTTTCCCCCACCTCTCCTTAAGAGAATGGTTACAAACACCTTTCTTTCTTTCTCTTAGAGCTTATCTCTACCAAACCTCAACCACCACCTGCACTGAGGTGTTTCTACTTATTATCAATTTAGGGGTGATTAGTCACTCCAAGTCGAACAATGTTTGGCAGCGACCCTCACTCTTGAGACACAACTTCATATCTATCAACAGAGGTTTTTAAAAGCAACCTTTTATATAACAGCAAATGAGATAAAATAAATATAATTTGTTTTTTTTTTCTTTCTTACAAAATTCCATAGACATTTCTGTTTAAACAACATCAAACCATTATTATCATCATCATCATTAGAATTCAGCCGTGCGAATTCCTCTGAATTCGTGTCGACTACCAAGGTCACTCGGCATCGCCCGGTCCCCATCGGGTCACATAAGTGCACTATCTTTATTGGAGCACATTACGTGAACATACTTCCAGAATAAGCATAATGGTGTAACACTGCGGCGATGCGATCGGAATTGGAGTTTGGCAGACAGTACGGGATGTATTAAGTCATAAATTTTGTTTTAAATCCCATCCAAGGGGGATAGGCTAGTAGGTAGTTCAACTAGTGGCAACAATGCTATTGACAGTTAATAGATACTAAGATTATTAGTTACCATTTTGATTAAGTGATTACTGAAGCAGGCCGAACTCATGAGTTGTGTATTTTATTAAATATGTATTCTTTTCAGTTTTAAGTATTCCAAGTATTTATTTTCAGAATTGACCAGCTGTAGAGATGTGAAGATCTGCACAAACGCCACATCAGATGGTCATTATTTCATCCGACCTGTGATGGGTACGAAACCTTTCGTGAAAATCTACTGCCACCTAATGTCAAGCAAGTACCCAAAAGATTATGTGACTCTATATAAGGAAAACTACAGCAAAGTCCCTCCTATAAACAGCCAATCGTGTTCAACTGTTGATTGGAACCAAGGAAAACCTGGTGTTATCTATTACTGGAAGATTCGTCTAGACGTGATGGTTAGTAAGTCATTTATGCAATTAGCGTTAAGTGTCTAAATATTAATTTATTTCTCCGACATCCGGTCTCACAAAAACTATCATCATCATTACATCCCTTTTATAGTCGCTCTTTATCAGTTAAAACTCAGTAAAATCATTTACCCTCCAAAAATTTTCAAAACGAAAAGAAAAATATGGCTTTCTGTTTACGGTTTCAAATTGGCTATTTTATTTTATAATTTAAAAAAGGTCATGTTGAGAGAAGGTTATAAGTTTTGTATGTTAGAGATTCTTTTTAAAATTAAAACAAAATGTGCAAGTGAATTGACATATTTACTTATATAATTTATATTTAAAAAGTATTCAGAAAAAACAAAAATATATTGAATGTTGAATTTCATTTGCAAAAGTTTTAATTTTTTTTAAATAAATTCTTTTTTGTCTTAAAGCGTTTTAAAAGAATTTGGTAAAAATTGTATTAAACTCGTTATTAGTTTTATGTTATTGTTAATTCTTTTTTATTATGTGTTTTAAAAATGTTCAACTATTCGAGAATTTCCACGGATTCTGCTAGTCAAAATATTCATACTTAAGTACTTTTGTACACGAGCCTGTATACATGTGGGTGTGCTAGTTTGTATATATGTGTGTACGCGAGTCTGTATACATGTGGGTATGCTAGTTTGTATATATGTGTGTACGCGAGCCTGTATACATGTGAGTATGCTAGTTTGTATATATGTGTGTACGCGAGTCTGTATACATGTGGGTATGCTAGTTTGTATATATGTGTGTACGCGAGTCTGTATACATGTGGGTATGCTAGTTTGTATATATGTGTGTACGCGAGCCTGTATACATGTGAGTATGCTAGTTTGTATATATGTGTGTACGCGAGTCTGTATACATGTGGGTATGCTAGTTTGTATATATGTGTGTACGCGAGCCTGTATACATGTGAGTATGCTAGTTTGTATATATGTGCGTACGTTGGACATGTTTGTTTTCTGATCATTGTATCATTTCTGCCCATGTAAACATTATGTTAAATTTCTGCTCTGTTTAAAAAAAATGACGACACACTGATACGGAAGTCGTTTCAAAAGTAAAGGCTCCTGATTTTTTGTTTGATTTTTGTTGTTTTTCTTAAAATGTTGATTAGCTACAAAGACGAGACTTGCTCTCCAGAATTTATTTTTCGGTTTGTTTATATCACCACTATCCTTAATGCACTTTTGCCTGCAATTTAATGCATCCGTGATTATGAAGCATATCCATTATACGGTTTACTTTCTTAGAATCTCAAACGGTCAATATCTGCATCAGAGAGATGGTACGTTTAGTTCAAGAATTCATAAATTAAGTGATCATTGCAATGCATTTAAAAATCCTCTCCGATCTATTCGGGTGGAATGCAAAAAATGAAGGCATTACTTTTTAAACGCTGTTCTTATATAAAATATAACAACGTATTTTTAATGTTGGTGACTTTTATGGATGGATAGAATTAGACATGTTGATTTCTATCAGATGCAAATCATCAACCAACTCTAATATCGACTTCAGGTGTTTATTATAGAACCATTTCGGACCACAATTAAGGTAGTATCATCACGGTAATTACACTCCAATGGAGTTTTATTCGACCATTCTTGTTTGAATGGATTGGTCTGACTTCGGTTACAACTGTGTAACCTGTTGCCGAAAACGACATGTCAAACATCTTGCCTTTAACTTATCTTCTTTTTGACAATGGACAACGTTTGTTGCTTCTTCATAGCAGATAGCTTTATCACGTTCATCATTTTTTAATAAAATGTCCTTTAAGTATATATGATAATTAAATTTATTGCATCTGACATGTATTTCCAGCTCTATCCTTTTGTAAAAATTATTTCTCGGTACACACGGCCTATATATAGTAGAACGATACATTTGTCGCCTTCAAGAAAAAACACTACAACTTTATTTTAAAACTTTTATTGAAAAAATCAGTTTAGGTAACTTGATTATGTAGTAGAGCTGAGATCTGTCTAATATAGCCGTCTTCAGAATAAATCATCCACCCGATACGGGTCCAGAACTGGAAACATACCTTTCCCACAAGCGCCAGCGGGAGCTCGGCAGATAGCGGTTTTCAGGTTGGCTTTAGTGTTGTAGGAGGTCGTGTTGCTGCTGTTCTCAGCGCATGACCAAACTAAGTAGATCAGTGGGTTCAGCACATCCAGGTACACTTTTGTGTTGACTTTCAAGCCGATTCGAAGATGAGAGATGGCATGATAAGACGCTCACTTGAAACCACGCAAAAACAATAACCGTGGACAGAAACTTCCTTGAATACTGCCCTCAAGCGTTCAGATTGCAGGATTTGCACGATCGGTAGAGAGCATGATTTGTACAGCGGTGCATCTCTGATCTTTCTCGTTGAACATTGTGTCATTTTTAGACATGATAGAAAGCTCCTATCACTCCTGGGATACTTGTACATAACTGGCCAACTGGTAGATTTTCTGCAGCAAAAAAAAAAATAAAAATAAAAATAAAAATTGGTTTCCATCAAACAAAAACGGAAGTAGTATTTTTGGGGCGACAATTTTATCGTTCCACTCTGTATATTACAGCAGATTTCCTGTTCAAAATTTATTTTAAATACCATTTTCGTACATTAGATTTTGTTGTGTCTTTCTATTTTTCGCCAGGGGCACAGTATTTTTTTTCTAAATAATTTCTAGGTACACACGGTTTAGGTATTAAACAAGATTATAGATTCATACTTTTTCTCTAAGGGGATTGGTAGATTTTCTAATTGTTTTTTGCTTATTGCGTTTTACCAATTTTTTCAAAATAATTTTTCGGTATACACGGACAAAATATTAAAGAAGATACCAGATTCATAATTTTCATTTTAGTAACCTTTTGGTACATTCGATAATTTATTATTTATCGGTTCTTGTATCTGTCGTCAGGTGTACGTTTACGGCCTACGTATTAATCACTATGTCAGGAAATAATTTTTATTTATGAAGTGCAGTATTCAAAGATGAGCAGAAACAGTCGGTGTTTCAAAAGAGAAATTCTTTTAAAGCGACCCGCCCCAAAAATGTCTTCGAATAACAAAAATCCAATTTGGTCTCCTTAATAACAAATTAGGAACAACAACAAAGAAACGGCAAAACCCAAATAAATCGCATGTAATCACCTCCTACTATCGACTTACTCTGTGTCTGACCATAAACACTAATGGCTCATTTTCACTCATCTTAAGCTCATATTACCCTTCATTTTTTTTTGCATAGTCAAATAAGGATGTGGGACATTTCCTAATTATTATTGTGTCTGGCATTTGGCCAGGTGCACACATTTGTCAAACACAACGAAGTAGTAAACAAGATTTCAGGTTCATAATTCTTATTCAAATCATCTTTTGAAACATTTCACAATTGTTTAATGTTGAAAAATACCCATAAATATTATATTTTAAATTAATGCAGATTCCTGATTTATTGTAAAAAGAAATACCGTAAATATTACACATAACGTTAAATTCATTTCAAAAATGAAGTCAAAAACAAGGAAGGAAACTGAGACATGTGCATGCGAGTATCATGATTATTCTAAAGAGTTCACTTCTCGTAAGTAAAAAAAAATAAAATACCCGAGCTAAGATCGAAAACAAAACCTAAAAACAGTGAGTCAAGTACGATAACCATTAGACTAGCTTGACACGCTTTTAGGACGTGTGTTCAAACTTATTTATTTTTAACATAAGGAAGCTGCCATGTTTCACGGCCGCGCATGCGCATTCGTGAATCAGTTGAGAAACAAGTAAAAGTCCGATGACTCCTAAATAACTATTATTCAATTTTTACTGCTTAGCAGCTCTTTTTTTGGATCAAAACAGATTATAAAATTTCCTATATGTCGACATACCGTACATACAAAATTTTACGTTTGTAGATCAAAGATTTGTTAAGAATAAAGGTTAAGAATTGTTCTCCGCACACATTCTCACTTTTATGGATATATAGATTTTTCTACATCTGTAACCAGGCATATGCCTTTGTCAAAAGATTTCCTGCTGTACATTGTCTAGGTATTAAATAATTTCTAGGTACACATGGCTAAGTAATTGTTGTGGGGTACAAATCACCCCTATTTGAGTACGAAGTAGAATCAACCAGTCCTATGAATACCATTGGTTTCAGAGACTAAATGGAGACATTCATACGATGTTTAACCGCATGCTACGAACATGTTCCTCTCATATCACCTTAGTGGCTCCTGTATTCTTTATGAAAACTACATATTGTTTTTATACACTTTACACTACTTGTGGTTTCTTTCATTTGCAACCTCTAGCACGGGTCTAAAACAGTAATTAAACAAGATTTCAAGTTCATAATTTTTGTCTAAATGGTAGATTTGCTAATATATTTTTTCTTGCGTTTGTCGCCAGGTATACACTTTTCACAATATAGTTTCTCGGTATACATGATTTATGTGTTAAATAAGATGCTATAAGTTTTATTCAAATTACTGATTGGTACATTTGATAATTATTTTATTGTTTCCTGCATTTGGTCAGGAGTTTCTTTGGGTTTTTTTTTGTTAAATACAGTCCTTTATATACACAGCCTACATATTAAGCAAGGTGTAATATTCAAGATTCTTATTCAAATAACATTATGGTACATTTGAAAATTGTGGATTGCCTTTGGTCAGTTGCACACATTTGTCAAAATGATTTCTTAGTACATATTGGCTAAGTATTAAACAATATATCAGGTCCATAATATTTAATCAAATAACTTTTAAGTACAGTGAATAATTATTATATGATTTCTTATATTTATCGCCGGGCGCATGCTTTTTTCAAACTTATGTGACCCATAAATAAAACATGATTGTAAGTTTAAAATTTTTATCTAAATAACTGTTTGGTACATTTGATAATTATTTTTCTTGCATTTGTCGATAAGGATACGCTTTATCATAATTTCTCCGTAAACACGTCCTAGGTGTTTAACATTAATTCGATGTTACGTTTTACTTTTCTTTTTTTGTATTTTTTTCTAGAATTTGCGTGTTGTGACTGACGATAGGACATTCACGAATGTTAGTTGTGATCCAAGCCATTTTGGAATATCAGATCAACTTTCCAACAATGGAAAACCATGTACAGTTGACGAGAAGTACGGGGTTGCGAGTGATTGCATGGCATACGAGTGTGAACCGAAACGAGGAAAGTTCCTTATAGACTTACAAGGTTCCGGATTTATAGTTCAGCCTTCGGTTAGTATTATTATATACGTATGACGATAGAACTGATACCCCCTCGACGTACATACTCCCGATTAACCCGATAAGCAACGAAACCTTACGCCTTCACGACTGAAATCCTCAGATGCTGCAAAGTTTTCTAGTTTTATAGCTCCTTCCCTCAAATTGCTTGACTTTGAAATTCCCTTTGTGTTTTCTGCTTCCCCGACTTTATCGATATGCAGAGACATAAATGTAATGTAAGCATATTTTTTCTGCTCAACTCTCTACATTCCTCTTTATAGTAGACTCATTACGTCCACGTGGCAAGATGCCTTGTTTGAGATAAATAAGAGAAAAACACGACTAAATCGAAGCAAAATCACGCAACTTCACTATAATGGTCCTTCGATTACGGATGAGTTTTTATTCTAATTGCTGTTTGAATTACTTCTCTGTACACTAGTTTCCCTCATGTCTATTATACGACGTTGTATTATCATCAAATATACCCATCTCAGATACAATGTTATCATGGAGGTTGTGTATGAATATCAGCAATGATAAAAGTTCAAAGGTCGCCACCTGAGGCACTCCCGCATTAATAAATTGCTGCTTGGATGTACGTTCATCAAACACGACCTGGATTTTCCTCTTGTCTAAGAAGGATCTAATTATACTTAGCATTCGTCCATTAATACCGTATTATTTAATTGTAATTAGGAGCCCTTTATGCCAGACTTTGTAATAGACAGATCACAGGCTACAGCCCTAGCTATCATGGCCTAATCCAGTACATGCTATAAGCGGTCGGATATTACCGTAAAAATACTTGCAGCAGAAAAGGATTGCCTAAATTCATATTTTCTGTCAGAAAGAAGAAATAACTTTCGCGAAGTGATTGATTAATGTCTCAACGATTTTAATGAAAAGGGGGACTAGACTGATAAGGTGATAATTGAGCAGGTTATTTCTTTCGCCATAAGTATTGTACACTGGTATTACAGTAGCAATTTTCCAGCTACATGAGAAGAAAGATTCATCAAGGCATATGCTGAAGAGTTTTAAAGGTATACGGTCATCTTTCCTGAAAATTTCTTAATTAGTATAGTGGAGATGAAACCGCGCCCACATACTTTGGATGTGCATAAGTTTTTCATGATATCGCTAACAGGTGATTTTTCACATAAAAAAATGTCGTTTCTGTCCGCATTAGGTAATTTAGGAAGGTATTGTTTGTTGAGGCTAAAGATGAATTAGAGACGAATCACTGGGCAAGCAGTTCAGCCTCATCAGTTGCCGTGCAAGTGATTCAGCTGTTGAATAGTGGAGCCATCACGGATTGCCCTTTACTCACTCCATAATTATATCTATTTTTAAATAGCAAATTTCTATCTTCTGCGAGTATGTGTGCGTTTTCTGCTTATTCAGGAATACCATCTTTTGGCTGTAGCTATTTATTTTATGGTCCTGGATATGACCTAAAACTATATCCGATGGTGAGGCCCCACCTTGCGGGCTTTGGGGAGTGTGCAGTCACCCTTTAATTGCCATTGCTCCGAGGTCCACTCTGGCCCGGAATGGTAGTACCTGTTAGAGTCCTAACTATGGGTTAACTAGAATCTGACGTAAAAAAAATATACTCCATTAAAAATAACTAGATTCGGCATTAAATAACCTGAAAAGGGTTGATATGCCGTAAAACAAAAACAACCAACCAAACAACTATTTATTTTATAATTTCTTTCTCTGCCAAACTTCACACTTAGGGGAGCCCAATAACTTTGGCCCCTTATTCAAATATGGCTCTTTACATTTCAGTAGTTTTGCGTTTACTTTAGAGTTAACAAAAGCAAATCTATTATAAGAAAGTTGTATTTCTGTGCGTTTGTTTGTTGTTCAAAATTTGTTAATATATGCAAAAGGAATATTCTCTTACACAAATAGAGTTTAATACTGAAAACGGAATCCTATATATTTTTATTCCTGCATGATTTATGCAAAAGCAACCAGCATTCAAGCGGTTATCTTATTTGATATTACATTCAATATATATATATATATATATATATATATATATATATATATACAATTAACCCTAAATTTTAATGGAAATTTATAATAGAATTATTTAAATATTCTATTTAGAAATATTATATAACGTTAATTTACTTAATTTATTTTTAATTTAATGTACATTTAATTTAATTTATTTGTAATTATTAGTATAAATGTTGTGGTTGTATCCACCTAATTAGCATGTGTGGAGTGGCAATCATATAAATATGCTTGGTACCGTAAAGACGGGGGAGACCCAACAAGAAACCCAACGAGAGACTCAGAGAGACAACGAGATCGAGAGTCCACGACTACCCAGCCGACACCTTCTCCAATGACGGTTTCTCCATGACTAGATCAATGGACTCTATATAAGTATTGTATATACTTCCTTGCTCTCAACATATCTGTTATATTTTGCTTTTGTGTTGTAGTTATTCATTTCCATGTATTCAGTCGAGATCCAACAATAACTAACATCAGCTTCGTTTAAAAACAGAAGTTTTCATTTAACCTATGAGTTATTTCCCCTTAAGCTATGAGATTTTTCTCCTGTTTGAATTTCATAGATGAATATGACTATGTTTTATGTTTCTAAAAAATCTAAAACATATTCAACATTCAGGAAAGTCGTAACAACTTAGGATATTTGGTGTATCTTAAATATAGGTTGACCCACTTAAAAGTATCCCGATCTCTCTAATCTTTTTCTAATCGTTTGTTATTTTCCAGATTAAGCGATCCATATGAAACTAGCCTGATCTCTCTAATATTTCTCTTAACGAGCAACTGATACCACAAGAAAAAATACATTTTTTTTCCAACGAGATGGCGTTACATGCCACACGTCTCACAGATCACTGACACGAGTCCACACATGTTTACAAAAGAGAGAACAATAAACAAAGGATTATGGCCACCATGTTCCCCGGACTTGTCATCATGTGATTTTGATCTTTGGGGGACTTTAAAACAAAAAGTTTATCTAAATAATCCTCACAATCTAGAACAGCTAAAGGAGAACATTACAAACGCTATCAGGAGAATCACCAGAGAAGATTTACAGGCACTATCTGCAAACGTTGTTAAACGTGCCCAGAAATGCATAGATGTCAACGGCGAACACTTTTTGCACAAAATAAATACATATTAGATACGTTTGAAGCCAAATGCTACAGACACTTTAAACAATAAAAAATGTTCCTCCTCTTTACAACATTTCTCGGCTACTTTTAGACAGGCCACCCTGTTGTATGTGACAAAACAGTACGCCCGGCAGTGTATGTTTTGCAGGCAACAAAGCTAGTATATGATAAAATCTTTAAAATAACGCGTAACGTGTGTTGTACTCACTCTTTGTAAATTTTTATGTAATCACCTTACTTCAGAAACGACGAGAAAGTATAATGAGCCCCCCAAGTACTTGCTCATCATCAAGCTGTGCTAATCTAATAAATCATTCTAACTCTCTAAAATGGTATCGCTCTCTCCGCCATCAGACCAGGTTCATTGTAGTTTGTTTTCTCCCGTCTAGATTACATTTATGTTGTGGCAACTACGAAAACAACTCCGACGACTTTATACCAAAAAGGATTGGATCATTTTACTTCTCCAGGAGATACCTTCTCCCGATGTTCTCTTGTACCTGTAAAAGAGCCAAATGCGTTATACGATATAGTATCTCACCCCCCAACGCGAGGCGCTATCTAGCCACTATCCACACAAAAGTAATTTTCTGGTGATTTCATATGAAAAGTCCATGTAGTTCTCCATCGCCTCAGAATTTATCTTTCTCCTGGTGCATTATGAGAGCTAAATACGGCTTAAGACAGGCTATAACATTTTAAGACGCAATGCGTTATATGTATAAGGGCCAAATACTAAAAAACATTGCGGATAATTTAACTTTTTAAATTTGGGATCATCCTTCTCTAGAATTTTCTCCTGGCGCATTCTTCTACCTGCACAAGTGTTTCTTGCCTCTACAAAAACTTTCTACCTGTATTATTGTTTCTACCTGCATAAAAACTTTCTACCTGTATTAGTGCTTTCTTGCTGTACAGACACTTTCTACTTGTATTAATGCTTTCTACCTGTACAAAAACTTTCTAGCTTTATTCGTGCTTTCTACCTGTACAATAACTTTCCACCTGTATTAGTGCTTTCTACCTGTACAATAACTTTCCACCTGTATTAGTGCTTTCTACCTGTACAATAACTTTCCACCTGTATTAGTGCTTTCTACCTGTACAATAACTTTTCACCTGTATTAGTGCTTTCTACCTGTACAATAACTTTTCACCTGTATTAGTGCTTTCTACCTGTACAATAACTTTCCACCTGTATTAGTGCTTTCTACCTGTACAATAACTTTCCACCTGTATTAGTGCTTTCTACCTGTACAATAACTTTTCACCTGTATTAGTGCTTTCTACCTGTACAATAACTTTCCACCTGTATTAGTGCTTTCTACCTGTACAATAACTTTCCACCTGTATTAGTGCTTTCTTCCTGTACAATAACTTTTCACCTGTATTAGTGCTTTCTACCTGTACAATAACTTTTCACCTGTATTAGTGCTTTCTACCTGTACAATAACTTTTCACCTGTATTAGTGCTTTCTACCTGTACAATAACTTTCCACCTGTATTAGTGCTTTCTACCTGTACAATAACTTTTCACCTGTATTAGTGCTTTCTACCTGTACAATAACTTTCCACCTGTATTAGTGCTTTCTACCTGTACAATAACTTTCCACCTGTATTAGTGCTTTCTACCTGTACAATAACTTTCCACCTGTATTATTGCTTTCTACCTGTACAATAACTTTTCACCTGTATTAGTGCTTTCTACCTGTACAATAACTTTCCACCTGTATTAGTGCTTTCTACCTGTACAATAACTTTTCACCTGTATTAGTGCTTTCTACCTGTACAATAACTTTTCACCTGTATTAGTGCTTTCTACCTGTACAATAACTTTTCACCTGTATTAGTGCTTTCTACCTGTACAATAACTTTCCACCTGTATTAGTGCTTTCTACCTGTACAATAAGTTTCCACCTGTATTAGTGCTTTCTACCTGTACAATAACTTTCCACCTGTATTAGTGCTTTCTACCTGTACAATAACTTTTCACCTGTATTAGTGCTTTCTACCAGTACAATAACTTTCCATCTGTATTAGTGCTTTCTACCTGTACAATAACTTTTGACCTGTATTAGTGCTTTCTACCTGTACAATAACTTTCCACCTGTATTAGTGCTTTCTACCTGTACAATAACTTTCCACCTGTATTAGTGCTTTCTACCTGTACAATAACTTTCCACCTGTATTAGTGCTTTCTACCTGTAAAATAACTTTCCACCTGTATTAGTGCTTTCTACCTGTACAATAACTTTTCACCTGTATTAGTGCTTTCTACCTGTACAATAACTTTCCACCTGTATTAGTGCTTTCTTCCTGTACAATAACTTTTCACCTGTATTAGTGCTTTCTACCTGTACAATAACTTTCCACCTGTATTAGTGCTTTCTACCTGTACAATAAGTTTCCACCTGTATTAGTGCTTTCTACCTGTACAATAAGTTTCCACCTGTATTAGTGCTTTCTACCTGTACAATAACTTTTCACCTGTATTAGTGCTTTCTACCAGTACAATAACTTTCCACCTGTATTAGTGCTTTCTACCTGTACAATAACTTTCCACCTGTAATAATGCTTTCTACCAGTACAATAACTTTCCATCTGTATTAGTGCTTTCTACCAGTACAATAACTTTCCATCTGTATTAGTGCTTTCTACCTGTACAATAAGTTTCCACCTGTATTAGTGCTTTCTACAGGTACAATAACTTTCCACCTGTATTAGTGCTTTCTACCAGTACAATAACTTTCCACCTGTATTAGTGCTTTCTACCAGTACAATAACTTTCCACCTGTATTAGTGCTTTCTACCTGTACAATAAGTTTCCACCTGTATTAGTGCTTTCTACCTGTACAATAACTTTCCACCTGTATTAGTGCTTTCTACCTGTACAATAACTTTTCACCTGTATTAGTGCTTTCTACCAGTACAATAACTTTCCACCTGTATTAGTGCTTTCTACCTGTACAATAACTTTCCACCTGTATTAGTGCTTTCTACCTGTACAATAACTTTCCACCTGTATTAGTGCTTTCTACCTGTACAATAAGTTTCCAACTGTATTAGTGCTTTCTACCTGTACAATAAGTTTCCACCTGTATTAGTGCTTTCTACCTGTACAATAACTTTCTTTCTTACTTCTGACGCAATGTTGACGCGCATACCAGTCAAATACTCCAAAAAATATTGCTTATGATTTTATCTATGAAACTGATTGACTATTCTACCATTCCAAAAATAATCTCTGCCTCCACCCTCTATTCAACTTGTATGAACTTTAAACATCCTGGCTAATGATATTGACTTTAAAATTGTTAGACCATTCTATCTCGCCACAATTTATCTCATTCCCGACGCAATGTGCTAACTGTATAAAAGAGAAATGCTACATAAACATTGTTGATGAGGTAATCTGTAAAATGTTTGGATCATTCCAACACTTTTTCTATGTGTGTAAGACCAGAATCCGTCCTAATACGGAGTATCTTTCCCGCGATGCTATGCTCTACATGTACAGGAACCAAATAGTTAAAAAAAAAAAACATTTCTGATGACCTAATCTTATACTTTAAAACTGCTCGGCTAGATATTTCTCTCCTGACACACTCTTCTATCTGTATACTAGCCAAGTACGTAGTATATTACTAATGACGCAATAATCTACATATATGAGAGCAAAATACTCAAAAGAACTGCTTTAAAATTAGTACAAACCTGTTTTTGTGCCGCTTGTAGTGTCCGATGCAGACAAAAAGAATATGTATGCGTAAAATGGAGAATAGATAATACAGTATATGTGTAATCGGCAGCTCCAGTAACTCTTGCTTCTCCTTTTTTGTCCCTCAGTCATCATTCAAATGAGTGATCTTTCTGACAAAGGGTGATGAAAAAGCTACTTTTAAGGTCAGTAGTACTTGGTGAATAGTAGTCTGAGAAGTCGGAAATTTTTCTGTCTCTGTGTCTATCCTTGTGGCCATGTCACTAGTAAGGGTGCTGGAGGTTAACGTTTCGTCTGGGCTGACGTTATCCGTCTGATAGTCAGGCACCCGAACCTTGGATTAACCACTAAGGATGCTGTACTATCAGCAGGCGCAAAGTACTGGGACTGCTGGATTGCTATTTGGTGAATGGATTCTCTACCATGCAGTAGTCTCTGGTGGGGCCTCTCGATGCCATACTAGTGGGTAATTGTTACGGCTTTACCTTTTCATGTGCTACAAAAAGAAAAAAAATTCCTGTCTTTTTCTCCCTTACTTTCCTTCTCCATCCTGCTCTAACCAAGTATGTCGACCTGTTCCACAAATCCCAAAACCTCAACAGGAAACATCTCCAGAAAACAAACTCGAATAAACCTAGAATCCCATCTTCCAACGTAGACCCCTACTATCATGTCTTTTTCTCCAACATCAGGGGTCTACGTTCCAACCTTCCAGCGGTTGAAACCCAATTACAGGAGACGAAACCGGACATATTCTTTCTAAGCGAAACTGGAATAGGGCCGACCTAGATGAGTTCATAATTAACGGATACTCTAACTTAACATCTAAATCTGACCCCCAAGATCGCCATGGGCATGGAATATGTGCCTACATTAAAGATGACTTCCCATGTGACAGGGATATCTCTAAAGAAGATCATAATTTACCTTATATGTGTTTCGGGTTGCACTTACTTACACCACTGCATTTGTATTTGCCCTCTATCGGCGCCATAACAGCGGAGTTATTATCTTTAAGAGCATATCTGAGAAAATAGACCACATCATGTCTGCACATCCCTGGTTTAATATCCACATCTGTGGAGACTTCAACGTCCATAACGTGGAATGGCTGACCCACTCAAGGGGAGGTTCTATCATGATTTGCCATTGCTTATGACCTCACTCATATTGTTCGCGAGCCCGCCCGTGTGCCCGATACTACCGGTCAATACGCAAGCCTCCTAGATCTTTTTCTCTCAACTTCCCCTGAGCTATGTTCATGTTCCGTTCTTTCTGCTCTAGGATCCTCCGATCACTCCGTCGTATCAGTTAAGATAAGAATGAAATGTAAGAAGTCCCCAGACGTACCCCTCCACCGTACTGTATATCAAAAAGCTGCTTTCAGGAACGCCAGCAACCAATTTAAAGAAGTAATAAAAAACGCAACAGAACTATATGCCCAGTTTGTTAAATTCAAAGTAGCTGATAAGAGGCTTGGTTCCCATCAGTTTTGGCAAATAACAAATAGAATCCTGAACAGAAGTGTGCGTTCTATCCCAACTATTATCACTGGACCCGAGGTCATCTCGTCAGCTTCAGACAAGACCAAACTATTTGCAAAGAATTTTGCAGCTAATTCTACCCTATGCGACGATGGTCATCAACTCCCCATATTTCCTCCTATAACACAGAACACGCTAGGTAACATACAAATATCTGTGTATGAGGTCGCCAAGCTAATCAAGAACCTTGATTCCAGTAAAGCTACTTGCCCTGACGGCATCCCAATTACAGTGTTAAAAAAGCTCCAACCAGAACTTGCTCCCATACTTACGAAACTTTAAGCGTTGCCTTAAGGAGAAGTGCTTTCCAACACGCTGGAAAACCTCATCAGTATGGCCTATATTTAAGAACTCAGGTGATAAGTCATCTCCCTCTCAGTACAGACCAATAAGTCTCCTGTGTGTCATGAGTAAATTGCTGGAATCCATATTAAATAGAGAAATAGTCAACCACCTCAGCATAAATAACCTTCTTAATGACACGCAATATGGTTTCCGTTCTGCAAGATCTACCGCAGATGTGCTAACGGTTATATCTCATAGGATTAGTGAATCTCTTGACAAAGGCTTCCTTTCTAGGACAATTGCTCTTGACATATCAAAGGCCTTCGACAAGGTATGGCATAAAGGCCTACTTCACAAGATTTCCAGCTCCGGTATAACTGGAAATGTTCTCTCTATCATTAAATCATTTCTCTCGAATAGGCGCATAAAAGTAGTGGCTGATGGACAAAAATCAGAGGCCTGCAGTATTAATGCTGGAGTCCTTCAAGAGTCCATCCTGGCCCAACTCTCTTCCTGATCTACATCAATGATCTCTTTAAACACATACTTAAATCATTCGTTGACATCTATGCTGATGACACGACCATCTATGGCAACACATCAAAGGATGTAAACGACAAAGCTCTCTCTGATTGTCTCTCCTCTGATCTCGAGCGTGTGGTTCAGTTGGCGAAGACGTGGCTGGTTACCTTTAATGCATCTAAAACCAAACTTCTATATTTACATCATCAACGCTCTGATCCCCATCTGGCATCAATTGAAATGGATGGATCTCATCTAGGAGAAGCCCCATGTTTTGACAAGCTTCTGGGATTGACCTTCACCCCTGAACTGAAATGGAACACGTACATCAAGTCTGTTGCCAAGGTCGCTGGGAAAATGGTGGGATCATTCTACCGCTCCAGAAGATATCTCAGTACTGATGCAATTCTCTATTTATATAAAAGCCAAGTACGTCCAAGGATGGAATACTGCTGCCATATCTGGGCAGGAGCTGCTAAAAACAGCCTATCCTGCCTTGACAGAGTACAAAATAGACTTCGTGGCTTAGTGGGGGATGCCCTTTTCTCTTCCCTGCAACCTCTCTCCCATAGAAGAGACGTTGCAAGCCTATTTTTGTTTTATCGTTTTTTCCATGGAAGGTGCTCGTCTCAATTCCAATCTCTGGTCCCCCCTCGCCAATCTTTTACGAAAAATACTCGTCTAGCTGAATCCACTGTCAAAAACTTTCCCCATTCTTTATTTATGCCTAAATCAAAACGTAGATTCCATGAACAAATCTTCTTTCTTAGAACTGCACGCCTGTGGAACTCTGTTCCGTCTGCCTGCTTCCCACCTGAAGACAACCTGGGTATCTTCAAGTCCAACGTAAAAAAAAATCCTAATGAACCGCCCCCTTAAGTAGACACTTTATTAAATCTCCACGCTAACGTACTGTACTTACAATAACACTTATCCCTGAGTGGCTTCCGGGCCTTGATGAGTTGTGACCACCTTGTAAAAAAAACTGATTCTTGTGACACTCGCGTAATTTATATATATATATATATATATATATATATATATATATATATATATGCGTGTGTGTGCGTGTGTGTGCGTTTGAGAATGAGAGTAACAAGTTTTGCAGCAATATCTTGATTTTTTTTAGTAGCTAGTTTTGACAGCAGTGTTTAAAATTTAGAGTCGCGAGTTTGGACAGCAGTGTGTCGAATTTAACCTCAGAAATTGTTAGTTGGAAGTGGAGCATAGTTTACAATCTGTCGAAGTCAGTGTAGAATACTTAACCCTTGATATTGTATCACAAGCTATTTCGGTGAAATCGAGATAGTGAGTGAACACGTGGTATTAAGCAGTGACATCATGATGCCCTCTATTGGAAAAGCTGATGTGGTCGCATGGCTTAATAAGCTACAAAATGTTGATGAAGCAGCAAAATTGATTCCGATGTATCTGAACAGGAATGCATTAACGGTCTATTTGAAAAGGGAAAGGACCGACCATATCGATGATGAAAACATTGAAAGAAGGTTGAGAACAGCATTTTCGACTGGAAAAGCAGAGGACATAAGTGCAGGAAAAATAATGCAACAAGCAGGTTTGGGTACATATACTAGACGAAGCCTTCAGAAAAAGGTAAAACTGGGTTTTTGTGAGTAGTTTTTCTGACTGCATCTCTATGGAACTAGAATAATTGATTGATATCGAATCCATAGAAGTAGAGAAAAATTTTAAGCATAACGGGGTGTTTGTGAAACATCCTAGTGAAGTAGGAGCATTTGCAAGTTTTACTGCAAACAAGCCTATTGGAGAGGAATAGAGATTAAAGAGATGGAAATGAACATTTACACTGAAACCACACCAAAGAACATAACCGTAGCCGAAACTTTTTTCATCACGTTGTTATTAGTGGCAATCCAGCGATGTATTTTGCGAGGCTAGCAATGGTCCGGTTGTCATACCTTGGATCGGTAGAGACCATGAGGTATACAGCGACGCATCTCCGATCTTGCTCGTTGAACATTGTGTCACTTTCACACATGATAGAAGGCTTTTATCACTCTTGCTATTTGTACACCACTGGCCAACTAGTAGATGGTCTGCAACAAAAAAAGAAAGGAATCATGTCTTCTTTTCTAGGGGGACAATTTTATCGCCCCCCCCCCTGTATAGGCCCTGAATTCAGCATCTAATAACGGTACATTAATTTGATATTGCATAGAGTAGGAAACTGAATAGTGCCTTTAAAGGTAGATATTAATCGTTTATTCTCGACTTCATAACGACTGATTACAAATCACTATTATTAATAAAAGTACTTGTATGGTTTAAGTTTAAGACCAAAACTTACCAAATCTCAATTATAAATAGATCACCTAAGATAAGTTTTCGTTTTTGTTTTGTTTTTGTTTTTTTTTTTGTTTTTTTACTTCCCTATTTAAATTTTTGTTGTAAGATATTTTTAAACCAATGTTTATCTTTTGAAAGGTTATGTGGATTGCTGGTGGATTCAAAGGAAAAATCACGACCTTTTATCGATCCCCAACAAACGAAGTCGTCACAGCTGTATGCGGTGGAAACTGTGGACAGTGCTCTCCAAAGAAGTATCTATTTTTAGAGACCAAACCCTAATATGCTGATACAGCAAAGTTGTCCAAGTTAAGCTGGGGCGTGCAGTAATATAGCAACAACATCAACGAAGATTAATAATTATATTATATTGATAAAGTTCATATCTACTTGTCAAAGTTTTATTTTGTGCTCTAATTACAATGAACACATTTTCTGAATCGATGAAATTATACCGTCTAAGACAAGGGACCAGATAATATAATTATATCAATATTGCTATTGATAATTATGGAAGAAAATATAAATTATTTAAAAAAGATAACTAAATATTTCTATGAATATTATTTAATCATGTTTTTTATGTGTGTGTTGTTAGCCTAAAGTGAAGTTTACTTTATGTAGAGATACTTTGCTATTTCACTCCTGCATGTTAAATAATTTAGGGAGTCTTTAAAGTTTAGGATAACTAACTTCTCGTTGAAACATAGTCTACACGAGTCGTCAAAGTTTTTACGTATTCCGGCCTATCGTAATTGCCATATATATTTTCAAATTTTACTACCTTGCTCTACATACGTATCAAGTATGGTCGAAATAAATACTGAAAATCGATACATGAAATTTTATGTAGATAAATGAAATAATATTTATTTATCTATATCTGTCTACCTCTCTCTCTCTTTCTCTCTCTCTCTCTCTATATATATATATATATATAGAGAGAGAGAGAGAGAGAGAAAGAGAAGAGAGAGAGCGATGTAGTTAAGTTGTGTTAACGATACATTTGAACGAATTCAATTACTAATAAGGAAATAATTTCTTTTCATTAATCTGATAAATCCCATAATTATCAATGAACAGATGTTTATCGTTTAGCACTAAGCAGTGTGGTTAGAAAAACCACCAATAACATACATACAGAACACACACACACACACACATATTAATATCGGTTCATCAAGAAATTGTTTAAGTTGGCCTTGAAGACGACCAAAGTTTAATCAGTTCGGAAGTATGCGAACGGAGGAGAGTTCAACAGGTGTGCTTTTTTGTTTTGTTTTTTATTACATTTTCACCCCAAACAAGGCGCATTGCCATTTTGGTGTAGAGGCTTCTATCAGGGACAACAACTACTGGGACACTATGTTGGGACTTGGGCAGCAAGATGTCGGTTCACGTTGCACTTGAACTTCTGCATGTCAGTACAGTTAGGGAAGCAGGAACTTGGAATGGAATTCCAGAGTCTAGCGGTTCTGGGGAAGAAACTAATGGAGTAGAAAGATCTTTTACATCTAGGGATCTCTACTGTGAAGGGGTGGGATTTAGCTGCCTGTCATGTTTGTTGAGGGTGTCTACGTCGTGGAGGCACAAGTGTCTGTAGTTCGTCAGAGCATTCACTATTAAAATACTTTTAGAACAGGCAGAGGAATGCAACGTTTCGTCGATGGGACAGCGGCTGAAGCTTAGATGCCAGTTCAGGGCCTATCAGACTGGCGACTCTTTTTTAACCTTGGCTAGAAGCGAGAGACTAGTAGCAGATGCACCAGCCCAAATGGGACAACAATACTCCATACATGGGCGAATGGTGGCTTTATAGAGGTACAGGATACTTTTAGGTGCCAGTAGTTTTCTAGCCTGGTAGAGAGAGACTACCTTTTTCACAGCGGCCCTGGTTCTAAGAAAGAAATTTTGTTCATGGAATCTACGTTTAGGTTTAGGCACATTATTGATAATGGTTTCAGAGAGAAGAGTGTTTTTCATGAAAGTTTGGAGACACAATTCAATTCAAAGACTACGTTACCATATGGCGATTTGATTCTTCAGATTTCAGTTCTATTTCTATTATTTCGTATTAAGTTTCAAATTAAATGCAAGTTATACATAAACTTCAAGAGATACTATTCGCAAAATATTAATAATAAAAGACACCTTAAATTTAATCAAATTCATTAGCCTATCCAAATTTCTTAACGTAATTTACGAAACTAAAATTACATGCATAGCATAATCAAATATCGATAATACACATTTCCTCTAGTAAATGAATATTCGCATTAAATTAATGTAGTCATTAATTCTCATCCTATGAATATTCTTAAAATATTTATTATTTAATTAATCAAACAAGGCATTAATAATAGAATATTGGGATTCATTACCATATGTAATTTGTACAATGAAAACGACAGAACATGTTAGCTGATTCCATCTTCTCCATGGGTTATCGCCCTTACATTTAAATTTCTGTTTCTAAACAAATATATACGAGATAAAACAAACTGGTAGCGAATCTTACTTATTTTCAACAATATAATTTAGTTTGCATTGCTCATTCTTTTACTGACATATTTAATATTCAGATTTCTAAAAGAATTAACAATGGACTTGATTTCTTACATTCCATTTCTTAAATTTGCCTACAGGGTTCGATTCTAGGCTTATCCTAAGATCATTTTTACTTATCTAATATTCTTATGTACAGGGAAAGGGGACAGCGGTTTTCCATGTAACTTAATTAGGTCCATGGATATAATTTGTACGGTATGCCCGTTGTATTATTCCAGATGCAGCTACACTTTTTGGAAGAGAGAATAATAGTTTAATAGTGTTTTTAAGAGCTTACCCAATTTACCATCTCTAGGAAATATACCATGAGAAAATTTGGAATATTCGATAGGATATTCTTATAATATGAGATTCTACAGGTCCCATATTTTTTATTTTTATTATATGTATGCACAATTTTTTTCCTTGAACAGAAAAAGATAATAAATGGTAAAAGGAACTGTATTTTTTTTAAATCCCAAGATAAACAATTGTAACTTATGATATGAAACATGGAAGCCTCCTGAAGTAAAAAAAAACTCATATGAGAAAAACAAATGCATATAGTTTAATTGCGTGTGTCAAACCTAAAAATTTCACCAATATAAAGGAGTTCTTCTATTCTGCACATTTTATGTGAGACTAAAGGACATTTTGTATCCTTATTGCTTGTACGCTAGTTTTTTTTCCTTTAGTCTTAATTTTTCCCGATATTATGTCACATTATTTTAGTTTTATTCTATATATATATATATATATATATATATATATATATATATTTGTATAAAAGCATTTAAAAATTAATATGTATATATGTCTGTGTGTAAGTGCATTTATTCCTTTATATATGTATATATGCCTATGCATACATTTATAATTATAATCTTTAATTCAGCATTAAAATAAATCAACCCAAATTATTTTCCTTATTGATTCTTTCTGACCTATACCAATCCATTCCAAAAATAGATCTAGAAAAATGAATTTCTTCTTTCCCTATTCACTTTTTTCTTTTCGCCTCCTCCTCAACTATGTCTCTCTTCCACTCCTTCCCTTGTTTTTTATTATCCTTCCCCCCCTCTTTTACTCTTTATTCTCTTTTCATTTTCTCTGTTTTTCTTTCACCACCCCTTTTTCTGATTTCAGTTAGTATATTTCATTTCAACACCCTATTTTTTCTTGATCCGTTATCTTTAAAAACAAAGACGTTGTATATATTGGCTTCTCCACAACCTGATGGTTTTCTTGAAGCTCCATTTTACCCTGGACATTTATATTTATATTTATGCTTTCTCATGAATTACCCAGGCATTTTCATTTAAGATTTTTCCTGTTCTGGATTTTACAATCTCTCTCATTTGATTTTTAACATACCCTTTTTCTCCTTTTTTTCCTCTAACTGTTAGATTCAAATATGAGAAAGTTAATATTATTTGTTACCTGTGAATTATTGTATATTTTTCAAACCTTTTTCTTCTGCTGAGAAAAATTGCATTTTATGAAAATCCATGGAATACGTTTTTTCTTGTTTTATTTGTATTCCTTGTTGAATAATAAAAATTGTGTATACCTTCCTTGGAGGTTTATAAATGTTTTCTGTACAAGTTGAATAAATTTTCAATATATTTTATATATATATAATTATTTTTTTGCTATAATAATTAAATACCTACACACACTAGTGTTTCATACTTTCGGGATTCTTCAGTGCAGGGTGTCACGATTAACACCAGTCGAACGATTCGAACCCCGCACCACCTCTGGCCCGATTATCGGAGACCGTATCCATTCGGCGACCATTAACCGCGTGAAATAGCGTTTAATTTAAACATTTATTTTTTTAATGTTCATTTACGTCAGTCAGAGAGTGATCTAATCGTTATACTATGATTTATGCATAAGAGCTAAAAAAAAAATTTAATATTGATACATTGTAATAAACATTTCCATTGCTTTTATCTTTCTATCAATACATATACTTGGTTGATAATTAGAGGACACAACTAACCCTATACTTTGCTTTACTTTGTTTTGTATATATATTTTGTATTGTGTGGAATTAACAAAAATTCATATGCAGGAATCTGTTGATACATTCCAAGAATCCCAATGCGACCAACAAACTTGAAAGACTACAATTTCTTTTTACTATGACCAATAAGAAAGCTCAAGGACTAAGTTGTTGGACTCATCCTGATCACCATTTTAAATTATTGTTAACAGTAAGTTTAACATTTTAAGTACAGAATAATATTTCTTTTGATATTTATAAATTACTATTTTCTGTGACAGATGTTACTTTTTCAATATTGATTGTACCCTCTTTTGTGTTTTTAAATTTTGCATACAATAATATTAAGCACACCATACCAAGACCACAATTTCAGTATCTAATAAACTTCCTACCAAGATCAATGTTTTCAAGTGACAACGGAGAGTATTCATGTTATGTTTCACATTTTATGTTTTGAAATAGTTTGCTGCTTAATATCAAATTCAGCAGATGAGTTCTTTCTTAGGCATCAAACAATTACATTTTCTGATATTCATTCAAACTAATTACTGAAAATCAATTTCATATTTTCTTTACTAAAATATTACTATGCTTGATTTCATCAAGTGGTGCGAATCTGTTTTTTACACTAACAATGTGCACATTTTTTGAAGAATAAAGTTGTTTTTTTTTTTTAAGGTGGTGAAGGTGATCCGGGGAGTGTTTTTTTTTTTTCAAAAAAGGTACTTTTTACGAATGGGTATCCGAGAAACATTCAGTATTTTGTCAGAAATTAAGATTTTCATTGACGACTCTCAATACTATCAGAAATGAACAATCTACACAATACAAACTAACTGTTTTGTTGGCTTTTTATTCTAACTCCAAACTAACCCATAACTACATATTTCTTTTATTTTGCAAATTTGATTTCCTTTAGTTTATATTGTGTAGCTGAATAAGAAATTGATTTAACTTTTGTCATTTGTAATTAACATGATTTCAGCGCAATTACTACAGTGTAATCACACATGATATACCAAAATAAAAACACTTCAGATAAAGTCTTCTTACATAGAATTCAGTTTCTTACATGACATCTGATGAAGTCAGTACAAACGTTACAAACTAATACTTGAAAAACAATTTGACATTTACTGTACTACAATATCATATTTGTATAGAAGTAGAAATCTGGATACCTATTCTGATACCTAATAAAAGAAAGGGCACTCTTTGGGGCGGATTTTGATGATAACAAGTCACTAATAAGAAATTATAATAAACATTGAAATAATTTAAGAATTTTACCAAAATAAAATTGCATGGTAATCACCCAATTTCTGCCACAAAATTTTGATTGGCAAAACTCATAAACAGAAAATATATATTTTCTAATTTCATCTTTTTTTTTTACATAATCTGATTTGATGTTTTCCTTAATATTCAAATCACTATTTTTTTGCTGCTTAATATCAAATACAGCAAATGAGTTATTTTTTATGCATCAAACAATTACATTTTCTCATTCATCCAAACTAATCACTGAACATCAATTTCATATTTTCTTCACTAAAATATTACTGTGCTTGATGTCATCAAGTGGAGCGGATCATTTTTTTTTCATTTGTTCACACATTTTTCCAATTTATATATATTTGTCTAAGATTCCTAGCCTATGTCATTGCATACCAATCTGTTTATTAAAAGTTAAGGTTCACTGTAAACACATATGTTACACCAAAATAAAAACGCTTCAGATAATGTCTTGATATTCAATTCAGTTTCTCACATGACATCTTATGAAGTTAGTAGAAATGTTACAGACTTTTAAATCTCAAACACTTTCAATACTGTGCACTGATATTTTCTTTTTTGGAATATAAGCAAATTCATGCTTTTTTTTACAAACGCCAACAAATGTCACATTTTGTAGCAATGTACTGAAACAATTATAAAAATAGGTATCTAGGAAAAGGCCACTACATATGTTATAAATTCCAAATTTCCACAACCTGGCAAATACTGGTACACGCTAGCAAATTTAGATTTGCAATTACAGAATATGATTCTAATTTTTTCCTTTGCTCTTTATTCTAACATTACACTAAGTTTACTGTGTTATTTCGCTACAGTTGATATTGTGTAGAACAATAAGAAAATCATAGTGAACAATGCATTCAACAAAATTTCACACAAATTTCTAGATACCTATATCTAACAAGTTCAAAAGAAAGGACACACTTAGGGAGGTATTTTGGTGGTCAAGTCACTAAATAGAGATTAGCTGGTTTCCCGGCATAGCCCAGGATGTAATAAAGATTGACTGAAATACATGTTCTAGCTGGTTTCTAGGCGTTGCCAGGGATGTAATATAGACACATTATGTTGTATATTACCTGTTCTCTTCTCCCTAAGGTAAAACAATTTCATATACATGCTGTAAATTACCTACGCTAGGGATAAAACATGAACAATACCAGTCCTAGGGTAGATAAAACAAATAATACATAGAGATGAAAGATTCCTCTCCCCTAAGAATAAAACATATATTCAATATCTGCTTTTGTTTTTTCATTGTTTATACGGTCCCGAGCAACGCCGGGTAGCCCTGCTAGTATATACTAAATGCTTACCTTCTGTCAGTAGATTGATCAGCAAAGAGTTGCGATCATTTATTATTGGATACATTTTCGTCCAACCTGTGCTGATTACCAAACATGCTTCATTTTCAATTGTTTTCTTCATCAAATTATCAGCAGCCATTTCTTAATTCAACTGAAAGTGCTCAACGATAAGAAATGAATTTCTTAAAGGGCTGTCATAATTATTTTTTTGCTATAATTAAATACCTACATATATATGCAGTGAAGAATACATCGTGGAAGAATTTGAGTATATCGAACGTACATTCATGAACTTGCAATGCCCTCAACACTTTTTGGCAAATACAAAAAGAAAAGCACTAAAAATTTACCATAACCGAAACCGAGACCATTCCCTAAATAGCCAGACACACAACAGACAATTAACATTACCAACTAATAAAAACAGCGACACAATCTATAAGAACCTAATTAAGACAGGCATTCAAATAACAAAACTAAACTCTTTAACAATTAGGGATCTAACACGTAAAATTATAACTAATACCAACATTAACACCAAAGCCGGAATATATTCCATACCCTGCCTTGATTGTGGAAGAATATACGTAGGAGAAACTCAACGTAATTTAAATAAAAGAATATATGAACACAAAAGAGATGTAAAAAATAACAATACACTCAACGCCATATTTTGTCACATCATGGAAAACGACCACCAGTTTGATTTTAACAAAGCAACCTTCCTTAAACACATACATAACAGATCCACACGACGTTTAATTGAGTCAGCTATAATCTCCCATTCCAGCAATATAATTAAGCAAAGAAAAGTTTTTTCCACGTTGCTCCCTTTCTGTCGAAAATAATTATTAAAGAAAACAACTTAGACACCGGTTAAATGCGATACAAAAAAAAAAATTCGTAATTTCACTTAATTTTATTTTTATTTTACTTATTTACTGTATTTTATCATTATCTATTTTTACACTCCATTTTATCACCTCCTATTCTTATTTTTAGACACCATCTTTTAAGTTACTGCGCTATTTTATCCCAATTCAATTATTTCTAATTTAAAAAAAGATTCTTTCGTAATCTCATGTCATTTTATTTATTTAATCTATCACCGCTATATTTCCAAACACATTTTTTTTAATCTCTACGATATTTTATCTTTTAGACGTTATCCACTACACTAGTTTACTCTAATTTAGTTTTTTTTCTCATAAAATGTATATACATGTACATATGACATCTAATTTACATAAGGAAAACACGCTGCTCTCCCCCATCATTATATATAGCCCCAATCCTCCGACTCTCTCGTCAATGACCATCCCTCTTGAAGAAGCCCGCATAAATCGGGCGAAACGTTGAGTATCCAGGTCCTTCCACCTCCATTTTATTTCATATATATATATATATATATATATATATATATAGCGTGTGTATATATATATATATAGCGTGTATATATATATATATATATATATATATATATAGCGTGTATATATATAGCGTGTATATATATATATATATAGCGTGTATATATATGATATATATATAGCGTGTATATATATATGTGATATACATATATATATATATATATATATATATATATATATATATATATGATATCTACCGCCTGCATACCAGCAGTAACTATCTTAGTTGTATGACGCGTTGCTTGTCACATCGTAGAATGTAGAATTGGATAAAAAACATATAAGAATAAAAAAAATCGAGGCATAGTCAATAGATTGCGCCGTGGCCCATATAGTTAGGTCGTCAGTATTGCACACCTCATGAGTGCGACGACCTGGGTTCGCGCCTATGTCGGAGCATGTTACTGATGAGATGCAGTACATCGAAACCCATTTTTTATCTGGCGTTGTCCGTTGCTGATGCAGTTTCTCGATTCTATCTTTATCGTGAAAGATGTATTAGAGCGGGTATTTATATATGTATATATATATATATATATATATATATATATATATATATATATATAAATGGAAATTCTGAATTACATAATGTAAAATTACAACAGAATGTATTGCTTGAAAAGGGGTACAAATAATTATTAAAGTTTTTCCTTAATCATTAGATTTTCAATGAATCTCTCATCTCATCAAAGTAAATGTTATAAATAAAATTGATCTGCGTAATTATAAATTTTGCTTATTAGCACCTAACCTGAAAATTAAATTTTAAATGAGAGTGTAAAGTGGATAATCCATGGTTGAATTAATCAGGATACAAAACAGTTGTCAAATTCAAAGCAACGAATACTGGAATAGATTTCGGATTTAATAAAGCATATTCCAATCTGGAAGATAAAATCTTTGAAGACCAAGTCATGCAAATGTGGTAATCCATTATTTTCTTTCCATGTAGTAGGATCCTTGAAAGAATATGAATGCATACGAAAGTTTTTGTTCCATATATATAAAAATATTAATATAAAATCGTTGCTACTTTTTCCACGATATGATGCAACATGACATTTTAATGCAGTATATATACTAACCTGCAAATGTTCTTAGATGCCTTCAACAATTATTAATTTTTAAGTTTATTTTTCCAGCATTAATAATAAATTTATATTCTATAATATACATTAATTATTTGTATGTCTTATTTGCTCATATATATATATATATATACATATATATACATATATATATATATATATATATATATATATATATATATATATATATAATTGCTGTACCCTGCCACGCGTTGCTTTGGCTGAAATTGGCGCAATGGAAAAAGTTCAAAATGACAGGTATATATATATATATATATATATATATATATATATATATATATTTATTTACCAGTGGTAAAAAAAAACCGGACTAAAGTGCTCAATGTGTAGTCAGAGCAGTATATAGGAAATTTATTACTGTGAGTCCAGAATGAGTTTACAAATTGTTTCAACTAGAGGAAAATCCTCAAAGAGAGGAAAAATCCAACTAGCATCATCAGAATTCATAGATGGACTCATGATCCATCTATGAATTCTGATGATGCTAGTTGGATTTTTCCTCTCTTTGAGGATTTTCCTCTAGTTGAAACAATTTGTAAACTCATTCTGGACTCACAGTAATAAATTTCCTATATATATATATATATATATATATATATATATATATATATATATATATATATATACGAGCTGTACCCTGCCATGCGTTGCTGTGGCTAAAGTTGGCGCAAGTTCCAAAATGAGAAAAAGCATGTTTCTTATAGGTTTAATTTCACATTTCGTATGGATACACAGTTTTCGTTTTTCCATTTTCTTAGCTGATGTAGAGATTTTCTGGTTTGGTGACTCTTGAACATGTTACATAAATTGTCCATGTGAAAAAACAGTTAGTGTGTAGCTGTAATCGTGTTCCCTGGGCTTTGTTGTTGGTTATTGTAAACGACAATAAAATTGGAAAAAAGTGTGATGGTGTATCCGGTGGAATCATAGGAATGCATGGAATGAAGATATATTCCCCCGTGAAAGGTTCTGTTAAGATGTTTGTTTCTATGATATTGTTTGTAAATGTTTTTACTGCAAGCCATCTGCTATTGCAAAGCTTGGATTAATTTATATTTAACAACATGATAATTAATACGCCAATTTTCAATTGCAGTATATGCGGAGGCATCCCTGGCAAATTTTGCTGTTGGATAATTAACCACATTATCTGCTTCCACAATAGTGTCGATGGATGCGTACGTGGCTACCTCACTTGGAATTTTACGTTGGATAATCGCGTTAAATTCATGGACATCTTTGTATTGAGCTGCAAGAATAGCTGGTTTACTCACTCAAGTGGAAGTCGTATAATTTGAATATCTGGAAAAACCTTTTCAATCAACTCTTTTTTAGATGTAATAAAATTACAAAAGTTAAAAGTCAAAGAATGTCGCCCTTAACTCGGATCAGCCAGCACTTTTCCGTGCCCAATTTCCCACAAGTGATGCAAAAATTTATGTGCGGATCAAGCAGCCTGCAACTGGATATGCATATTTTGAGTCAAGTTTAATGTCTTCACACTGCACCAAAAAGTAAAGTATTTGAGGGAATCATTTATTTCATCTGCTGGTGTTGATTGAAGAATTACAGATAGCATTTGTCTGAAATCTCCTACAAGCAATATTACTGCATTCCCAAATGGTCTGTCATTGTCATGCAATTCTTGGTAAGATCGACCAAATGCCTCAAGTAATTATTTGCGTACCATTGTGCATTCGTCCCAAACAATGAGTTAGCATTTCTGCAATATTTTTCCCCATAGTGCATGTTTTGAGAGATGTGATTTTTGAAAAATTGAATGTTTAACTGGTAAAACCTTCTAATTAACTTGATTTTGGCAGCCATTCCGTGACAAAATGACATAGCCCTTGCTGCATGTGGAATACCTGCGACCTTGCTATCAAGAAGAAGAACTACTTATTCTACTCTGAAACTACTATTAAACATTCAATTTTTCAAAAATCTCATGTTCAAGTGTGTTTTATACACACGTGTAGTCAGAATCGTTATTTTTCGTCATGTCAAAATGATCGACCGAAAGGAAACGTTTTCGAATAGTATTTTGTTTACTTTAGTAATATTTTTTACTTTTTAACATTTATAAACACAGTTTGATGATAAACAGTCACTCTTATAAAATTTCACGGAACAAACCAGACGTTTGATATATATATATATATATATATATATATATATATATATATATATATATATATATACAGATGATTAAAATATTTAAGTTTAAAAAAAATAACCCACACGATTCCGAAAATGTAGGTCGATTATATCCAGCTTTGCCTCGCTACGGTATCAGAGATAGACCTTATGTTAACAGAAACAACAGAGAATCGGCTATTTCATGCGAGAACTTCTTTAGTAAAACGAAAGATATTATAATTACCAAAATTTCAGAGTTTTAATTGTATTAGAAAACTGTCTATACAAACAAAAAGAACATTTTGAAGAAAATAGCATCGAAAATATTATTACATCCGGATACGATATATAAGAAAGACTACTTCATTCTTTGGTACGAATATATTCTGGATATAATCGACATTAAATTATATAAACCACCAGTGGATGTATAAAAAATAAGCCTAGAAATGTTTGTGTAGTTTTGTATGAAGATAAAGGTTTTGATTATATGTATTTACCAAAAATAGTAAATAAACAAAAACCATACAATTACTACCAAATGAGCTACAGACAAAAGATCAATAACCAAGAGTTACATCTAAACTAGGCTCAACCATACGTAATAAGGTTTTCAATTATAAAAAAAACGGGATAACATATAAATATATAAATGATAATATTAAAAATAATCCAGAATGTTTTGTAATAATGAGATAAAACATGTAATTACAGGTAATCTAAAGATAGTAAACAATTCTAAATTAAGAAAACTCCTTAGTAAAAGTCATAATTATAGAAAACCTAAATGCCTAAATGACACTAAATGCGTAAAAAAGTAAATAGGCACTAGGTTTTATTATGTTTATGGCAAATAAATATAATTTATTACAGTCTACGTTTGATGCATGGCAAAAATAATATAGTTGAATGCGAAAATGAAAAGGTTGAACGTATAAAAAAATGTAAACACCCTAAAAGAAAACTAATCCTCTTCTTAAAAATCCGGAAATACTGAAGGAACTTAAAATACTTCAAGATAAGTGTGTAATAGTTCCCATTGATAAAGCGGCAGATAATATAGCTTTTGTATGTAAAAAAAATATTATATACAACGTTTATTGTAAGGAGTAGGAATTATAGGTAACGTTTCATATACCTATAAAATAAGTAATATTAATTTAGATAGTATTATTCTGAATAATAGCATTATTAGTGAAAAAGTAGGATTAAAGTTAGTAGGAAAAAAACAAAAGAACTACCATGTATGTATTGGATACCTAAAATACACAAAACTCCACTTAGCGTTATGTTTATTGTAGGTTAAAAGACGAACATTACTAAACCTTTAAGTAAAGCTATATCTAAAATAGAGTATCTTTATTCTAGATAGGAAAAATTCCCTGGAGAAGCAGAAAGAAAAGAGTCGTGAACATCTTCTCTTGAAAAGAATTTCGTATTGCTAACGTTCAGATTGTGCGGTGTGACATTGGGGGTGAGAGGTCAGGTGTGGTCGATTGAAAAAAAGGGAGAGCGATTCGTATTGAAGAGCCATGCGTTCAAGGCAAATCGACAGAATAGAAACATCTTAGAGCTGTTGCGATAACTCGTACCTGGCACCGAAATACATTTGAAGCAAAATGTCTCTTCCGACCACTCTAACCATCAGAAAAACGAGATATCAGTATCCCCAATCACTAATCTTCTGCAGCATTTATTTCTAGAAGATCGAGAAAGCGTAGCTCATAATTCTCTAAAGTATTGCGATTTCCTTGTTCCCTTATGACGGCTCTTGACTGAACGGTACAGAATGGATTCTGGAAAGGTCATATCGACTGCGGTGTTTCACGCAAATTTCTCCGTCAAAGTTTGACCTTAGAAAGTCAGTCTCTTGGCATTCGATGACACGTCAATCAGGCCTTCTCAGGCTTAGCTCAGACAGACGTTCAATATAGACCTGTTCGCGAACTCAGCGCGTCTTCACGTCCCAGTGAAGCAAAAACATAAGGTGATGGTAGCCATTTACGGAGATCGAAACATCCAATGGAACTACGACCAATTCGTAATGTGTGAGATGAAAAAACGTAAATGTTCTATGCTGTACGCGTTTCCGTTTGTTAGATACTGGGACCCTACAGCAGTAGGTAGAGATTATATTTACTAGTATTAATTTCGGCGAGGATTACCACCTACAAAGAACTTTGGCAATAGAAGCAAACGCAGTTTTTTTTTGTGGAAGAACGGATTACAGCTTACAACAAGGAGAATGCGATGATTGTTCTAAAACAGACTAAAAAGTATAAAAAGAATACTAATACACATTCTAAAAAGGATTTATACGGACTTTGAATTACCTTCAGTAAGAAATCCTCCTCCTCCTCTTCGCCCTCTCTCTCTCTCTCTCTCTCTTTCTCTCTCTCTCTCTCTCTCTCTCTCTCTCGTTCTCTCCATACATCTCTCCATTGAGATCTTTCGAAAATATTACGATACAAGTAATTCACTTGTAAGCCGGATGGACAACTCTTGGCTGCCAATTAGATTACAGACTTTTCCCTATCAGGACTTTCACGTTTATAAAACTCATTTCATGCATAAGATTATGTCAGAATAACCTGGCGACAAATAGAAATAAACAAAGTGCAGTTCATATCATTGAGGCGTTGGTTCAAAGATGATATCACTAGATAAAACATCCTAGAAGCGCAGGTGTCGAATGAGAGAAATGATCAGGAGTACGGGATACACAACAGGAGTTTTATATGTATAGAGAATCTGAACGAACGTACTGTTTACGCCTTCAGTTTTTGCCTCTCAATTTCAAATGAGAACATGTCAGAAGGAAAGTGATTTTAACTTCACTGTTAGTCTCTCCCCGTTGTGAACAGGCTTTCTCTCGCCAATAAAATCTTTGTAAGATGTCTACATTGTTTCTATGCATGAGTGGATTCGTCTGGAGTTAAATAGAAGATAAACAACCACACATGTACAAGCGACCAGCGTCCGTGCACGTATGTAAAAAAGTGTCCAAGTACGCATTTTTATGAAAAGACTATGCACGATTGGTTCGTTTAACGGTTTGCTTGTTTAAGCTCGTGTTATAAAAAATGTCATTTTTCAAATCCATATATTTCACTACTTTCTCCTGAGCTAGAGACTAAGTCGGAATCATACGCCGATTATTCGAACAGACCATCTATACAGCAATAAGGAGCCGGAGGCGTAGTGTAACAGTTTCAGGCACGCAATCACAACCACGTTTATTTGTTTGCGGTTGATTTTTACCTCTGATTGTGTCTGTGTGCGTGAGTAACTATGTCACCCTCTTGGTGTCTCGTAAGTGAAACACACAGTGATGTAATGGATGAATACGCAGTCCAACCAAAGAAAAATATTTCACGAAGGACCGTATTTGTCTCCTCGCTGCTTAGTTTGCAAAATAACGGCCCCCAACGCATAAATGTAAAGCAGGAACAACTACGGACAATCCTGATGCACTAATAGGGAGGTAACAAAAAAGTTTTACCTGCATCACTGGTTTCGGTGAGCGATGCAGAATTGAAATCTATTTATGGAAGTCCCGTTTAAAACCGACGACCTTTAAAACAGATTCCAAAAACCGCTGGCCGAACATGTCTAAAGCATTTGACAAATCAACATAAACAGGGTGATCTATGTGTCTTCTTTCTATCCTTTCTATGATGGTACGAATCAGATAACATTGTTTGAAATTGATCTCTTTCAACGCAGCTACATTTACTTCCATCGACAAGAGATCTCTTCGGACGCAGACCACCTAGTTTACAAGTCCATCGCATTCAAACTAGCCAAGCACAGACATTGACTTATTTTAAGCAATTAGCATCTGCAGTTTGCCAGCACCATGCTCAGTATGACCAAATCTTTTCTATCCTGGTCGCTGTACGCAATATCGCCAACGTCCAGGGCAAAAGTTAGTCCCAGTGCCATATATAAAAATGGATACACCATCACTAAGTTAGCGAAATATATAGATGAACTTTTTTTACTGTTTACACATCCTAAACAAGGCACAGTGCTACTAAGTCGTAAGGAGCGACTAATAGGGACGAGATTTGCTAGGATACTATGTGGGGAGTTGAGCAGTGATATTTCTGTTCACATTATGCTTGAACTTCTGCATGTCAGTACTGTTAGAGAAGCAGGGGCCTGGGAGTGAATTACAATGTCTAGTAGTTCGAGGGAAGAAGCTATTTGAGTAGAAGAATTTACGGTATCTAGGGATCTCTAAGGTGTAGAGGTGAAATTTTGCTACTTGTCTGGTTTGTAAGGGGCATTTACGTTGAGGGAGTACTAGTGCTTTGAGTTCCTTCGGTCACTCACAATTAAATACTTGTAAAACAGGAACAGAGATTCCACATTCCGGCGATGGCATAGAGATTGGAGTTTGGCTGACAGTGTGGGACCTATTAGCTTGGCGACGATTTTTTAACTCTATATAGGGATCGACATACTAGTGAAGATGGACCAATCATGATGTCCCACCAATATTAGATTCATGGATTAATAGTGGCTTTGTAGAGATACAAGTTTCTCTCAGGTGCGAGTAACTTTTTAGCTCGCTAAAGAGATTCAACCTTCCTCGCAGCAGCTTTGACGATTGCCTCAATCTATTTGTTCAAAGTCATGTTATTTGTGAATGTTAAACCTAGGAGCTTGATGGAAGTACTTTCAAAACGTGCATCTATAGGCATAGCAATTAGTGGTTTAGAGGGCTTCTTATAATTATTAAAAGGCATAAGCTTAGTCTTTGCGGCATTGAACGTTACCATCCAGTTTCGGCCTCATCCCATTACAGACTGGCTCTTTCTCTAGAGTCTTAACCATTTCTTTAGATACGTATTTATTAGTTTTCACCTCGAATCCGTTATAGAACGTAGTGCCATCAGCAAGTATACTCTTTTCAGAGAAAATTTTATCAGGGAGGTTGTTTATGAATATCATGAATAATAATGGTACCGAGTATTGGCCCCTGTGGCACAGCTGCATATATACCATGTTGTTTTGATGAACGTCCATCAAGGACAACCTGGATTTTTCTGTTGTCTAAAAAGGATTTGATTATGTTCAGTAAGTAATATCATACGATCAAATTTTGATGAGAAGACCATCGTGTCAAACCCTGTTAAAAGCCTCACCTGCCTTATTCTTACTTGTGTTTAGTTTAGTCAAGAGTGTAGTTTGTGGCAAATCGTCAAACAGAGTTGTCTTTCCAGTTACCGTGCAGACAATCTGTGTTCTTGCATAGTAGATGAAATATTAACTGAACATAATTTACCACACTGTTATAAATTTTCCAGAAATCGCGAGTTCCTAATTTCTGTAACTCAATAGTTTTCTACTTTTGAATACCTGATTTTGGCTGTTGCTACTTCCCTCTTACAATTATTTCTAGCTTCTACAAACTTAAAGTCAGTGTTTTTGTTGCTAAGATGTACGCGGAAGACGAAGCACATAGTAACAAAGAATATGGCGTTCGATGAGCACAGAGCATAGTAATTCAACACGGTGAAATATGAGAAAACACGAGTTAAACAATTGCTTAGATATTCTTAATTGTTAATTCTATTGTCGCTTCAGAAGTACTTTCCGCTTGACGCGACATGTGTTGTGAACAAAAGCCAAGCCTTTCGAATCAATACGATATTACGATTCATCGATAGTTCAACGCTCTGGAAAAAAGATTACGCACTCCTGGTGATGTTTGCTTGGAGTAGTTCTATTTAAACCACAAGTAAGCCTTACCTTTCGATCAATACATGACGTTGATAGATCCTTCAACACGTAAAGCATTGCATTATATATTAATTGTGCGTGAAGCAAGCCGAGACCTGTACATGGTCATCTAGTGATAAAATGGCAGATCAATGAGATCGCCAGTGAAATAAAACTCTTTATTGACGTGTATCAACATTTTAGAATGTGTAATATCGAAACAACGGAATCGAATAATCTAATATTACTTATTAGTCCAATTATATACCAGGACATATCATCCCGCTAGCATGTTAAACTTTCGCAAGCAGGGTTAACAAGGCAAATAGTACAAAAAGCCACACTGATGAACCTTAATAAGAGAGAATACGTGTCTCTGAGTGTTAATTTTTATAATATATATATATATGTGTTTGGGTATATATATTTTATAATATATATATATATATATATATATATATATATATATATGTGGGTATATATATATGTGTGTGGGTATATATATTTTATAATATATATATATATATATGTGTGTGGATATATAATATATATATATGTGTGGTGGCACACACACGCAGATACATACATATATATATATACATATATATATATATATAGACTTATTTGTAATATACTGAGTTCGTGTAATTCAGTAAGTTTTAATATACCAATGGGTTTTAAGCCAGAAAGAGTTGACTTAAGCAGTAAACTACATGTTAAGTTTTGAGACATTATGTTGAACAAAGATGACGGCGTACTTCAGATCAGTTACCAAGATGGCGACCAAGAATCAAATGCGGTCCGTGGCGTAGTTAACCTGTTAAGTTCTGAGATATTGTGTTGAACAAAGATGGCGGCGTAGTTCAGATCAGTAACCAAGATGGCGGCCAAGAATAAAATATGGCCCGTGCATTAGTTAACGGCGAACTGCTTGAATCCAAAAGTCGACAATTTTTATAATAATTTTGAAACGTTTTCCTTGGTTGTTTAGCATAGCCGTTGGTTAAAAAAATGATTGGCGAATCCATTCGTCTCATACCCCCACCACTCATCTGATAGGGAAGGTCTCCTAGCGGCTTCAGCTGCAGAGGGACAGGGTAGTAGTACTCGTCAAGGATTCGTCACTTGATACTCAGCCCAACAGGTGAGGAGCCGGGAACCGGCCCAGCACCTATTGGACTGAGGTACGCCGCCTGGGTAATACCTAGGAGGTCCACCTTCCCAGGCCTTGCCACTGGGCTTTCCGGTGGAGTAAGTTCATTGCTTACTGCCTGATGCGCCCCTACCGGGGAATGCCGACGGTGTTACTCAGACAATTTTTACAATTGCAGGAGTGGCCCTCCTTTAAGGGAGCCTGCTGGATCCCCACTTTCCCGCCTTGTGCCACATTTTACCGAGGTGGGCGGCAAATAAATAACTATCCCCATCAGGAGTCAAAAACGTTTTACACACACCCTTTTTTTTGATATAATTGAAAAATCCTTTCGGATTCAATTTTTGTTTCAATTGAGAAAAGGAAATAAATAAATAAAAATAAATGAACAAAGAAAAATAAAGCAATGAAATATTTTTTTTGTTTTGTTTTGTTTTCTTTTGTTTTGTTTTTCTGGTTTTGGAGGAATTTGTCTTTATTTCTCATTAGTCAAAAAGAAATAATAATATATTGGTATAATTTGTGCAAAAAGAAGCCATTCTTTTATACATATAAAAATAAACACTTTTCAAATATATTTAAACATACAAATAGAATACTTTTCAAATACATATAAACATATGCACAAAAATTCACAAATATACATTTGTTTTCGTTTTGTTTTATCAAATGTTTGCAAAAAATATACAAAAAAGAACTATTTGACAAATAGGAAGTTTACAAAAAGGTTTTAACAAGTGACTTTTTTTTAAACAAAAACTGGAAACATTATGTTAGGTATTAGTTGATTAATTTGGTTAGTAAGGTAGAAATGGTCGCAGTTTAACGTCGTGTCCGGGACAATTTACAATTTTGTGTGTTGGTGCTTTTTTGTGTGTGTGTGTGTGATTTTCACTGTTCATGCTTCTCCTTTTGGGTTTCTGAAAAGAGATTTATTCATAATTAGATTCCAAAAAGTTCGGTCGAAAATGTCTTAATTTTATTCTTTTTATAGATTTAGTGAAAATGTCGGCTATATTATTTTCAGACGTCACATAAGTAAGAATAATAGAGTTTTCCCTATTTTATCTCTTATAAAATGATATCTGATATCAATATGATTCGACCTTTGATGAATCATAGAATTATTTGCTAATAAGATACTGCTCTGATTATCACAATGAATTACTATAGGTGTTTTACTTAGATCTGGTTTTAAAATAGATTTTAGAAGGGTGTTCAGAAAAATTGCCTCCTGCGCGGAATAAGTAAGAGCCACATATTCTGCTTCACAAGTACAAAAGGCAACAATTTGTTTTCCAAGAGATCAGAGGTCCAGTCTTTGACAGTCTAAAACAATACCCCGCTATACTCTTTCTATCCTCAGAGTTAGCCCAAACTGAATCCGAAAATCCTTCTAAATTTAGAGGATATGTAGATGTTTTAAATCTTAAAGATTGTTCCTTAGTTCCTTTTAGGTAACGAAGGATTTGTTTTGCACGATTAAGGTTTTTAATTGTCGGATAAGTTTTGAGATAGCTTTGTTACAGTGTTACATATTTCAGGCCTTGTTGCTATCACCAAGTACCATTTCCCTGTATATTCGGTTATCTATGAATTTTGTTTCGGTCCCTATATTTTATTTATGTCCATGGGAGTTGAACACGGCTTACAATCTTGCATTCCGAACTTGAGCAGAATTATTTCAATGTATCGTGATTGGTTCATAGTTATAGTTTCATTTTCACAGGAAAAATTTTATACCGAAGAACCATGACAGTCGTCCAAGATCGGCCATTCTATTTTTTTTATTTAATTCATTTCTAACATCTTTTAAAGTGTTGTCACAGTTTGAGGCGAGTTTGAGACTAACCGTAGCCCTCGGCGCAAGAGGGTCCGTGTGTGCCTGGCGTGCGGGGTGGTGGCTGATCCTGTGGTCGGGGCAGCGGAAGAAAGAGTTCCAAGATGGCGCCTGCCTGCTTTTATTAGAGACGGAATCTCGCAGGATCGCGCGAGATCTCGCGGGGATGCAAATTAGCTAGGCCATCTTGAGGAATAAAAATCGGTCCATTGGAGGGGCGAGGCAGTCGGGTTCTGACGTTCGTGGCGATCAGTACAGTGACCGTTGGGTTCCGTTAGTGACCGTTGGGTTCCGTTTCTATTCGTGCAGTCAGCTGAGCTTTGTTAATTACCTTCGCGCCGTGGCTGTCATTGTTTGTTGGTTCGCTGTGTGTTGCCGTGGTTCTTCAGTGAAACGCTTCGTCGCCCACGACGAGACTCCCCGTCTCCTACACGTCGGAAACTACACAAGATACTCTTACAGGTTAGGGTAAGTAATTTATCGTCAACCTAAAAAAACAAGATCAACAATTTATTACCTACATTTTTGGTATACATGCACGCGTCTACGGGGCATTGTTTTAATTCCTGTCCTATTAAATAATTATGGAGTGTTAAATTCCAATTGTGTGCACTTTGTCCATATAACGATTTATTTAATTTCCACACCCAATTTTTATTTTTCATATCCATTTGATGTATTTTTAAATTGTATTGAGTTGCAAGTGTTAATAAAATTCTAATTGTCGTTAAATTTGTCGTTGGTAAAAATGTTGCAAAATACTCCACTCCAGAAATTTTTGAGAAACCTTTTGCCGCAAATCTTGCTTTAAAAGTTTCACTGCCAGAAGCCGTGATTTTTTTTGGTAAAAACCCAGCGTGAAGAAATTATATTTTTATCTGTTGGTTTTGCCACTATTTCGTATGTGTTATTTTCAGATAAAGCTTTCAATTCGGATAACATAGCTTGTTCCCATTCTTGGTAATTTTCTGAATTAATCGCCTCATTATAACTTTCCGGTGCGCTGTTCAACGAATAACAGTAATCCACGGCGTAATCTTGTATATTTTCCATTTGTAAGAAGGCTGGCCTTTTTCGCTCCCTTATTGGGTATCGACGTGTCTGGTTAATATTTTCGTCAGAAGTACTGTCATTGTCGTCGTTATTAATATTTTCATTGTGATCGATTAAGATGCTAGGTAATGCCTCGGCTGCAGGGAGACAGGGTAGTAGTACTCGTCAAGGATTCGTCACTTGACACTCAGCCCAACAGGTGAGGGGCCGGGAACCGGCCCAGCAACTGTTGGACTTAGGAACGCCGCCTGGGTAATACCTAGGAGGTCCACCCTCCCAGGTGTAGCCACTGGGCTTTCCGGTGGAGTAAGTTCATTGCTTACTGCTGAGGGGTCCCTACCGGGAATGCCGACGGAGTTACTCAGGCAATTTTTACAATTGCAGGAGTACCTCTTCTTTTAGGGGAGCCTGCTGGATCCCCACTTTCCAGCCTTGTGCCACATTTTGCCGAGGTGGGCGGCAAATAAATAACTACCCCATTACTCGTCTGATGGGGAAGGTCTCCTAGCTGCCTCGACTGCAGGAAGACAGGTTAGTAATACTCTTCAAGGATTCGTCACTTGACACTTAGCCCAACAGGTGAGGGGCCGGGAACCGCTCCAGCACCTGTTGGACTGAGGTACGCCGCCTGGCTATTTCCTAGGAGGTCCACCCTTCCAAGCCTTGCCACTGCGCTTTCTGGTGGAGTAAGTTCATTGCTTACTGCCTGAGGCGCCCCTACCGGAGAATGTCGACGGGGTTATTCAGGCAATGTTTACAATTGCAGGAGTGCCCTCCTTTAGGGGAGCCTGCTGGATCCCCACTTTCCGGCCTTGTGCCACATTTTGCCAAGGTGGGCGGCAAATAAATAACTATCTCCAGCTGGAGTGAAAAACATTTTACACTACAAAATTATCATATTTCATAATTGAGCATTTATATACTGTGGAAGCAAAATCAGGACGTCAAACAGGGTTATAATGACAGCAAAAAGTGTATTTCATTTTACGTTACAATTGTTTCCATGTCCAGTCGAACAATTTCAAACATTATATCATTTAAAATTTTCCAAAACCAGCATTTCTTCACACTTTATGAATAAACACATTTTTGACAATAGAGAATTTTTGAAGAGAAAGAAAAAAGAAATTTTCCCTTAACGGGAAAGGCATGTGAGAAAGATTTATATTTGCTGTAGTTACGGAAAAGCCCATTTAAGTATTAATATATCGCCTAATTTTCGTATCCTTATTTAAGAACAGAGTCATAAGAAGTTTCACAGAAAACCCTAAGCCATTTAAAAAAAAAATTATATATCCCATTCGTTGAGTTCCTAAATTAGATCTCGCTGTTTCTTTATTTTCCAATAATTTATTTTTTATAAACAGAATTTTTTAATTTTTATTTCTATATTTCTATTATGGCCATAACACCTTGCAATAACGCTACGGTTCATTTTAGTTTCGTATAGTGGCAAGTAATGTTTACAGATTATCGATATTGTAGAACTTAGATTTAAGACCATTTTAGGTTTAAAGTTTAATTGAATATGAGAATAAATAAAAAAGGTTGTATTGTATATATAAATCCTTGTACAACATTTCGAGTGAGGTTTTCTAATCTATTTATTATTATTTAATGTTTTAAAATTTATTGTCATTCTACTTGAATGTTTTCATATCGTTTCTAAAGAAAATTATGAAGGGAGATAATCCAATTATGTTGTTAATTGCTACTAGTTAGTTCTGTTGGCATCTGGGTCGATCTTTATTTCCTAAGACAGTTAAACGGAGATAGTTCAGGGCGTTTAATGTTTTCGATTCATTGATTACTAGAAGGCGTCTATGATTTAATAATTAATTTCATCAGACAGATTCAGAACGTGCTACGATGGCTTATTTAACAAATTAAGGATATAAATTATGTTTTTAATCTTAAAAGATTGGTTTCTACCCATGGGTTTAACCCACATCTGTTATTAATCATTTATTCTGCTCATACATACATTAAAACAGATATGTGAGATTCGTGTTGTATTCTTGGGTATCTACATAAAACATTGTATATCCACTAATTATTATTCTGACAGCAAAACCACCCAATAGCTACAAATGTATTTCACTCCGATGAGAAGATGTCTACTCCTGCATTTATGGGTAACAACATTTAGAACAGGGAGTGAAATAAGAAAATAAGTAAATCAGCATGGATTGCACCAACTTAAGATGTCAGATGACAAAATCAATTAAACTAATTTTCAGCCCCCAATATTGCTAATTTAATTTTTAATAAAAACTAGTTTAATTGTTAAGTTGTTTTATTGATTTGAAAAGGGTATCACTTATTTCACCGCCAATACTGCTACAACTGAATACAAAAATGTTTACCGTTATAGAGAAAAATTTCATTTTTAGATGAGCTTTATACTTTATTTATATTTCTTACCTGATTTAGAAAAAGAGAAACTATATTCGCATGTTAGATTTGGATCCTTCATTTAGATTGTAACATTCCTAGCTATTTAACTCTACCTTAAAATGTAATCCTAGCATCCGATAATCCTTATTGTTGTAAGAAGTTATGCCTCAGTTACATTTAAGGCGTGATAGGAGAAATCTATTCCTGTGAAGACATCCCTGTATGGCATCTAGTCTTTTGTTCAAAATTTCCTCTTTGGAATTCACTATGTAGAAGGCTTCCAATAAACATAGATTGCATATTTTTTTTATTTCCCGGGGCTGTACTCCCTTCCCCTGTCCACTACTAACCATTTTAATTCAAAATTTTCATTATTTCTGTTAAGGTCCCTAATCCAATCACCTAATGCAGTTGTTTAATCCAATCACCTAATGCAGTTGTTAGGGAACTTAACAGAAATAATTATGCTTTAAGAAATTCGGAATATAGATACCAAATAGAATACAGAAAGAGCAACTAAAAAACTAGTGAATTACAATCCGTTATTATTCACGATATGAACCAAACTAAATTCAAAATAACAAATTCTCGATAATGCAATAAAAAATAATTTGCAACCAAAACAATTTAATTCCAATTCTAAAGCTAATCAGAATCAATCAAAAACAAGTAACCGCATTCGATAAAAGAAATGCATTTGGTTTAAACCCATATTCAGTTTTAATGTTAAAACTAACATACCTAAACAAATTTATAAGATCGTGAAAAACTCTTCCAAATAACCACATTGGTATAGCACTTTCTTAAATAAAAATGTCTATTCTACTATGCCTAACTTGGCAAAGAAAATTGTTGTATCAAATAATAAGAAAATTAATACGGTTCGAACGATTCCTGTTCATTTATCTCTTAAAACAACTGTAATTGCAAAAATAAGCATAAATGTCCACTAAAATATGACTGCATCCCTAAAATTTTACAACTAGTAAATACTTTTCTGTTTAATTCACATCCATATGAGTGAATTCTCAATGATTACAGTATTCATAAGATTAATAATCAAACTGCAGGAAATCAATCCGATTATCCGTCTAAAAATATTAGTAACCTTACCAATAACCCTAATAATAGTAATCTCTGTGGCATTCCTCCGACCATTAACTACGTAATTTCATACACCAACACATTAGAAAATATCAATTAAAATTGCATTAACTCAATTATCCATCCCGCTCCTAACCTCAGTCAAATTTCTGGCAGTAGCAATAGGGCTCAAGCGGATCTTATATTAGCGCCACATATACATTAAGTTAAGAATCGCTTACCATATGCATTCCTTTAATAATAAAAATATTTATAATAACAAAATTACTTCTATAACAACCTTAATCAGAAAACTTAAATCTGGAAACGTTCCCTTCACAACAAAATAGACTATACTGCAAATAATTGAAATCCTATCGCCATACTCAGATAATTACATAGCTTCCAAGTGCAAATATAAATAAATACAAAAATGAACAGTTTTCGCAATGCAAACATATGAAAAGATTTTAATGTAGCAAATTTGAAATTATTTAGTTAGATGGAGTAACACTTGGAAGTTATTTTTTACAAAAAAGAAAAAAATTAAAGTGTAGAAGCTTAATTCTGCCCCAACGTCCTTGCTTGAATCTTGTCTATCAAAAACATTGTTCCACAGAAACCAGTTTACATTTAATGCAAGCACACTCCTTTCCATGCTGAATGCAGAAAAACTTCAGTGTTTGCTTAACTTGTAGGCATAGTTTCAATCATGCAACTATGATTTTTATCGATTTTACCTGATATAACGCAAATAATGATTTGATTTTAACTTTATTTATTATATAATAATAAATACTCTGTTTCTGTAAATAAAAATATTATATTTAAGCGTATTTTACGGATAACCCCACTCATATTTTGTTGATGTGACATTCATTATTAATTAATCATTATAACAAACTGGATTATCATTAATTAATCATTATAACAAACTGGATTATCATTCCGTTTTTTACAAGATGTCCGCTCTTATCAATGGCGAACCGACAAAATATAAAGCTGGTTTCTATTTTCAATTAAAATTCTAGAATATGTTCTATATTTTGAGTTGTGGATATGTATTTTTTTAATGAAAAGAAAAGGTAGTTGCAGGCAGGCAGGATCGAACCAGTAACGCGAAGGAGGGAAAGGGCGCGAAAAAAAAAATAAAACGTGACTTATTTGTTGTTGCGTCCATCACCAAACTGGAATTGACGAAGGTTAAATTAAGGCTAGTCAATCGAAAAGAGGGGATGACTTTCGAAAATATCGGCGAAAAAAGCGACCCCTCCCTGTAGAAAAGTGCCCAGTTGAGGATGATAGAATTAATTTTTTAGCTAATTTTTCGATATTTTCGTTCGAAGAGTCGCACTTTAAAACGATACCTATCTCTTTTTTTTTGTTTACTTATGTTCACCCCTTACAACGCATATTGACACTTGAACGTCAGGGGCTACTATTTGGGGTCATGTCTAGGAAGGATTAACAAGATATGTGTGTATGTCACATTTAAACTTTTACATATTAGTACAGTCAGGGAAGCAGGCAGCAGGAAGGGAATTCCTAAGTCTAGCTGTTTGAGGGAAGAAACTATTAAAATAGAATGCGTTCTGGCATTTAGGGAATTAACAGTACTAAGTGGGTTTGTCGGTGATGTGTACGTTGAGGGGGTACAAGTGAAGCAAGTTCATCAGAACACATTTCAGTAAAATGTTTTTAAAACAGGCACAGTGATGCAACATTGCGGCGATGAGACAGGGGCTGGAGCTTAGTTGATGAAGTGGGGCCGATTAGATTGACAACACTTTTTGTGCTTTATCTAGGATAGAGATAGAGACTAGTGGTAGATGCACCAGCCTAGATGTGGAAACAATACTGCATGCATGGGCGAATGGTGGCCTTGTAAATGTACAGGGTACTTTCAGGCGTGGGTAATGTTCTAGGCCGATAGAGGGAGTCCACCTTCCTTGAAGTAGCCATTTTGTCATGGATATAGGGGGTTGGAGAGGCGTCTTGTAATTGATAAAGGAGAGCAACTTAGTTTAACTAGCATTAAATGTCACTATCCATGTGCGGCCCCATTCAACTATAGTCTAGTGGTCATTTTCTAACAATTCTGCCATTGTCTGTGATTTATGTGCATCTGTTCTTCCCTCATGCATATTATAGAGCGTTGTATCATCAGCAAATATACCCATCTCAGACACAATATATCCAGAGAGGCCTGGATATATTATATTATAATGGTCCAATGATCGACGCCTGGGGCACTCCCGCATTAATGTTGGATGTACGTCCGTCAATGAAAACCTGTATGCTCCTATTGTCTACGAAGGATCTAATTATATTTAGTATACGTCCAGTTCTACTGTACGATTTAATTTTTATTGGCAACCCTCTATGCCAGACTTTGTCAAAGGCCTTGGATATATCAAGGACTACAGCCCTGGCTTCGCCCGCCTTATCTAGTACATGGTAAATGCCTTCAGAGATGACTGTTAAAATATCTGCAGTAGAACGACATTGCCTAAATCCATGCTGTTTGTCAGAGAGAAGATTTGATTTTGCGAGGTGGTGAACTACTGCATGATTAATTAAGGTCTCAAAGATTTTAGAGAAGAGTGGGAGGAGACTAAAGGGGCGATCAGGAAGAGAGAAAATATTAGTCCATGGGGCATCTGGAATAGGTTTTCTAATAGTTTCCCAGTCAGCCCTGTTGTAGTAGCTTGCTGTTTTGAGCAATGGTTCCTCTCCTTGAGGTTGAGATTTAAATGTGATGTCAACTGGTACAACTAGGTGGTCTGCGTTGCCTAGTGGACTGTGGGCATTGGTCACACAATCCTCAGGTACTGTGGTGAGAAATAGATTTAGAAGTGAAGCCTGCTGTGGTTCACGATCTGGTAGGCGGGCTAGGAACATAACAACATTAAATTGTGTATATATATATATATATATATATATATATATATATATATATATATATATATATATACATACATACATATATTAGCAAAAGTACCCGTCGTTGACTGGGTTCAAAACAGCCTACAGACAATAGACTCTGATTTATTAAAGTATGATAGGTTATGAAAATGAAGGGTTGTAAAGAGATAGCTTCGAATTCGGGGGTATCAAAACCAAAGCAAAATATGATGAAAGTAAAAATAAAATAGATAAACCCCATAATTTATTATACTATACCTGTTCACACTGAAACACTTATCACAATATTCTGTGGATCTATATTAAAAAAGCTTGTTAAACTTTGTGACATATTTCCATTCTATGGAGGTCAGGCGCGAACGAATACCCCATAATCTTATTATAACATATTTCTTAAAACTGAAACATAATTATCAAAGTATACTTACGCAGATAGATATGAAAAGTCTTTATTAAAGTCTGTGCCTATTTCCATTCTATGGAGGCCAGGCACGAACGCAGACCCCACAATTTTATTATACCATCCCTATTTAAGTTAAAACATACTTATCAAAGTATTATTATGTACATCTATATAAAAAAACTTGTAAACATTTTTTTTTAATTTTTAACTTTTTTATTTCCATACTTTGTAGACCAGGCGCGAACGCAGACCCCACAATTTTAATGAACCACCATTCTGCAGGATCAAACATACCCATTCCTGTGTCTCGATACATCTTCTATCATTATATGTAATCATTTTTACATTTTTTTAAATAGCCAACCATATAGGAGCCTATTCGTGACCAGACACACACACACACACACACACACACATTCAGCGTTATATTATAGATATATCAAGGCACGTTTGATTAAATACGACAGAGTTTTCTTTCTTCTAAATTTTTATGATGATTTTCTCGATCGCCGAGCATTTTTTCATGTTTCTTTTTATAAATTGTGTATTAGGTCACCGAGTTATCTTTTGTTAGCCATTTTCCTGGAGTGCTTTTGATTCTTGATTGTCGTCAGGAGCAATTTTATTGTTGTTAGAGAAGTTTTGCTGTTGCGTTATTATATGTAATTAAATTACAAACAGAAACGAGGAAAAATGCTCGGAAGAGCGAGAAAATCAACAGAAAAATATAGAAAGAAAACTCTGTCTTCTCAAACGTGCCTTCCAATATATATATATATATATATATATATATATATATATATATATATATATATATATAGATATAGATAGATAGATAGATAGATATAGATATAGATATATAGATAGATATATATATATATATAGTAGTTAATAACGTTTAATGACGGAGCCACTTCTTGTGGTTTCTTGGTCTTAAATCATTCCAAAAAAAAATTCATTAAGTATGGAGGAGTATCTAGCTTTTAAAGTGTCAATTCAGGGAAATAGGGCCAGTCTTAATATAGTATTACAATGACAAGCAATGTTCCCGCCTAGATAGCTCAATAGTGCTATACTAGAGCTATAAGTATTTTTTCTTTCAAGATACCACGTTAATTATGATAGACACACTCATTCACGTACAATTGTTTTGGCCACCGTGCTGGTACATAAATATATTTATTCGTATATAAATATATCAATAATTTATAACTTGCACAAACCTGGCATTTATGAACGCATTGGGAAAAAACAATATTTAAAATTTTTGAAATATAATAAAGTGTAGGAACATATTTATATATATATATATATAAATATATATACATATATATACATATATATATATATATATATATAAACTGTTGACTACTGATTATAGATATGTATTATTTGAATGATATCAAATAAGTAAATTATTATTTTTCCATCGTTAATGTTTTGTGATCATTAAAAAATATGTGGCACAAAAACATCTCATTTCAAATTTGAGTGAATGTTTTTTCTCTTTCTCCTTCTCTCTCCCCTCTCTCTCTCTCTCTCTCTCTCTCTCTCTCTCTCGCTCGCTCTTCCTATGGTCTTGTTAGTATTGTCTCCTTAGGTCAAATATGCATGCGCGATATTTGTTTAAATTTTTTTCTCTGTGTTGATGCTGACTGTGAAAATATTGTTTATTTGTTTACTTAAATGTTTTCTGTTTATATGTTTTCGTTTGGAGCATTGTGGCTTTTTAGTCGAGTTCGTTTTGTCAAATAGAAACATAATTGTTAGTGGTCCAATTACAGCTCAATCTTTTTTAAAACCCTTATTCATAACATATATATATATATTATTTATACGCACACACATATGTATATATATATGTATATATACATATATACATATATATATATACTAGTTGTATCAATTGGTTTTCTTTGATTTACATCCAATTACACTAACGTGATTACTGAAGAGTGCTTAATGTAGGACAGAGCTGGTATATAATCCGTTTCTGAGTCGCATTCTCATAGAAAATCTTCAGGCTAAATGATAATATATATATATATATATATATATATATATATATATATATATATTAGTGTTTGGACGATTAATTGGAATAAGAACCGGGAATCGGAAAAATCGGAAATTTCCAGGGTAAAAAAAAATACTCTAATTTCCGATTCCAAAACAGATTCTTTAAAAAACACGTTCAACTTAATTTTACATTATTGGCAGTTAAGATAAAACGATGAACATTTATTATTTTTAAGTACATTGTGACATATTCATAATAATAACATAAAAACGATGTAAATTTATTTTACTTGAGACAAAAAAGAAAGAGTTTGGCTTGTACCCGGTCATCGACAAACCTGACAAAAAACTTTAATGAATTAGTGGAAATGGAGGTTTTTCACACTTCTACGCTAGACACGTTTGGGTGCCAGCGTTTCTCTGATTTCGGCATCTCCTGTCTATTAGTAATGTTTACTTTTCATAAAAGCAAATTTTCAATATACTGATAAAGGCCGTAATATGAAATTCAGTAATAAACGATTCATGTTATAATTAAGGCAATTTTGTCAGTATAGTGTCCAACAAAAATGTACGTGCGTTCTTTTTTTAAATAATTGAAAATGTATTTTACTAAAATGTTTTTCTTATATTTCATATAATATTGAACCTTATATTTTCATGTAACCATAACAGATAAGTGTATTATTTTACTATATAAAAAGGTATTCGGAAAACTCGAACTCGGAAAACTCGTACTAATTAGCTATGGCCTATTATTAGATAAATAGTGATTAAATCATATTTTATGACCGTTATTAAAAAAGATTTTGTTTTTAAAGGTGACAGCGCCCCCTATAATATTTTTTATAAATTATTTTTATTTGTTTACTCGTGTTTAAATTAATAAACCTGATCACGAAGTCACGGAGTCAAAACACGAAAAACGAAACCATATAAATATTTTTTTAATACTTTAGTTTTAACACTTTTTATGTTATTACGAAACAAAAATACAAAGAAAAGACTTATGTATTATCAAACAAAGCAAACATTTTATTCAGAAGAATGAATTTAGTTTAAACAATTCTTGTGTGGTTAGGAAACAAGAAAGAGAAAACACTCCTTGTATTAACAAATATTAAATTATTATAAAAAAAATTATTAAATTATTATGTTACTGTTAAAAGTAAATTAAGTATGTTTATTAAAATATTTGTTTTATTATTTGAAAACATAAAAAAATTGGTCAATGTTAAGTTTTGTTCCAACTCCCCAAAAAACTTCCCCTGTAATTCTTGGCAATCAGCGATGCCTTTTGAGGGTACTGACAATGATCCTGTTGGCATAAGTTGGATCGCCCGTTGAACATTGTGTCACTTTCAGACATTGTGTAAAGCACCTAGTGTTCTTGGAATTTGTACACAACTGGACAACTAGTAGGTGGTCTTCAACTAAAAATTAAAACCGGTTGACACCAAACGGAAATCGAGCAATGTTGTCTTTTCTAGGTGACAATTTTATTGTTTTATCCTGTAGATATTCGTTAGTCCCATTATAATTTGTTAATAAGAAGAGAAGAAACTCAATTGACGAGTTTACTCTGTTATATACGATGGCGTACATTTCACCACTTAAAAGATAGTTTATTAATTCTTTTTTATTACGTACTTCACACATTAAAATCTTAATTTTTATTTATGCATGAAAAATAATGTCAGAGAAATGGCCTCCATTTATTGAAAAAGATGTTTCATTTTATGATAGTAAAGTTACTTATATCCATTTGTCACGTTATTATACTCTCTAACTGAACGGCACACCAGCCGGCTTTCAAGACACGGCACCAGACACAGCTGACTCTTTATACAGGGCACCAAAAAAATAAACTGCACTAGACACATTTGGCACTACATATTCGGTACTAAACACAACCGGCTATCAAAACATAGCTACAGACACAACTGATGTAGTATCGAAGAGAGAAGAGAAAGAGACTCGCGTTCGTGACAAGCGTAACTTTCCAGTCTCCTCGCATTTTTCCTCTTTTTGCCTTTTCCCCCTTCTTATCCTTTCGATTTTTATGCCTATATATACATTCTATTCCTTGACGGCACTCCATGCCACGGCTTAAAATGCTGATTTTTCACATGAGTCGCCATTTAATGACGGAGTCAGACTGATTTACATTTCTTGTGGTTTCTTGTTTATAACTAATTCCAAAGCAAAAAATCATCAAGTATGGCTGAGTCAATTTAAGGGAAGAGGAAGAGTCTTAATACAATTAATAATTTAAAATATATAATGAAGTCGGCCAGATTTTCGAAGATGGGCAGTTAAAACTTATTTCCTATATAACCAATATATCATTTTTAATAAATTGTCAATAACAGCACTTTAACGGTGTGTTCTTCAAAACACAACACGTTTATATCCCAATCGACTTCGTCGACTACATATTATATGCAACCAGACGTTTCTTAAAATGAGTGTCGATATATTCACCGCTTACTTTCATTGGCTGAATAATCTGATGAGTGGTCTTAATTAGGGTTGTTATCGGAGTATATCTATTTAGCATCGAATATTTATAATCGAAAAAATCCAATTAAATGTTTACACTTTGATACACCCTAATTTCACAATTGCATTTGCGAAGTTTTATCATCGCACAAGCAGAAAGGTTCAGCCTACAAAATCAACTGTAGATGTATTTATAACAGAGAGGAGCGTCGAAATCAATGTTTTTAGAGCACAATTGAACCATGATACTTGACTTTTGTACGTTTAACATTAATTCAAATGATTATGTAAAAATAATTTAATAAAATCAACAGTTCTTTGATATGACAGGGGTGCGTTCAAAATGAATGTTTCTGTTTAGAGCACAATCGAATTATCATTCTTGACGTTAGCATTTTAAAACCATTATTTACAGAAAATTTTACAAAATAAACAGTAGATTTTCAATACTACAATATATCGTGGTTTTAGTCACTGCGTAGAGGCATGTAAAGCTTCCTCCCTGTATATAACGGGGGCAGGGGGTCCTAACTTGAGCAGACAATCAATTTGATAAACAAACTGCGATTTAACTGATTTCGATGAAAATAAAAATATGGAAGAGTGGAAGATTTGTTGATCCCTATCTAATCCCGGACGACGTTTGGTTCCCCTGCTTATATATATATATATATATATATATATATATATATATATATATATATATATATATATGCGAAAAGATTTTCTACTTACTATGTTGACATAAGATTTTGTAATACCGTATATATAGTAATCGGCAAACACATAAAAAGATTTTGGTACTCCGAATTTGCATATTTCTTAGTCTACATTTTTTAATAAATTAATATAATCTATAATATAAATCTCACCTGTCTGTTTAAATGTATGTATGTATGTATGTTTCTATGTCTGCGTAAATCTTGAACAGAGGCGACGGATTTACACGAGATCGTTAGCGTTTTAAAGCTCGACCCATCGGACGAGAAATATTGAAAAATTGGGCTAAAACATTAATTGCTTTATCCTCAACTAGGCACTTTTCTACAGGGAAGGGTCGCTTTTTTCGCCGATATTTTCGCCCCCTCTTTCCGATTGCCTAGCCATAATTTAGACAGTCGTCACTTCCGGTTTGACGATGGGCGAAACAGCAAAGACGTCACGTTTTTTTTTCGCGTTTTTTTTTTTCTCCTTCGTGGTATGGGTTCGAGTCTGCCTGCCTAGCTACCTACTACCACTTTTTTT
>NC_136522.1:49708959-49723959 GCF_053919585.1 Euprymna scolopes | reverse complement strand
CTGTATATATATATATATATATATATATATATATATATATATATATATATATATATATATACACACATATAGACTTTGTGGACACCCTGTATATTTTAATAACTTACTACCTAGCTTTACCTATGCATTGCGCACTGTTGACGTTAATACTGAAAAATTTACACATAAATTATATCTTCGTATTAATTTATGTGACTAAATTATGTGAGCTTCTTTAATATGAATTTATCCTGTTTAAATATATGTATAATATGTATGTATGTTTGTCTCGCAAAAACATTTTAACTTTAAACGTCTTAACGCAAAGTCGAAGACTTTCAGAACCTTGTTCTTGAACTTTTATAGGCAGATGATGAAGACCTTGTTTCACCTTCAGAAACAGACACACAGATGATTATGTACAAATTATCAGAAGCATGCAAAGATTTTTGACTTACTATCAGCCTCAAGAAAACATGTTATGCATCCCCTTCCTATAGGAATGCCATATGTTGAACCAAACATCTTGGTTGATGGTGAGATATTAAAGGTCATGGACACTTTTGTTTATCTGGGTAGTACGCTGAGTAAGGTCTGTACGATTGAAGCTGAGATAAATCACAGAACAGCCAAAGACAGTTCTGCTTTTGGCAAATTGAAGAACCGTGTATGGTCAAATCGGGGAATTTCATCAAAAACAAAGCTAATTGTTTACGAAGCATGCGTTATCACTACATTGCTATATGAGTCAAAGACCTGGGCAACATATAGAAGTCATCTCAAGTTATTGAAAAAGTTTCACCAAAGTTGTATTCGGAGAATGCTTAATATTAACTGGAGGACTCTAACGCCTGGCACTGTGGTTCTTGAGCGATCAAATAGCAATAGTAATTGAAATGAAAATCATTCAAAATCAGATGCGCTGGACTGGACACTTGGTTAGGATGGAGGACAAAAGACTTCCGAAACAACTGTTTTATGGTGAGATAGATGGAGGTAAAAGACAACATAAACCGAGGAAAAGTTTTAAGGATTCACTGAAAAACAACTTGAAATTGCTGGAGATTGATTTACATAACTGGGAAGCCCAAGCAAAAGATCGATCACTGTGGAGAAAATCCATCAGGGAAAGTTAAGATTTTTTCAAAAGCAGTGAGGAGCACTTACTATCTTAAAACGCGTTTTAAGAAAGCAGGATGATAATATAATGCAAGAGAAATTGCAACAGGAACTAAAGTGCACTGTATGTGGCAAATAATTTCTGTTAAAAGTTAGTTTTGTTAATCATCTGAAATCACACAATCAAAGACAGGAACGACAGTCTTATGAGGAGGCTTCTACAGCACACCTGGCATCGCTAAGTTGTCATATGTGTGGTTTAACCTGCAAATCTAAACGTAGCTTGACACGGCATTCGAGGATTCACAATATTATCATGCGATCACCTTTACAAGAAGAGAAGAATTTTACGCCACATTTGTGAACTTTCATGTAGGACTAAAGCTCGATTTAAGAGTCATCTACGTGCACAAGGACGAAATAATACTTGTGGAAGAGGTTGCAAACTTCTGTCAAGAAGTAGCGATCACCATGTATGTGTGTTTGTAGGTCTCGCAAATACTTTCGACAGAGGCCACAGATTTTCACAAGATCGGAATCATTTTGAAGCTCGATCCTTCGGACAACAAATATAAAAAAATTGGCCCAAAGCAATAATCCCTCCACCCTTAACTAGGTATTTTTCTACAGGGAGGAGTCGCTTTTTTCACCGATATTTTCGAAAGTCGTCGCCTCTTTTCGATTGTCTATCCTTAAATTAATCCTACGTTATACTCTGTTTGACCATGAGCGCAACAGCTAACGCATCACGTTTTTTTTTTACTTTCTTTTCCTCCTTCGCGATACGGGTTCGAGCCTCCCTGTCTGCTACTTCTTTCTTTTGCGCTTGCATTTTTTTTTTGTTTTGCTCAAGCAACGCCCTTATACACACCTCCATTTTGTTTTTCACCTTCGCGTCGGAGTTTGAGCCTGCCTACCTACTACATCATTTTTTGTTGCTCAACACACACATACAAACACCCGGGCAATGCCGGGCACCCAGGCTAGTCTATAATATAAATCTCATCTGTCTGTTTAAATGTATGTATGTATTTATGTATGTATGTATTTAGATGTCAGGTCATGTCATGTGCAACTGGTACCATGTAACCTAGTACTACCTGCCTCATGGTCGGGTCACCGGCGACTAAACTGGTTCCCCCACCAGACTTGTTTGGTGAAGAGGGCGGCTAGTCTCCCTGAAGGATTAAAAACAAGACCTTCCAAAGGGCGAATGAACTCTTTTTCTGGGTCAACGGCCAACTAGCACCGTGTATATTTGTGTGTGTGTGTGTGTATATGTGTATGGGGGTGGAGAGGGCTCCCGTAAGCCGTGGTGAAGGCAACCTTTCTGGGAGAAGCAAATCTCTAATTTAAAAAACCATAAAGCGGAATACCAGTACCAGCATTAAGCTGGTCTGCAGTTTAATTTGTTTCTGTCTATCTTGCTCTTGCTTGTTGCTGGATCTCAACATTTTGAACCGAGAGAGAGACTTAGCTGTCGTACAAAGCTAAGACTCTGTAACATCATCTTTGTATAGATACTCACTCAGGCATTTGGGCTCATGGATTTCAAATGTCTGAGGGAGTGGCACTCGTCTGACAAGACGTTGCAATCATCATGTATATATATATATATATATATATATATATATATATATATATATTACACTGAATAACATCGACGGTACTGTCGAAATTATGTACTTATAAAAAAGTCTTAAAATGTTTTCATAATAACATTTTGTATTCCTGTCCGTCACAAATAAAAAATATTTTATGCATTTTCATACGTATATATATATATATATATATATATATATATATATACAAATACTACACCACGAAACGAATGTAAAACATCTAAAAATCCTTGAAGTAATTTATATCAAGGTCACATTTAAGATTAGTACCAATACACTCAAATGCTTCGCATAACTCCTCTCTCTCTCCCCTTATATTCGCTCGTTCCTGCAACTGACACTAAAAAAGGCATGTTCTCTTTACTTTCCTCTACCAAATCAACGATCCCAACGCTATCTGAAGTACTAATGAACATCGCTCGCACCCTAACAACTATTTAAATAAATCATTCCATAATTTCTTACCGAAACTAACACACATTCCTGATGATTTGAAGACGATTTCATGTAAGACTAAAACCGCGGACACTTCTAGAAGAAAAATGCTTGAACTATACATCCATACATTCGATGCATATACAAAAAAGACAATACGTAAAATTAAAGAAATAAAACAGAAGCTTTCCATTGTTTTTAACAATCTCTGCCTGAAAAAGAAAACCCAGCCGAAATACACGCAATATATGCATATATATATATACATATATATATATATATATATATATATATATAATTTACTTATACAAACATTGATGGCTACATATGTGCATACATGTTTCTTTAATAACCCGTCATTGGGGAGACTACGTCCTCAGGCTAAGAATTTCCCTAGAGTAGACGTAGTCTCACCAATAACGGGCGATTACAGAAATAATATAAATATACCAACTCTGTCTACTCAATGAGCACTTTTTGCTGAACCCTGTTGTTTCAGTGGGTGTACTTCTAGGAAACTAAGCTACACTGCCATAATATATATATATATATATATATATATATATATATTTAAGAATTTAAGTAGACTCATATATAAGAGTGTTTGTTTGTATGTATGTGTGTGTGTCTAATTAAATTCTTATTGGCTAAAACCCGACAGAGCATTTGATATCTCTTTCTCATTGATTATTCGTTTCTATCATTGAGATCGGCCAAAGCATTTTTCGCATCGCATTGCGATCGGTCGTTTCCGGTTATTCTCGTCATTTGCCGAACACACTCAAGTAATTTCGTAGAAATCACGGATCGATAAATACAGTAGTAACGACCACACACTGTCTCACCGTCGCAATAACAGGAAATTTAACAGCAAGTATAACCTCTTGGACGCAGTTAAAGTAGCGGCAAACAATTTACCACGCGTTAAAATAGCAAATGTAAGATCAGATATTGAGAATAGGCTTCTACGAGTTATTAAAAAGAAAGGAGTGTTTGTACAATAAATGTTATGGTTTTGTTATAATATGTTTAAATATATAAGAGTAGGTAGTAGTTTGCTTCTCTACTCAAACATACCCGTTTACTTTTGTTTGCTTTTCTTTTCTTTACTTTCATGATTCCGGTCTTTCTTCGCATTGCATTTGGCTTTTAAAACTTCCATAAATTCGTTTAAATATATATTTTTTTACATGAAGCGTTTTAAGTTTTTTCTTTAAAAAATGATAAATGTGTCCTAAAATCTTTTCATATTATGCTTAACACGAGTATTACAAGGTATAAAAATGTAAAAGTTTTTTTAAAAAATAGTTGCAAAAAACTATTGAAAGTCAAATTAGTCTTTATCACTATATATGTAAGTTAATGAGATTGAGTAGAATCTAAAGTACATCATAATAGACCTTTTATTAAATTGAGGACAAAGTTCTTGCGGAATGTTGTCTTTCAATTCAAGCTAGGCTGAAAAGCTTCTGAAACCACTCGCGATATTAACGAAGGGTTTGGCCCAGGAAGCACCATTGAACGCACGACACAATGGTGGTTTAAGAAATTTCGTCGCGGCGACGAGAGTTTTGAAGATGATGAGCGTAATGGCCGATCATCGGATGTTGATAACGACCAATTAAGAGACTTAGTTGAGCCATTGCACGCATAACTGTTCGGAAAATTTGCTTGTGAATTAGACGTGATGTATACGACGATTTCCAACCACTTAATAGAGATTGAAAAGACAAAAATACTTGATAAATGGGTGTCTAACGAATTAAAAAAAAAACAACCAAAAGGAATGTCTTCCTTTCTTTTACACAACAACAACGACCCCTTTCTCGACTGGGTTGTAACTTGCGATGAAACTGGGTTATTTACGAAACCGGCGACGCTCAGCTTAGTGGTTAGACGAAGCTCTGCGACACTTTCCGAAGCTCGAGTTGCACCAAAAGAAAGTCATGCTAACTGTTTAGTGGTCTTTGACATATCTCATCCATTACAGTTTTTGGAATGCATCCGAAAACATTACAGCGGATAAGTATTTTCACAACAAATAGATGAAATGCATCAGAAACTTCGACCACAACACCCAGCATTATTCAACACAAAAGGTTCAATTCTCCTCCACGGCAATGCCTGACTGCAGGTTATTAAATCGACATTGCAGAAGTTGAATGAATTGGGCTACGAAATTCTGTCTGATACGTCATACACTCCAGACATCTCACATACCGACTACCACTTTTTCAAGCATCTCGACATATTTCTGCCCGAAATATTTGAAAATCTTAGGCGATATCGAACACGCCTTAAGCGACTTCATCGCAATTAGAAGGTTACTAGTATTAATACATTTGTTTAGCGTTGGCAAAAGTGTGTTAATTTTGATGTTGCTTATTTTTTATCAGTAACTTCTTGTTTTGGGCCGAGATATGTTCATCGGAATTTAAAAGTTAAAAACGGCAAAACTTTCTTATCAGCCTGATAATATTAAAGACGGAACTCCTTATCCCAGTTCGTAACTTGCATATAATCTTTAGACGCAGTTCATAGTTCTGCTTGCAAGCTCCGGCCACTGTCTTATCGCCGCAGCGTTACATCCATGTGCTTGTTTTACAAGTACTTCAATAAACTCTACTCCAAAGAACTTACTACACTGATACGCCTTAGTTGTAAATATCCTCGATCAACCTAACAATAAACAAAATCCAACTCCAAGACTGATCGGGCCCAAGATGTCGGAAATTTTTCTATTCTAATTCTTTTCCTTTAACTGTTACATTTTGGAATTCCCTTTCTGCTCATTGTTTCAATGACTGTGCCACCATGCAGGGATTTAAATGTATAGTGATCAAAGATCTCTCTTCCCAATTCTTCATTTAGAATGTATTAAATTCTGGTCATTTATTCACAGAGTATACATATATTTCAGTGATGTTGTGTTTGTTAAGGAGTGAATTGATTAAAAAAAAACAACATATATTCAATGTATACAAATCTTTAGATATAGACGATTTTACTTTAAAACAAAAATAAAATAAATTCAAAATGTAAGCTTGGTAAGCCATTTCAACGCAGATTTTCTTTTTAATTAAACTAACATGAATCTGTTTATAAATTAAAGTACTTTTCGACGTAATCTCGTCTTCACCCGGATAGACAGTGTTTTTTTCATCTTATTTATCTCAAGAGAAAAGAGAAACAATGCGTCTATCCTGATAAAGACAAGATTACGTCGAAAAGTGCATTGATTTATAAACAAATAAATGTTTATTATTTAATTAATTTGAAATCTTATCGAGATGAGTAATTTGTATTCTTTATCCATTTATTTATTGCGGACTATTATCCTCATCTTTCTTAGTTGTTGTTTCACGACGTTTCAGCCAACTACTCCTCTGGCCTTCGTCAGGGGGTTACCCGCGACGGGATAGGAAAACTGAATCTTTCAACTGCATCCTCACCAATTACTGCCTTCCATAGTGGTTGTCGTCTCACCACGTAAAAATCACTGTTACAAAGTATAAAAACGTATAAGTGCTAAAATAAATAGGTGCAAATAAACTACTGACAGTCAAATTAGTCTGTTTTGTGAACTAAAACCCAAGAACAAGTATTGTCTGTATCACTCCAACTCAATAAGCTTCTAAGAGTTATTAATGTTATTAACTATACCATCATGCTGGGATTAAAATGTATTGTCCAGAATCTTTTAATTTTCTTATCTTCAACTTAGCCTCTGGTCGGCTTTGGGTAGGATTGAAACCGCTGTCTTCAGGCAATGCTCACTTGAGTCCGTAGAGATTCAACATCTCTATCCACTGCAATTTACACTGAAATTGCTATCTTCAGATAATGCTCACCTGCAACCGTTCAGATTCAACGTCTCTATCCGTTGAATTTATAGGACTAAAAAATCCAACCTTGATTGTTCTTCTGGGCCCGAGGCGCAGTGGATACAGATGTTGGATCTCTACGGTACTAGCATTATCTGAAGATAGAGGTTTTAATCCTACCTAAAATCAGCCAGAGGCTATGTCGGTCAAAGCACGGTGAGACGGCAACAACTATGGAAGGCAGTAATTGCTTAGGATGCAGTTAGGAGACTCGGCGTTCCTACCCGTCGCGGTTAACCATCTGACGAAGGCAAGGAGAATAGTTGGCCGAAACATCGTGAAACAATTAACTAGAAGATGAGGATACTAGTTCGCAATAAATAACTGGATAAAAAAAATGTTTGTTTAATTTTTTCAAAAAGCTGCGGTGAATTGGCTTACCAAACTTACAGTTTGAATTTGCATTTAATACCGCTTTTATCACGGAGAAAACATATCCTTATATAAAATATATTTTTCTATTAAAGATATTATAACAAACATTGCGTTTTTACAAGAATCAGTATTTCTTCACGTGTTTCAGCCAAGGATTATTTTTCCCTCGCGCCAAAGTCAACAGAATCTCTGCCATTTCTGAAATAGCTTTTTCCCTGTTCAAAGAAGTTAGTTCATTGTTAATCGACTGAAGCGCCCCTGGCGATTCCTCCGACGGGGAAGCCCAGAGATTTTTCATTTTCTTTCTTTAAGGTGCTGTCTCTTCAATCCTACTTTCCGACCCTTGTGTCGCATCTATCCACCGTTAGAAAGAAGATAAATAGCAGGACTCTTATTTAACATTATTTTATTTTTAAAGTATATAGCATTATTTCCCCCTCTCTCCTCGTCTCTCTTCTTTTCTTCCTCTCTCGAGAGTACGCGTGCTCTTTCAACTTTCCTGAAAAGATCAACTTCATATATTTAAATAACCCGGCTGTTATTCTTCCAAGACTTTATTCATTCTTTCTTTCGTCTCTTATAAAAGGCACGTCCTCAAAAACTCAATGCGGTATTCAGAAATAGTTCGGCCAATTTCGTTTGAAGTCATGGAACAGATTCTGTCGGCTGTTTGGATCTGAAAAACAATAATAATTCAGATTAGCGACCAAATCGCATGTGATTCGATCTCAGTAATCTCTTAATATTATAAAGAATAAAGGTATCATCGTAATAATTATAACATTCTGGCGTTCTTTGCTTGAATCTTATATATATATATATATATATATATATATATATATATATATATATATATATATATATATATGTATATATATATATATATATATATATATATATATATATAGTAAACAACATATGATCCCTTAAATTATAGTGATTTCTAGAGAGCAAGTTAATGCATTGGTTGCAGGTGATTAAATAACTCACTAATGATAAAACATATAAAAAAGTAAATAATTTGTTTATATAGTGTTAAAGGTTAAAAAACTTTCCAGAATATATATATATATATATATATATATATATATATATATATATATATATATATGTAAGTTAATGTAAGAAAAAGAGGGAATATCAATTCTCTTAAATGAAATTAGACAAGAAATTCTAAAAATATCAAGAGCAGAAAACCAACGGAAGAAACGAAAGAAAAGACGCCAGGCCCGCAAATCATTTTATACGAATCCATATGGATTCGCTAAGAAACTTTTCGTTGAATCAAAAAGTGGCCAACTTGATGTATCACAGAAGGAAATCGAGGACCATTTATATAAAACATATACAGATGAGTCGAGTAATATTCCAATTTCTTTCATGGAAAACCTACCGATACTAAAGGGCCCAATATTTAGCTTTGACATCCAGCATATTAAATTTGGGGAAGTCCTTGATTTCGTACATAAGGCTCGGGCTGGTAGTGCCCCAGGAGTTAATGGAATTTCGTATAAATTATATAAAAATTGTCTTCGTGTCCTCAGAAGGTTGACTGACCTCCTTCAGAGGACGTGGAAGCAGGGTACTGTGCCACAAGACTGGTGCCTTGCTAACGGTATTTGGATACCAAAGGAGATGAATTCAAAAGGTATTCCGAATTTCCGTCCTATATCACTTTTAAATATTGAAGGAAAAATATTTTTCGGTGTTATTGCTCAACGAATGACATCCTTTATAATGAGTAATACATATATAGATACATCAGTACAAAAGGCTGGGGTGTCTGGGTTTCCTGGTTGTCTGGAGCATGCGGAAATGATTTGGGAATCAATTATGTCGGCCAAAAAGACAAAATCAGGCCTTCATGTAATTTGACTTGACCTAGCCAACGCATATGGGTCGGTTCCCCACGAATTCATTGATATGGCATTAAATTATTTCCACCTTCCGGAAAAGATTAGGGACATTATAATGAAATATTTTCGTTTGGCTTTCATGAGGTTTACAATAAAAAAATACACTACAAGATGGCAGTCACTTGAAATCGGCATTATGATGGGGGTGCGTCATCTCCCCACTATTGTTTGTGTTAGCAATGGAACTTATATTAAGAAGTGCCGCTAACACTACAACGGGGGTTACGACTAATAAACAAATAATTCTTCCTCCATCAAGAGCGTTCATGGACGATATTACCATCATTGTCCCTTCCAAAACAGCTGCTAAGTGTTTGCTTGGCTGGTATTTTGATCTTCTTACAACGGTGAAAATGAGGATTTAACCAAAGAAAAGTCGAAGTTTGTCAATCATTAAAGGTTCTGTAAGGCAAATTCACTTTAATGTCGGAGAGGATATTGTGCCGACATTTAAAGAAATTCCTGTGAAGAGTCTAGGACGCCTTTACGAAATTCCACTAACAGACAGACATCGGGGTATGGAATTGCAAAACATGGCCCTGAAGGGACTTGAGGCAATAAATAACACTTTTTTGCCGGGAAAGATGAAAGCTTGGTGCTATCAATATGGATTAGTACCCCGTCTTTCGTACCCCCATGCAAATTTATGAAATAGCACTATCTCGTATTGAACGGATAGAACAACACACAAATAAATATCTACGTAAATGGTTTGGAGTTCCCCCCTGTTTTTCTAAAATAGGGTTACACACGAATTATGGCAGCCTGCAACTTCCTTTGTCCTCATTGGTAGAAGAATTCAAAGTTGGAAAGGTGCGTCTTCAAATGATGATGAATGACTCAAATGATGAATTTGTCCGGGAAGCACATCCAACTGTAAAAGCTGGCACCAAGTGGTCAGTTACAAAAACAATCGAAGAAGCAGAATCCAGTCTTCGAACTAAGTAAATAATGGGTTTTGTTCAGGTTGACAGGGCTGGTTTAGGATCCACAAATCATGACCCATTTTCCAAAATGGGTATTAAAGATGAGAGAAAAATGGTGACCGAGGAAATAAAAATGTTTGAGGAGGAAAAAAGAAAAGCTACTGCTGTTACTCAAGCCAAGCAATGTGCGTGGACAATATGGAGTGATATTAAACCAGTTAAATTATCATGGAACACCTAAATCGAAATGGAACCACTGGCGATATCGTACCTTTTGAGGTCTACATATGACCTACTGCCATGCGCATCGAATCTCAAACAATGGGGATATATAGATTCTGATCTATGTACTATATGTCAAAAAGAGCGCGGTACCTTGCGTCACGTCTTGTCTGCATGCTCAAAATCCCTCCCAATGTTTACATGGCGACACAACAAGGTTCTAGAAGTGCTGGTTGAGATAATATCATCCCAGTGTATATTAGCTAACAAACAGCCTGTAACAACTAGTGAACCCAGGGTTCAATTTTGCCAGGAAGGCAAATGTCCATCAAAGAGGAAAAATAAATTTAATACCAATATGAAGTTATTGAATGGGGCAAAGGATTGGAAAGTTTCAGCAGATCTGAAGATATAGTTGAAATTTCCAGTGCACATCATCCAAACGGAAAAGCGGCCTGATATTTTGCTCTGGTCTGACTCTTAAAAGAGTATATTTTTAATCGAGCTAACTGTCGCATGGGAAGAAAATTTCTCAGAGGCTCATGAACGAAAGAAAGATCGGTAAAAATGCGTGCGTGCCGAGTGTATAGAAAAGGGATGGATGTGCAATGTGATGCCTATCGAGGTTGGATATCGATGATTTTTAGGACACTCCACCATTTCGCTTCTTTCGAAAATAGGCGTCACTGGAAGGGATTTTAAAAAACAAAAATGTCGCCTGCAAACAATCGTTAGACAGGCGTCATGCTGGATCTGGCGCAATTCGAAGACATTTGCAAAGAGAGAATAATAGTGTCCACTTCTTCCGTTCTCGGGCTGCTCTGGAAAAAAAAAAGAGGAAACAAAAAGGGAGGAAAAAGGAGGGAAAAGGGGAGAAAGAAGGAAAGAAAAAGAAAGAAAGGGGGGAAAATTTAAATTAAAAAGTTAAAAAAGGAAAAAAGTTAAAAATAGCGTTTCTCCTCGGCTTGAATATGCCTGGTAATTTTTTTTTATCCTATTTATTGCTTTGCCCAGCAGCAATAGCTGCTGGTGGCGCCAGGGGTGGCAGTCCCGCTTTAGCCACCGAAACCATGTCATCACCTCTGGTTAGCGGCTGATGAGGGCAAAGTAAAAGCACATGTGGTCACATGTTGTATGTAGAATATATATATATATATCGTGGTTTCTGTTTTATAGGTGTTTGAACTAATCGTGGTTTCTGTTGTATAGGTGTTTGAACTAATCAGGTGTGAAATTGGGCCTGTTGAATGTCGAGCAGTGATCCGGTTTTTGTATTTGAAAGGACGCACACCACAGAAGACTTTTCATGAAATGAAAGAAACTTATGGCGATAATGCCCCATCATATGACCTTGGAAAACGCTGGCATCGTGAATTCAAGCATGACCGAAAGTCTGTGGAAACAGCTCCCAGACCTAGTCGCCTCGCTTCTGCCATTGATAAAGCATCTGTCCGTCAAGTTGAGGCTGCAATTAAGGAAGATAGGCGCATTACAATTCGTCAAATAGCTCCAGATGTCAAGATTAGTACAGGGTCTGTGGAAACTATCATTCATAGTAATTTGCATATGCATAAAGTGTCTGCCAGATGGATTCCCATGTTGCTCACACCATTCCACAAGCGAGAACGCGTCGAGTGCTCGAGGATGAATTTGGAGATGTACCAAGAAGATGAGTCAAAGTTTTTCAAAACACTGATTACACCGGATGAAACCTGGGTTCATCACTATGATCCAGAAACAAAAGCCCAGTCAATGCAGTGGAGGCACTTGGACTCACCACCTCCAAAGAAAGCAAGGGTGCAGCCCTCCGCTGGCAAGGTCATGCTCACAGTCTTCTGAGACCAGGACGGAGTAGTGATGACAGATTTTCTGGCAAAGGGTACCACAATTACAGGGGTCTATCATGCTTCACTTTTGATGAAATTAAGTGAAGCTATCAAAATCAAGAGGCGGGGCAAGATCAGCAATGGTACCCTCCTCCTGCAGGACAACGCTCCGGTCCACAACTAGCATGTCGCCAGATCAGAAGCACGGGCGTGTGTTTATGAAATCCTCACCCATCCTCACTACTCTCCTGACTTTGCACCCTCTGACTTTCACATCTTCCCAGCCATAACGTTGTTTTTGAAAGGATAGCGTTTACTAGATGATGCAGTCTTGATTTCTGAAGTCACGACGTGGTTGGAGGATCAACTTACGGTGTTCTACAAAAATGGTCTCCAGAGCTGCATCAAACGAGGGGAGAAATGCATAACTCTGGGTGGTTCCTATGTAGAGAAAGACTAATAACTGTGCCAAATTTCGTTGCTCTCCTGCTATGGGAAGTGGGTCAGGAGCATTACTTATTGCACGCCCTCGTATATATATATATATATATATATATATATATATATATATATATATATATATATATATATATATATATATAATTGTTATAAAGTTACGTTTTCTATATGTAGATCCCCTGAAACCCATATGTTTATAGAAGCGTGTATAATTGAGGAGAGAGCAGGTATATAGTATGTTTATTATACAAACATTATTAGATACATATGTACATACATGTTTCAGTGGAATCTTTCAATTTCTGTAGATATTAGATGAATAAAATGTATTGCACATTCCATATACAGAGGCAAAAACTTGACTGCTGATTTTTACCTCTTTTACAGATTTACCTGCGACTTTTCACTCAGCTATCTGCTGATTTCACTCCAGATTGAAGTGGTGGATCTATTATTCTGTAAAGTTGTCCAAGGAACCTGTAGACACGGTCTTAATAGTAGTCTCTTGCGGCCAAGTTACAATATATCTTGCTTGTGGTTTATAAGAGTACAAAAAGTTACTATTAATCAAAACGTAGACATTTTCCATATTTTCTGGGACTGCCGAATTTAGACAACCTGAGCATTTAGCATTACATATCTTTTTGCGATTACGTCAGCATATTACCATTTAACCCTCCAACTGAGAGAGCGGAGTGTGAAAAACAATAATTAAACGATTGCTTTGTTTGAACCGTATTTTTACCAATCCAAAAACAAGGTTATATCAGCAGATGAAATGTATACTTTTCTATAGTTTACAAACTTTGCAAGTACAAATTTGAAGGTTAGTACTCTATGCAAATTAAATATACACAACATAATTATGTTGACATACCGATTCTCGTTATATCACCGGAGAAAATCGACGTTGGGCCTGGTCAGTGTTAAAATAAATGACCATTTTGTAATGTCGGGTGCTGTACGTGCTCTGAAGTCTAGAGAGGTATGGTCACCGCCGGTCAATTTTTGCACTACTTTTGCACTATTTTTTGTATGTATATAATGTAAAATTCAACTGTGAATGACACTCTTCTGAGGGTTTTAGGTTCAATCCTAAGTGTGGCCCATACTCAGAATATAATTGCTAAGGAAATCTAACCGATCATGGTTGACAGAACGAGAACATGTTACCCTCCGTAGATTATATAAAATGTTCCGTGCAACTTTCGGTGCAGATTTTTGAATTCGATTAAAAAATTGTCTGGTTTGACAATGTCCAAAAATGGACGTTGGTCGAAATGATGCGAAAATAACCCTCAAGATAAAAACAGGAATTTGGAAATTTAGAAATTCTTTCTTTTGAACACAAAAACTATTATTTTCAGTTAAATGAATCTCTTTTAAATTTTATACATCAGTTCGGTGTTGTTCTAGAAAAAAATCCAAACTTACATCATTCATGACACGGAAGACAAATGTACTAGAGAACCACAGACCAATTGGAATCTTCCATTCGTATAGCGTTTCCTGGAAGAAAAAAAAAACGAAATATTTTACACAACTTAAATACGAAGTTTCCGGATTTTTGGAATGAGGATTTATAGTAATTTATATTGTTTGTATTATTTTGACTCAATAATTATTAACAACTTCATATTATGAAAGGAGCCCGCTAATTAAAAATAATATATTTTAAATAATTTCAATAGACGAATTATCCCATCACTGAAAAAAAAATCATTTTTAGGATTCTTCAGAAAAGCATCTATTAAGTAATATTTTATATATATATATATATATATATATATATATATATATATATATAACTACTTCATTTACTCACACGAATTTAATATACGAAAGTATAGATTTATGCGTAAACTTTAAGTATTTACTTCAAAAGTGCTCAATACGTAGGTAGAGCTAGTTAGTAATTTATAAAATATATATGGCGATTAAGCTACACTGAATATTCTGCGTTTCATCCACTGTAGGATTCGTCAGGCTTATGCGCGAATTCTGTGGTTGCTTCTTGTTTTTATATATGTTGAGGATTTCTAGTTAACCAATCAGCTTTCTAGTATCCACCGCGTCCCCTCCTATCAGCCAATGGGCATGCATTTTATCAAACAAAGGATCTGTTTTAGAACTAGGTTAGTGGTTTAAGGTAGATCTTTTCCCTCCTTTTTTTCTTTTATATATATATATATGAATATACCTATGTGTACACACACACATGCACACATATATACATA
>NC_136522.1:49598959-49703959 GCF_053919585.1 Euprymna scolopes | reverse complement strand
GCATGCGAGTGTACCTTGCATTTCATGTTTTTGTGTGATGGTATTAGGTTCTGTTCAGTTCAGGAGTGAATCTGGTGATGAAGTTTTTTTCCTGTGTAAGTAAATAAAAATAATTGTCTGTTTGGAAGATTGGCATTATTTTGAAGCTGTTTCCACTGCATGTGTGTACATGTTTTGAAACATAGAGGTGTCTGTTATCTGCAATTTTGATGTTGCTCTTATGTAAGGCCACTCTATTGCTGAAATCTTTGGTGGCGCCTATGTAGGATTTATAAGAATTGCATTTGAGAATTGTATTTTATAACCACACAGTCGAAAGACCCGGCATATAAAATGAACAGTAGGTTCTTTGATATGACAGGGGCGTGATCGGAATGAATGTTTCTGTTAAAAGCGCAGTTGCACCATGGTACTAAACTTTTTCATTTTAAACTTAAATTCAAGCGATTATTACCGCAAAAGTAGTAAGGCATGTCATATAAAGTAAACAGTAGGTTCTTTGATAAGGCAGAGCCGCGTTGGAAATGAATGTTTCTGTTTAGAACACAATTACACCATGATACTTGCATTTTGCATTTAAAATTTTAATTCAAGCCATTATCTATAAAACAAAATAATTTAAAAAATCAACAGTAGGTTCTCTACAGTGCAATGTAGACCCTAATGTATTGTACACTAAGTCACTGTAGGGAGGAATATGAATCTTCCTTCACGATGAGTCCCCGATTAGAGCAGGCAGCCAATCGATTTGTTTTAAAAATGGTCGATTTCAACGATTTGAATGAGAATAAAGATAGAGGAGCGTAAAAGATTCGTTGATCATCATTTCAGTCCGGGCTACGCCGGATTTCTCTACTAGTATATATATTATGTAGTAGGCCGAACACAAGAAAGTGTCGACCTATCTATGTATCTATCTAACTGGAGAGATGGATGGGAGATGAATGTGAAGAATGTTGAAAGACTGTCAAAATATGGCAAATCATATTGTAGACAAGTTTACCGGAAGAGCTGGCCAGCTGATCGGATCTACGTGTATGTTACGTAGATCAGGTTAACTGGAGATCATTGAGAGTTGGAGTTTGGACGTTGAGCAGAGCGGACGGTTTAACAGATCGCCCCTCCTCCTTCAGGGTGGAAGGGGCTGACGTCTGTAAAAATAGAGACTTAGAATAAACCACGCAAGTAAAGATATTCACTTTCCATTCTTCTGCGATTGACATCTGGAAAGTGAATAAAAACTGTATAAAACCAACCAGCGTTCTTGGGAGTGAATGAATATTCGTCCGAACAGGTTCCAGACTCCCCTCCAAGAACAAGATGACTTCCAGGTGGACAAGATCAACGACGTATGAAGATGTGCCCAAAATACATGTATCACACACACACACACACACACACACACACACACACACACACACACACGCACGCACGCGCTTATGAACAATTAGATATGAATATATTATAAATAGACAGCAACACAACAATTCTAGGGTTCAAATAGTGAAGAATCACCAACAATAGACATTTAGTGACACGTATACACATCAGGATTAACCATTCGTCCCAAGTACACATATCAACATTTAGACGATTATACAACATAGACTATTTTGTGCCTTTTTCGTACACCTTATACATATATATATATATATATATATATATATATATATATATGACTACTTCATTAAATCACATAAATTAATATACGAAAGTATAATTTATGCGTAAACTTTAACTATTTAGTTCAACAGTGATCAATACCTAGGTAGAGCTAGGTAATAAGATATAAAATATATATGGCAGGTAAGCTAGACAGAATATTCCGCGTTTCATCCACGCAGAATATTTTGTGTAGCTTAACTGCCATATATATTTTATAACTTACTATATATGTATATATATAAATATATATATATATAGAGAGAGAGGGGGGGGAGAGAGATAGATAGATAGATAGAAAGATATAGTACCGACGAACGGCCCAAAGACAATTAACGACATACATCCATGACTATTTTAATTAGTTTATAACTCATTAATGTATTTGTTTATATATTTGCTATATATTTGTTATATATTTGTTATATATTTGTAATTTCACTATTTCGCCGCTTTATATGCAATAGGCTCGTTAGTATTAACAATTATTAATGAAAATGATGTCCTTTTTCAAATTAGATAACTTTCTTAAAAACTTCCTTAAATAAAGCTAACATCGGTCTATTGTAATAAGCGATAATATAAAAAAAAAAGACAGAGGGGGTTACTAGCTTGCTCTCTTTCTATCTCTCTCTCTCTCTCTCTCTCTCTCTCTCTCTCTCTCTCTCTATCTATCTATCTATCTCTTCTCACTCTCTATCTCTCTCACTCTCTTCTCTTTCTCTATCTCTCGTTTCTCTCTCTCTCTCTCTATCTATATATATATATCCTCTCTTCTCTCTCTATCTCTCTCTATCTCTCTATCTCTCTCTATATATCTCTCTCTTCTCTCTCTTCTCTCTCTCTCTCTCTATCTCTCTCTATCTCTCTTCTCTCCCTCTCTCTCCCCTTGTTAGTTTAACGGCACTGTATAATTCTTTATTGTTTTTGTTTTGTTTTGTTTTTTTTTTGTTTTTTAATTTGAATTATTGTTATGATCCCGTAAACAAATCGTTTAATAACTCTGTTTTAATAATCCTTTCCGGCCTTTATGGAAATAATGTTTAACACCTGAATTTCAAAATTGTTCTGCCACACAAACTATCGCTCAGGAAAATTGATTTTTTTTTTTTTTTTCATTTTTTTCATTTAAAAGAAAAATACATTTTTTCATGGAATTAAAAAAAATGTTCTTACATGAATTGCATGTCCACAGGTTTGTATCCAAAGAAAGGACTTAGTCGAAGCAGGTACTTGTAATGTCCGTCTCCACACTGCTTGTTTTTTTCACAGAACGCATTGCTTATTGTAAGATTCAACTGCTTCAGTTTAATAACCGGTTTCGGATCCACCTCTAAAAATACAGAAAACAATTATCAAAATGGATTATATAATACCATTAAAGATTATTAAGAACTAGCAAAGTTCGGTTTATAAACATTAATTTTCATAGCAGGAGTTGGAAGTAAAAATAATAAAAAGTAAAAGAAATAATAATTTAGCTTCTCGAATCAAGCCATATCAATTATGCAAATTCATGTTCGGGCAAATGGTCAATCGATGTCTCCGTTCGGTCTAAACAGACAATGGATACTCTCTGCAAGTGTTAGAGGACTAGAAACAACGCCGAGATAAGCGGAGAACACATACAGCACCAGGAATCCCCAAATTGTCACCCATTTTAGTATTTACCAGGTTCAACGTTGCTTAACTTCTGTGATTTGACTGTGTGTCAACTTGATTATGCCGTATATAGTAACGGGTCATATTTAAAAAAAAAAAAAAAACTCTAAGATTATACGGCATATTCACGTTGATGCACCGGTTGTCATTGGATTATCGTAGTTAGTAACGATAAACTTCAGTGACCATTTGAGAATAACAAGTAGTCTTTATAAGCGAACCTCGACACCTTACCAGAACTGTCAAAATCTAACCTCGTTATCTCCTCTGACGGAGATATACGAGGACCTGACCGCTTGAAAATTACATATTTCTATAGAAATTCCTCCTTCGGAGGAAGCTTGTGCAACCCGACTATAGTAAATTGAGCTACAGATTCGGTAGTTGTAAGATATGAATTTCGAATCGTTATCATTATTTCAGCAACGTGATGATTAGAATAGATAGAATAAAATCCGTCAAAAATTCAAATAAAAAATCACAATAAAATTAATTTTTAGTTTGAAAACAATGAATAATTTACATTATCTAGATTCATACTTATGCTAATCAAAGTTTATTTCATGGCGGGTTCTTCCCACTAATGTTACTTAACAAAAATGTTTGCTAGTTTTAGGAATTGAGTTATGTTTCTAACAGATATATAAATATACTAGCATGGGTGTCCGGCGTTGCCCGGGTGTTTTGAGGTTCATGCTGAACTAAAAAACTTTTTTTTTAAAAACGGTCAATTTTTTTTTAACTTTGACCCCTATTATCAGCCGTTAAAATTTATTGTTTTGGGCTCAAATGAAGTTATTAAGTTAGATCCATATCCAAGGAATCTATATCTATAATTTTACGTGTTTAGACCCAAAATTGTAGGAGGAGTTTGGTAGAGTTCTCAAAGGTCAAATCGTTGAACTTTGACCCTTTAATCGCCAAATTTCTGTCCAAAAACCAATCACATCGATTTTCTCAAATCTCAGTACCCTGTATATCGAATTTCGAATCTGTAGGCTCAAAATTGGCAGAGTTATTGCGTAGGAAAATGTACACAGACACACACACACACAGACACTTTCACTTTTATAGACATACTAGCATTTCAACCCGGCGTTGCCAGGGTGTTTGGATGTGTATGTTGAGCAAAAAAAAAAAGTGGTAGTAGGAAGGCAGGCTCGAACCCGTACCGCAAAGGAGGAAAGAATGAGGTAAAACCTAACGTTTATGCTGTTATGACCACCGCCAAACCGGAAGCGACATTTTTTAAAATTAAGGTTAGACAATCTAACGGGGAAAATAGCTTTAAAAAATATCGGCGAAAAAAGTTACCTCTGCCCTGTAGAAAAGTGTCTAGTTGAAAGGGAAGATATTAATGTTTTTAGCCAATTTGTCGATATTTGTCGTATGAACGGTCGAACTTTAAAACAATATTGATTTTGGTAAAATCCGTCGTCTCTATAAAAAGTTTAAGGTAGACATGCAAGCATACATACATACATACATTTATATATTGGTAACTAAAAATGTTCGACCCAAAATGATGAAAATACCCTTTATGTAAAATTTCAAATATTTAGATCAGAAATTGTCTGAGTAATTTGGAAGAGACCGCAGAGGTACATTTTTTTTTTTAACTTTGACCCCTATTATGAGCCCTTAAAATTTATTGTTTTGGGCTCAAATAAAGTTATTAAGGTAGATCCATTTCCAAGGATTCTATTTCTAAAATTTCAAGTGTTTGGACCAAAAATTGTCGGAGGAAATCGGTAGAGTTCTCAAAGGTCAAATCGTTGAACTTTGACCCCTTATCGCAAAATTTCTGGCCAAAAATGGATCACATCGATTTTCCCAAATCTCAGTAATCTGTATATCAAATTTCGAGTCTGTAGACTAAAAATTGACAGAGTTATTGCGTAGGGAAATGTAGGATGCCATTCTTCTTAATATAAATTCAGTATGGGTGACCCTGGCAAAATTGTGGTTCGCATCCCTGTGGGACTTTTAAGGCTTTAAAAATGCCATTTTGGAGCTCTTTTTTCATATTACTACAAAAAACTTGATATGTATGTCTGTATTGTATTATTTGATTTCATTTTTATTATTTGACGTTGTTATATTTTGTCATTTTATTTGGATCATTTAATTTTATGATTTTATGTTGCTAATTTCATATAGTCATCTTATTTTTTTCTTTGTTATGTTATTTCAGTCTTGATGCTTTTATTTTAATAGTTTTATTTTGTCATTTCATTTTCATCTTCATTTTTGTATTTTCTTATGTCCTTTCAGTTTAGTAATTTTACTTTAATTGTCCTATTTTGTAATTTTATATTTATCATTTCATTTTGTTATATTATTATTGTCATTTTTATGTCATTTCAGTTATGTAATTTCAATTTAATTATTTTTTGGGCATTTTATTTTCTTATCTTATTTTCGTTATTTACTTATGTCATTATGTGATTTCATTTTAATTATCTTATTTTGTTATTTAATTTTAATAATTTCATTCTCTTATCTTATTTTTGTTATTTCCTTATGTCGTTTCATTGTAATTATCTGATTTTGTCATTTTATTTTAATAATTTCCTATTCTTATCATATTTTTGTTATTTCCTTATGTCATTTAAATTATGAAATTCTTATCTTATTTTGTTATATCATTTTAATAATTTCCTATTCTTGTGTTATCTTTGTTATTTCCTTATGTCATTTCAGTTATGTAATTTAATTTTAATTATCTTATTTTGTTATTTCATTTTAATAATTTAATTTTCTTATGTTATCTTTGTTATTTCCTTATGTCATTTCAGTTATGTAATTTCATTTTAATTATCTGATTTTGTCATTTCAGTTATGTAATTTCATTTTAATTATCTGATTTTGTTATTTAATTTTAATAATTTCATTTTCTTATCTTATTTTTGTTATTTCCTTATGTCATTTCAATTATGTAATTTAATTTTAATTATCTGATTTTGTTATTTCATTTTAATAATTTCCTATGCTTGTCTGATTTTTGTCATTTACTTAAGTCATTTCAGTTATGTAATTTCATTTTAATTATTTGATTTTGTCATTTAATTTTAATAATTTCATTTTCTTATCTTATTTTTGTTATTTCCTTATGTCATTTCAGTTATGTAATTTCATTTTAATTATCTGATTTTGTCATTTCAGTTATGTAATTTCATTTTAATTATCTGATTTTGTTATTTAATTTTAATAATTTCATTTTCTTATCTTATTTTTGTTATTTCCTTATGTCATTTCAATTATGTAATTTAATCTTTATTATCTGATTTTGTTATTTCATTTTAATAATTTCCTATGCTTGTCTGATTTTTGTCATTTACTTAAGTCATTTCAGTTATGTAATTTCATTTTAATTATTTGATTTTGTCATTTCATTTTAATAATTTCATTTTCTTATCTTATTTTTGTTATTTCCTTATGTCATTTCAGTTATGTAATTTCATTTTAATTATCTGATTTTGTCATTTCAGTTATGTAATTTCATTTTAATTATCTGATTTTGTTATTTAATTTTAATAATTTCATTTTCTTATCTTATTTTTGTTATTTCCTTATGTCATTTCAATTATGTAATTTAATCTAAATTATCTGATTTTGTTATTTCATTTTAATAATTTCCTATGCTTGTCTGATTTTTGTCATTTACTTAAGTCATTTCAGTTATGTAATTTCATTTTAATTATTTGATTTTGTCATTTCATTTTAATAATTTCATTTTCTTATATTATTTTTGTTATTTCCTTATGTCATTTAAGTTATGTAATTTCATTTTAATTATCTGATTTTGTCATTTCAGTTATGTAATTTCATTTTAATTATCTGATTTTGTTATTTAATTTTAATAATTTCCTATGCTTGTCTGATTTTTGTTATTTCCTTATGTCATTTCAATTATGTAATTTCATTTTAATTATCTGATTTTGTTATTTAATTTTAATAATTTCCTATGCTTGTCTGATTTTTGTCATTTACTTAAGTCATTTCAGTTATGTAATTTCATTTTAATTATCTGGTTTTGTTATTTAATTTTAATAATTTCCTATGCTTGTCTGATTTTTGTCATTTACTTAAGTCATTTCAGTTATGTAATTTCATTTTAATTATTTGATTTTGTCATTTCATTTTAATAATTTCATTTTCTTATCTTATTTTTGTTATTTCCTTATGTCATTTAAGTTATGTAATTTCATTTTAATTATCTGATTTTGTCATTTCAGTTATGTAATTTCATTTTAATTATCTGATTTTATTATTTCATTTTAATAATTTCCTATGCTTGTCTGATTTTTGTCATTTACTTATGTCATTTCCGTTATGTAATTTCATTTTAGTTATCGTATTTTTTCTTTCATTTTAATAATTTCATTTTCTTATCTTATTTTTATTGTTTCCTTATGTCGTATCAGTTACGTAATTTCATTTTAATTATCTGATTTTATCATTTCTTTTAATAATTTCCTATGCTTATCATATTTTTGTTATTTCCTTATGTCATTTTAATTATGAAATTCTTATCTTATTTTGTTATATCGTTTTAATAATTTCCTGTTCTTGTGTTATTTTTTTATTTCCTTATGTCATTTCAGTTATGTAATTTAATTTTAATTATCTGATTTTGTTATTTCATTTTAATAATTTCATTTTCTCATATTATTTTTGTTATTTCCTTATGTCATTTCAGTTAAGTAATTTCCTCTTAATTATCTGATTTTCATATTTTGTTTTAATAATTTCATTATTGATCTTATTTGTGTTATTTCCTAGTGTCGTTTCAGTTATGTAATTTCATTTTAATTATCTGATTTTGTTATTTCATTTTAATAATTTCCTATTCTTATCTCATTTTTGTTATTTCCTAATGTCGTTTCAGTTATGTAATTTCATTTTAATTATCTGATTTTGTTATTTCATTTTAATAATTTCCTATTCTTATCTCATTTTTGTTTTTCCTTATGTCGTTTCAGTTACGTAATTTCATTTTAATTATCTGATGTTGGTGTTTTCATTTGTATAATTTCCCATTCTTATCTTATTTTTGTTATTTGCTTATATCATTCAGTTATGTAATTTACTTTTAATTATCTGATTTTGTTATTTCATTTTAATAATGCCATTTCTTATCTTATTTTTGTTATTTCTTTATGTCGTTTCAGTTATGTAATTTTATTTTAATTATCTTATTTTGTTATTGCATTTAACAATTTCATTTTCTTATCATATTTTTGTTTTTCCTTATGTCCTATCAGTTATGTAATTTCATTTTAATTATCTGATTTTTTTATTTATTTTAATAATTTCCTATTCTTATTTTATTTTTGTTATTTCCTTATGTCATTTCAATTATGTAATTTCATTTTAATTATCTTATTTTGTAATTTCATTTAACAATTTCATTTTCTTATCATATTTTTGTTTTTCCTTATGTCGTATCCGTTATGAATTTCATTTTAATTATCTTATTTTGTCATTTATTTTAATAATTTCCTATTCTTACCTTATTTTTGTTATTTCCTTATGTCATTTCAGTCATGTAATTTCATTTTAATTATCTGATTTTGTTATTTTATTTCAATCATTTCATTTTAGGTAATTTCTTTTGGGTCATTTTATTTTCTCTTTTTATTTGTTTTTTAGTTTTTGTCATTCCTCGTGTTAATTTGTTTTTGTTATATTGTTTTGCCAGTTTTATTTCTCATTTCATATTTTGGTATTTTCATTTTTTCAATCTATTTTAGTAATTTCCTTTTGTTTTCTGTTTCTATTTTTCTCTTATTTGCTCTTTTTATTTCATCATTTCATCGCAGTTATTTCAGGTGTTTTATTACATTGTGTTTATATTTATTTTTACCTTTTGATTTTTCATTTTGTCATTTGATTTTGTCAACCGTTTTTGTCAAGTCATTTGGTCATGTCATTTGGTTGATTTAATTTCTCTAGATTTATTTTTTTTTTACATTTTAGTTGAATTGATTTTAAACACAACCAATAAATGTGCTTCGGAAATCGATTTTTATTTTCCGAAAATTATAGAGGTGTACGAGAAGAAAAAAACAAGAGAATATAACACGTCCTCTCACCTGAGGAATCGTCACTGCTGCTTAAATGTCTTTTGATACGATGAATGTAGAAGCTGCCATCGTTCGGTTCATAAACATTAATTTTCATCGAAGGTGTCTGAAGAAAAGGGAATAACAAAGAAAAATATTTCAGCTTCTCAAATGAAACCATATCAATTATACGTTTGGGGTACATTTTTAAGAAGTGTTAAGATTATTTCGTGAGCACATTCGACAAACCCGACAGGCTGCTAAATCCCACCCCCACACTGTAGAGATCTCTAGATGTAAAAGATCTTTCTACTCCAATAGTTTCTTCCCCAGAACCGCTAGACTTTGGAATTCCATTCCAAGTCCCTGCTTCCCCACCAGTACTGATGTGCTGTGTAACGTGAACCGAGATCTTGCTGCCCAAATCCCTACATAGTACCCCAGTAGTTGTTGCCCCTGATAGTAGCCCCCTACACCAAAGTTGCAATGTGCCTTGTTTGGGGTGAAAATGTAATTAAAAAAGTGCAAAGAGAACAGACAACAAAAATATATTTGGAAAATAAATAAAAAAAATTATATCGTAATGCCATTTGCAATAACTGTGATGAATCGAGAAATAGATAAGCTAGATATTTTATATTTTTTGTAATTCCTCGGAGAATACTATTCCAATTTCAGATGACTGTAAACAGAATTATATGCAGAGACGGGAGACGTGAAGTTTAAATGGACGGGGTGTAAAAATCAATCGCCATAAACAAAACTGGAGCAACGATATACGAATGTGACGAGAAAGTGAAAACTACGGTTTTTTAGTTTGCTTTTTTCCATGGAAGCATGCGAATGAGACACGCGCAACAATAGTAATACGATAGCGTGTGCGTTGTTTTCTGTGTCACGCTTATGTACTTCCAATTTTTGTCATAAATGTTTTTATCAAGAATTCTTTACAAGTTTTGGTTAAAGTTCCGATTATAGCTGATGGTACTCAAGTCACTCAATGTTTTTTATAAATAATTTTACCAATAATTGCTCATAAGTTTTGGTTTCAGTTTCGATTATACCTAATGGCACCCCAATAATCTATATTTTGAAAATAATTTTATCAAGAATTCTTTATAAGTCTTGGGTTCGGTTTCGATTTTAGCTGATGGCACCTAGGTCATCTATTAATATATATATATATATATATATATATATATATATATATATATATATATGGATTCGGTTTCGATTGAAGCTGATGAACAGAAGTCATATAGATATATTTTGAAATAGCAACTTTATATTATATAAAAATCGCTAGAACATTAACTCGTTAACAATATATCCGAAATCTGCAAGAATATAAACATTATATTTAAGCATATTTTACGGCCTGGCTACACTGGGCGTCCCTGCGTGTTTGGATAAATACTTTTGCAGTTTTAACAAAATAGCTACAATAATATCAGATTAAGGCTGAACATCTACAGAATGCCAACATCAATATATTAAATATGAATCAGTCTCCTGTGGAATTTCCCGGTAGTATAAAAAGAATTTAAGTGGAAAAAATGTGCCCATGTTTCTGCCGTCTGCATCGCTCACTCTTTAAGCTAATAAGTTGCGTAGGTAAGAAGTAAATAATTATTTAATTTTTAGTTTCTATCTCCTAAGTCAACTCTCTCCAAGGAAACCTTGAAAAAAACTCGACGTATGTCTCCTTGTGTCTTTTCTAAGTAAGAAGTTTTGTTTTAGATAAACAGACGATTGCCCACCACTAAACGAAACGGCCGTTTATGAAACGCCCTACGATGAATAGAATAAAAATACTAGCACATAAAAATACCATGTATGTATAAGGATATTTAAGTAGTTGAGTGATCGTTTGTTGATAGAAAACGTGACATTAATAGGAAACTGATGTCAGAGACTGTCTATTCTGTTGATTAGCGAGATCCTACAAACATAAAAATACTACTTCTATGTGACTTTAAAGACAGAAAAGACGATTCCTTACCTGTTGTTGGATAATGACCTGTTGCGGATCATCTGCGTACGGACGGTTTCCCTGGCTCTTGTTGGTGAATATATGATCTAAAATAGATGACAAAAAAAAAACTGACAAGTTTCAAAAACATATCCAACCTTCCTTTAACTCCTTTTACACATAATCACCATCATCATAAGCGATTATGGTTAAGTGGTAAAGCGCACGGACTGACAACCTGCGTGTATTAAGTTCTAATCCAGTTGGTTCTTCAAAAACTATTTCGCTTAAGGATGTTGGCAAATTGTCCGCGGTTCTTCATTCTATAATTCTAGAGAAAATTCTAATTATAAAGATATCCGTGAATCGAGTGTCAACAAAAATCACCTTATTCATATAAAATGAACGTACGACGCTCAACAACGACAATTATTTTAGTCATCATTATCAATTTACAGTATTTCCAATTTCTTTCAAACAAGGGTGTACGGTTAATCAAATAAGATGGGAATTTTTATGCCGATTGGTTTATTTTGTAAACGTATATTTTCCAAAGACAATCAATTGGAGTTCCTTCCGTTCATCGTTATTCATCTCTTAATATTCATCATCATTGTCTGGTGCTCCTAGATAAGGCTGCTTGAAGATATCGGTTTCCAAACTTAAATGCCACAAACATTGATGTTTTTTTTTCTTCTTGTCAGTCATCTTATATATATATATATATATATATATATATATATATATATATTGTATTAAAGTCACGCATAACCTCAGAAAATTATGGTTGGATGGCAAAAGTAGGTAAATCTATGGTAATCAAATTAGTATCATGGTTATATATGTATTACAAACTTATATCCTGTAATAGGTTAGTCTAGTTTAAATTAGATTAATTTAATTAATAAATAAATCATAAATGCATATTAGGAATTTACCAAAATTGATTTTTAAAAATTAATTATTAGATCAGGGTTAAGGTTTCGAATGAAGCAGATTTCATTTTTTTCCATCATATTTTCCCTTTTGCCAATGGTTTCAACCATTTGTTTGATTAAAAATTCGATAATATGCGTAAACGCTTACTTTCTTAAGTGGTCTTATTATTTTCACCAGGACTGTATATATACATTGCTAGGCTTCTTATGACCATACAAAATTTAACGGTTAAAAATAAAACAAGTGAATTTTAAATAAATAAATATATAATTATTTAAAAAAAAAAAACGCAATTTTTCGAGTTTTAACAGGACCTTAGATTACCCACGACGGATCTGTTACGAATCGAAAATTGAGTTTTTAATAAACATATTTATTTTTGAAAAACGTTTATGCACTTGTTTTTGGTGTTTGAATCCGTTAAATTTGAAATTTGCATTCCATTATCAACAGTGCTTATTAATTTACAGTGGATGTTCAATTATATATATATATATATATATATATATATATATACATACATACTAGCATGGGTGACCGGCGTTGTCCGGGTGTTTTGAGGTGTATGCTGAGCAAAACAAAAAAAAACAGTAATTTTTTTTTAACTTTGACCCCTTTTATGACCCCTTATCATCTATTTTTAGGGCTCAAATGAATTTATTAAGTTAGATCCATGTCCAAGGAATCTATATCTAAAATTTCATATGTTTAGACCCAAAATTGTAGGAGGAGTTTGGTAGAGTTCTCAAAGGTCAAATCGTTGAACTTTAACCCCTTAATCGCCAAATTTTGTTCGAAAACCAATCACATCGATTTTCCCAAATCTCAGTACCCTGTATATCAAATTTCGAATCTTTAGACTTAAAATTGACCGAGTTATTGCTTAGGGAAATGTACACAGACACACGCACAGAAACAGACGCACACACAGACACTTATATATATATATATATATATATATATATATATATATATATATATATATATATATATATATATATATATAAATATATATATATGCACACACGATATCGTATTTTCTTTTCTTATTTTTATAAGAAAAGTAAAGTTTCATCGCATGTTGGGAATTACCTCCCTTTAATAAGAACGAAGCATTTTATTTGTATTCTAGTATCAATAGTGCTTATTTATAAACAGTAGTTTTTCTATTATATATGTGTGTGTGTGTGTGTGTGTGTGTGTGTGTGTGTGTGTGTGTGTGTGGATATTACTTGTGGAAATGGACCATATTCCCTCAGCTTCAGTATTTGTTACTAAGTAAGATCTATGAATTACTTCTTATTTCAGCAAATACTTTTGCAACCAAAATCCGATCCCGCATTTTGTTAAATCCTACGCTCTGATGAGAAGGAAATATTTTTTTTATAAAATTCCACGGATTAAGGACTATCCATTTATTTTGTGCTTCCTTATTAAAATTAAATATGTTTTAACTCTTTTTCAAAGAGTTTTTTACATGTTTTATTAAATACTTGCTCTTATATATATATATATATATATATATATATATATATATATATATATATATATATATATGTATATATATTCGATATCGTTTTCTTTGTTTTATTTTATAAGAAAATAAGGTTTGATTGCATGTCGGGAATTACCTCCCTTCAATAAAAACTCTCTATTTTACTTCATATATTATACCTATGCCTAGAATGTATTATTAGCGGAATTATACCAATATAATATACATCGCCATTTTGAGTTTGATAAGAACCATTTAATGATTCTTGTAATAAAATAAATGAACTACAAGATAAAAAATACTTACATGGAGGATTGTTTTCGGGTTTAATTTCACCTGAACTGTCTCCCATATTCCCCGGTTCACTCTCTTGCGGAGCAGGGCAGCAAAACTGTTCACAGTTGGAAGCCTGGCAAGCAGGATAAGGAGGGATGGTTGGTTTGTTCCAGTTAGTGTTCATCCCACCTTTTTTTATATGAAAAAAATCCATTTTAAAAAATTGTTCAATACAAAAAGTTTAATTAAATATAAACAAAAAATAATAAAAGAAAACATTAAAAGAACAGAAAATAGATACATAATTAAAGAAAAAAAAAGTCTTCGATAGACTACAGATACCCACGTATGGGTGCCTGCGTGTGAAATTTTTTTTGGCAGAAGGTGCGCAATCTTCAACCGCACCTCCCCTGAGTCGACATTGTTAAATACCAGGCGCCAGTGAAGTGTGTGTACATGACGACTGGAAACAATGCCGAGATAAGCGGAGAGCATATACAGCGCCTAAAATTCCCAAATGGTCACCCATCTGGTACTAACCAGGCTCAACGTTGCTTAACATCGGTGATCTGACGAGAACTGGTGTGTCAACGTGATTATGCCGTACAGATATATAGGTATGTCGAAACATAATATACAAAGTATGAGGGTTGTTCAATTTTTGTTGTCTGAGCTTGCTGAAATTATGCATATTCAATGATTTATATCGCTTTAGGTTATGTGGCAAATTGCAATTATAAAGTAAATACGAATTCTGATTTATTGATATTTGAATTTACTTAGGTGTGAATTAGGGTCTTTTGCGTGATCCTGTTTGGTATTTGAAAGGACGCACATCATATAAAACTGTTCTCAGTTGGAGGTTCCGCAAACTTGATAAAACGGAATGATTGGCTTGTTCAAGTTAGTATACAGTAGCTTGATTCCAGCTTTTTCAAATAAAAATAACCATTTTAAGAATTAATAAAGACAAAAATTTTCAGAATTAAATGTCAATAAAATCAATAAACTTTCCAATCACTTTTTTACAAGAGGGCTTACACTTATCAACGCATTAAAGCAACTCATGTAAGATGGTCAACTAGATAACGACGTGATGTTCATTAGTGGATGAAATTAGGAAGTATTTGATTAAAAGGCCAGTTGAACAAGAACTTGTTTACATTGAACTTGAAAACTACTATATTGTAGTAAAAACGTGTTTATGACCTTTCTGAATTTTGGAGATAAGGATTGCTTATTCGTATTATTTGGATTTATCGATCTACTGTTCTCAGCTTGAGTGGTATTTTCAGAACGTTTTGATCGATTTAACATCCGACCTTCTTCAGGTGTGTCTTGTCGAACTCTGGAATATTTCTGTCAAAATTGGGAATTAGGGCGGAATTTTGAACGGAACCCTTATTAACTTCACGAGGCAGCATGCTCTTGTTCCGTCAGCCATGACTGGACAGACGTCCTAAGTAATTCGCAATTGTTTCTTGAATTTTTTGTTGTTGTTTTGGGGGGGTTTTGGGGTTTTTTTTTTATTCCGCAAGGACACGTGGCGCAGTGGTTAACGTGCTTGGAAAAATCAATTGTAAAAGTAATATTTTCCTGAACGTTGAAGGTTCAATTCTCAGCAAACGAAAAAGTCCATTGTAAATTACTTAAGACCCATATCCAGCCATGGGTGACGGAACAAAAGCATGCTACCCCGTGAAGTAAATAAATGGTTCCGTTTGAAATTCTATCCAAATTCTCCAGTTCAACAGAAACATTCCCGAATTCGGCAAGATACACCTGAAGGGCTTGGGGCTTAAATCGATCGAAACATTGTGAAAATCACATTCAAAATCAGAACAGTAGTCTGATGAATGAAAATAATACGAAAAACTTGTTTACATTGAACTTGAAGACTATTATACGGCATAATCACGTTGACACATCGGTTCCCGTCAGATCAGCGAAGTTAAGCAATATTGAGCCTGGTCATTACTAAAATCGATGGCCAATTTGGAAATTACAGGCGCTGTATGTCGGAGGACGTCGACACCTCCCTGCAAGAATTGCAAAAACCTAACATCGTCATCTCCCCTAACGGGGATATACATGCGACTGGGGACCGCTTGTGAATTTCATACTCCCATGAAACTTCCTCCTTCGGGGGAAGCCGGTTAAACCTGAATAGGGTTAGTGCTGACGCAGTTAGTTACAATTCGTGAAGACTACTATGCTGGAAAACAGGCTCGCGGTACAGACTTCTATAGTCGGACACTTCTCCGGCAGAAGTTTGGTTCAAAGAATTTACGTTTAGATTCGGGCAAAAATAGAGTAGAGCATTTGCTGATAGTGGTTATCGCTATATATATATATATATATATATATATATATATATATATATATATATATATATGGATTTGAATAAAATGTACGGGAATTTCTCGAGAGCTCTTTCGGCTATTATCTCGTCAGGAGAAATCGATAGCATACAAAAACAATATTACTGGTGAAATTAAAGAGCACTACGGGAGAATTTGACTGTGCCAGAAATAAGAAAAAAAAACGATTAAAAGAAAGATTTCATCTGAAATTGCGTTTAAAAGCGATTAAAACTGAACCTTGGCATAGCGAGGGGAAAAAATAAATAAAAACGGGGGAAAAACGGATCGAAGTTCCCCAAAGAGAAATAACGTTTTCACGTTTTCATTCATATATATATATATATATATATATATATATATATATATATATATATATATATATATATATATATATATATCATTCGAATATTCAAAGATTTCGACAACCCATTTCCTCGGACAGTACAAAACTGGCGACGAAGATGAGATTGGATTGAATACAAACCTCAGAAACAGAATTCGCACATGGCGTTAATTTAAGAAGAAAAAAAAACATTCGTCGATTTTTGCACATTATTTTTTTTTTTTGTGAACTCTCGTAAAAAAAGAAAGTCGGAATTATTTGAGTAAAAAAAGATACCCCCCCACATTGCTATAACAGTAACAATGGTATTTATTTATCATTCTTCCGCCATGCATGAGTTCTCGTTACGGCCGTTACGTCACCCACGTCCCTAACGAGATCGTTCTCATTCTCCTTGACCTATCTTTTTGAACATCCCTAACGTGATCGTCTTCTCTAATGCCCTCCCTTTTCTTTTTATGATCTTTCTTTTTCCTTCCATGACGTCATTTCGCACAGAGCTCGATATTTGCATATAACCGTAATACGTGCGTCCGCTCTCTGATATAATACGAATCTCAAAAATTCAAAAGCTTACAAATAGGACCCTTTGGAATTCGTGAAGAATTTGTAAGCATTTATACTGTCGAATAATGTTTCTACTTTTCGGCATTCCATGTATATCTCCATCTGTTTACTCACTTTGTTTTGTAGGTTTCTCTGAACTCGGGCGAGCTGATCTCGTAGGATTCAACCTTTTTGACAATGTTGTTGCTGGTGGATGCGGCTGGGAATGTTTAGATATTATACTTGAGAATGTAGTGGTGAATCTGTTAGGGCTGCCCCTGTCATCTGCTGTTGCGTGTGGCTTTTGCCACTGCCTATCAAAAAATAAAAATATAAATATAAAATATTAATGTTAAATATTAAGCAAAACATACATTATAATAAAACATCTCGGCTAACGCTTGTAGACATGCCACTAGAAAGTGCACTCGCCTATAACCATGGAGGTAGCTAATGTTTCGCCGTTTTTATATTTAATTAAAATAATTCACTATATCAATAAAGCTGTTTTGGCACTTTCTAATCATACATTATTCATCTATAAACACATCCACCACATATAATTCAAATACGGTTACCCTTCTTGCTGTTACATGATAACTGTTTACAGAAATTATTAATCGGTTTAATTTAATATTATTATTTCCTATATTAATTCCGACGAAACTTACTCTTATTATTTCCTATATTAATTCCAACGAAACTGACTCTTATTATTTCCTATATTAATTCCGACGAAACTGACTCTCCCAAGCAATTACCATTTACAGGAGATAGTAATAGACATATATGATTCAGTCAAAAAATCCACTAACACTCTAAAAAAAAAACAGTGGTTATTTTATTTACACATTTCCTCATATAATATTTCACTAATTGTGTCAATTTAAGATATCAGAGTTTTTTGACGTTTCATCAGTTTATATAACTTCCCGGCTAGAGTAAAATAAATATATATTTTCGATGACCGTCAAATTTTCAAGAAATCCGACTGTAGAATAAGGTCGTCTAAACCAATATATATATATATATATATATATATATATATATATATATATATATTTATATTAATAAAAACGTTTTCAGCCTTTCTTATCAGACATCGTATATGTATAAACATATACGTCTCACATAATTCCAATATCTAGCCAATCCTTGATGAACGTTTACGGCACTTATTAAAATTTAATTAAATATTTCTTATATTAATTCTGACCAAAGGGACTCTCCCAAACAATTCATATTTACAGGAGATATTTATCTGCGGAGTTTCAAACAAGAAGAATTAGCATTCTTTGAAACTCCGTGGATTAAGAATTACCTAACACACTGTTTTTTTAGTATTCTGCGCGTTAATAAACACTGCTTGTAAACTTCTATATTAGAGCTTACTATTATATATATATATATATATATATATATATATATATATATAGAGAGAGAGAGAGAGAGAGAGAGAGGGAGAGAAAGACACAGAGAGAGAGATTGTACATCGGTATACTTTAAGTGAAGCATTAAAAAGACATATCGGCAATATATGAAACGATGGAATAACTCAATAATTCAGAGAGAAAGACAACGTGAAGGATACATATTTTTCTGATGATAGAAGTGTTTATGCTGACCGGACATAACGCAAACAAATCGCATCATCAGAATAACGCATCCTTCAAGTGTGTATTATAAGTACTTCCAATAAAAGTGTATATAATAAATGGTATGTATAAAATACAAGGTAGATCACATTGATATTCCACGTTTACTTTATTCATTAAAAGCACATCATGTTGAAAGCGAAAACAATAATATGAAAAATAAAATTTTGAGATAAAAGATTCAGTTTCAAGTAAAAATCAAATAAGATATTCAGTTTATCGAACAGCAAAATTATGATCACTCCTAGAATAACACTTGACTGGAAGTTTGCAGAAAACGTTGTTTGGTCAGTATCGTATGGATATAAAAGACATCGAGTCGGATGCTATTCTGGCGTTCATTTTTTTGATAAAGTCACCTGCATCCGCATCTTATAATAAACTAGAAGTCTACTCGCCGTTGCCCGGGCCATATAAAACAAAGAAGAAATTAAATAACGTTTGAACACACATGATGTTCTCCCGATATTAATCACTTTTCGATGATAATATATCACTTTCTGTCTCAGACAAATCCGAATAGATTTGTATTAATAAAAGAGTATAACAAAATAGTGATGTTGGTTTTCATGGGCAACGTGACCTTTAAACATAGTTGCTCTATCTAAGGTATTGAACACTCTTTTATTATCATATGTAGCTTGCTTTGTATTTTTAGCTGGACATACGTATATACAAACATATAAAACATACACACAGATATTTCCCCGATTATACATGCCCACTTTAATCTTTTTATTAACGACCAACTTACACCACAAGACAAAATGCAATTCTTTTTCCAACAATATGGCGCACGTCTCACAGAACGAGTTCATGACATGTTTACAGAAGAAAGAACAATAAGCAAAGGGTTATGGCCACCACGTTCCCCGGCCTTGTCATCATGTGATGTTTATCTTTGGGGGATTTTAAAACAAAACATGTATGCAAATAAGCCTCACAATGTAGAACAACTAAAGGAGAACATTGCCAACGTTATCAGGAGAATCACCAGAGAAGATCTGCCGGTAGTATCTGCAAACGTTGTTAAACCTGCCCAGAAATGCATTGATGTCAACAAGGAGCACTTCTAGCATATTTTATAACACTACAGATAATTTAACCAATGCTACATATAATTTAAACACTAAAAGAATGTCTCTACTCTCTATTACATCTTTCTGTGCTATTTTTAAGTGAGCCACCTTGTATACTAAAATATATATTTCAATAAAAAATATATATTATATTTCAATAAAAAATATATATTATATTTCAATAAAAAACAAAAATTCCGCTGGATGTTCATACCTGTTTGTTTTTGTTTTTATATATATATATTCACCCCAAAGAAGGCAAATTGCCAATTTGGTGTAGGGGGCTACTATCAGAAGCAACAACTACTGGGGTACTATGTAGGGATTTGGCCAGCAAGATGTCGGTTCACGTTACACTTGAACTTCTGCACGTCAGTACTGTTGGGGAAGCAGGGACCTGGAATGGAATTCCAAAGTCTAGCGGTTCTGGGGAAGAAACTATTGGAGTAGAAAGATCTTTTACATCTAGAGATCTCTACAGTGTGGGGTGGGATTTAGCAGCCTGTCGGGTTTGTCGAGGGTGTTCAGGTCGTGGGGGCACAAGTGATCGCAGTTCGTCAGAGCATTCACCACTAAAATACTTGTAGAACAGACAGAGGGATGCAGCAGTTCGTCGATGGGACAGAGGCTGAAGCTTAGATGCCAGTTCAGGGCCTATCAGATTTGCGACTCTCTTTTGAACCTTGTCAAGGAGCGAGTGACTAGATTCACAAGCCCAAATGTGACAGCAATACTCCATACATGGGCGAATTGTGGCCTTATAGAGGTACAGGATACTTTCGGGTGTTAGTAGTTGTCTAGCACGGTAGAGAGAGCCCACCTTTCTTGCAGCGGTCCTGGCAACGCCTTCAATGTAATTGTTCCAACTCATGTTTAGACTACAACCTTCTTCGGTTAATAAATTAATTTTCAACAATATTTAATATTATTATTCTCGTAAACAATCAGTTATCATCTTAGAATTAAAATTACTATTGTGTCGAGATTTGAGAAATCTTTTTTTTTTTTTATAGCGTTACATTATCAGATGGGAAAGCGATCAAAATTATTCTACAGAAAATGTTATAAGGGAATACATATCGAGTACTTACTTGGTCTTTGATGGAGGCTCGGCCAACTGTAAAGGTGGGTTATGATATTTGTGACTCTGTACAATATACATTACCGAGATACTTACAATGCTGCTGAAGGAAAATAAAGTGGAAAACAGAAATGTTTTAAATAATAAAATATTTTACGCAATAATTTAATAAAGATAAGAGAAAAAATATATAGCAGTAAGACATTAAATTATATACGGCACTTAAGCTACAAAGAACTTACCGCGCCTTATTCCCGTGTGGGTTCGTCAGTCTGATGCCTGGAACAGGTGTTTCCGCATGGTATTATCTATCTATCTATCTATCTATCTATTATATAAAATAAACTGTGTCTGTGTATCTGTGTGTCTGTGTGTCTGTGAGTTCGTTCGCTATGGACTCGAAAACGGCTGTGTCTATGAAATTTAAAACGAAAGTATTTTATGTGCCTGGCAGTGTTCTTCAATAGGAATGTCTCCGGTAAGTATCGTTAATCGATAATCAACAGAATCCTATGAAAGAAGGAAGATGCCATTTTGATCAAAGTTAACATCTTACACACGTGAATGTGAGAAGTTTTATTACGACACATGCCGGAACGCCCGACATATTAAATCAACTGTAGGTTCTTTGATATGACAGAGATGCGTTTGAAATGTGTTAATTGATTTATGATACTTGATTATTCATTTTAAACTGTAATGCAAGCCATTATATATAAAAATAATTTTATAAAACCAACAGTAGTTTCTCTACAGTGCAATGTAGACTACAATTTATTGTGAACTTAGGCACTGCGAGATTTGTTACGCAGAAAAAATCAATTATTATCATGCCAGCACCCAATCTTTTCGTGGGTATACCTTACAAAAAAATAGAATATTTTTTGCTTAAAGAGAAATGTGCTTGAACATATAATGTCGGAAAAAAAAACCATAGAAGATACAGCCTTTAAGTAGGCGTTTTTCGTATTAATCTATTACATTTAATGGTATTAGTACTAAGTAGTAAGGGTTTTTTTCTGAATGCATGAAAAGATTTGATATTGACATAATAATTAGTGATTGTTTCTATGTAAAGAAACAGATCTGTAAAAAAAACATGCTGAGGTTTTGGTATGCTGAAAGAATTGTTTAGTAAGAAAAATAAATATAAATATTGGGATTGGAATGTAGCGATATTGTTATTATTTTGTATTTACTCTGTTGTTATATTTAACTAACATTGAGCTTCTAGATTGAGACCACTAAACTACTTCAGACAAATTTTGCGGAACATATCAATGCTTAAGTTAGATTGAAAAACTTTTTTTTTCTCCAAGATATTTGTTCTTAAAAATATTAAACACGCGCTAATTTTATATACAAGGACTCAAGTTTGCCCAGCTGGGCAAACTTGAGTCCTTGTACCGGAAAAATATCCAGTAATCCTTATTGTTTGCATTTTTTTGCATTTCCATATTCATACACCAAACATGGATATAAATATCACTAAAATATCCATTCGCTCGTGAGTTTCATTTCGGTACATTTCTTGCTTGTGTGGGTTGCTTGTAGGCTTAGATAAACCGCGTCACACACAGAGATATTAAATGGAACTTACTAATGGAGATAATAACTTCCGGTGAATACCGGAAAAAAATCCAGTAAATAAAACATTGTTTAGTAAATCGTTATTTTTTTTGCATTTTTTTTTTTTTTGCATTTCCATACACCAAACATGGATATAAATATAACTACAACATCCGCTGGGGTATAAGCTTCATTTCGGTACCTTACTTGCCTGGGTGGGTTGCCTAGACAGACAGACATTAGGAAAATTTATAATAAGATTGAGATCTTACGCTGGTAGATGGATATTATGTTAGCTACTATGAATTTCGGAATATGTTACATTGAGTACATATCGGGACATCCTGGCAGCGAACGGAAACAGACCAAGTACACCAAGCGAGTGAGACGATAGCGGTCAAATGTTGCTCCTTTATATAAAAAAAAAAACACTACAAGAAAATGCTGAATTGTGAGATAGAAATTACGTCACGTGTAAGACACTGAGTTCGAAGTATTTTGCATCGAAGAAATGTGACGTGGCACCCACGTTTACACACGTGTTAGCATCCGTCGCAAAAGTGACAAAGACGAGGAATATGAAAGAAATTAGACTCGCTGTTTCAGGTTTTAAGAAAATACCTTTATTCCTCATTCTTCAGCCGAGTGTGATTCTCGTTACAGTTGTGACGTCGCCCACGTCGTGATTGTGATCAAAACCCCATCGAAGTGATTGTCGGTCTGTACACACATTGTTTTTAAAGTTTTCTTTTTCTTTTTCCTTGCCGTGACGTCACGATTCGGCATTTGCATACAACAACTATACGTGCGTCCGCGCCCAGTTACAGAAGCAGCAGGACCACAAATGTCAAAAATGTAGAAATTTTTTTCGAGACCTGTACGTCCATCAACCAATTTAAAGCCAAGCGTGAAAATTAAGACAGAATGAACTAATTTTCGCCTATCTTTACGAAGGAATAAATTGTAGGTATGTCCCGTTTGTGAACGAATCTCTGTTCTCAATAAAACCTTTAAACCGCTATATGTATTTTCATATATGAGTTATTCGCCTTAGTTAAACAGTCTTTGGACGATGCAAAAATACAGATGGAGGGTCACACATATGGGCAGGCGACTAAAAATGAAGATCAAATCACACAACACAAAAAGACGTTAATTGATTTATTGAGTTTCTTGGTCTCTCACTAGCGATAGTAAACAGGTGCAGCGAGTGCGCTGTTGTATAGAAAAGTTGTGTTCCCATGTGATATTTTTGTTTAAGGCTTTTTTATTGTATGATTTTTTAATGAAAATGTTACACTAAAATATTTGTCAGTTTTGGGATTGAATTATGTTTAAAAAGTCCAATGACACTTCTTGTAATTACCTACAATTTGTAAAGAATTCATTAAGTGATCACATCTTAATAACATTTTATCTATCACTTTCATCCTCTCTCACTCTATTCTGTTTGCATGGCTCTCTTATTTTATTCGGAGTCGATCAATATTGCTTTCGCGAGTCTCCCTGCCAGAATTATTTTCTCTTATCTGAGTCTCTTCTGTCTTTCATTATCTCTCTCTACATCTTCTCCACTCTCTCTCTCTCCTTCTCCCCCCTCTCTTTCTCTCTCTCTTTCTTTCTTTCCATGTGTGTGACTGTGTCCTTATTTATCCCAAGCAATATCTAAATTCATGGTTTTTAGGGAAAAAAAGACGGCGAGCATTATGACATCGAATAAAAAAAACTGACAAAATATAACCTTGTTACATTCCATATGTTTAAATATTTATAACATAGAAACCGGCTATGAATAGTATATATAATTACACTAAAAGTGCGAAAAAAAACAAACAAATGATAGCTCTTGTCCATTATATCCATAAGGAAATATCAGCACGGGCAGAAATACTATTTAACTCGTTACCGAAGAGGGAACAATGATATATAAGAAGTGAACGACTAAATTTGGATTTTTGTCTAAATATTTTTTCACCTGAAATTGTTTTTTCAACTTTTAATCAAACAAGTAAAAAAATCTTACAATCTAAGTTTATATCGGTAAAATATAATACAATCGGTGCTTACTGTGTTTAGATAAAAATGTTTAATAATGAGTAGAGCCCTAAATTTATTTGTTATTGAAATTTTTATTCGCATGAATTTCTCCACACTTTTAACAGACGTTTCAGTTCTAATTGATAGCAAACTTGACTTTTTCAGGTCTCTATTCAAATGTATAACTAGATGTATCCAAATACATTTGCATAAATATGTATGTATCCAAATACATTTGCATAAATATTTGGTAAATTTTCAGATTAGGTCCAACCTCATAATTTTCTTTTATGCGTTCCGACTATGCTGAATACGACAATCACATTGTAATTTTGCAGGAATAAGTAGTTATCGAGATATAAAAAGTTCTATTATACATTGTATTATTTGGCGGCCATCTTTTTACGCGCATGCAGTGTCAATAATAGAGGAGTAGATGTGTTCATGGTGTGCGCGCACGCGCGTAAAAAAGATGGCCACCAAAGAATACCATGCATAATACAACTTTTTATATCTCGATAACTACTTATTTCTGCAAAATTTCAATGCGATTTTCGTATTCAGCATAGTCGAAAACTTATAAAAGGTGTCATTTAAAAGAAAATTGTAGAGGAGGACCTAATCTAAATGTATATAAAACTATCCTGGGTGCCCGGCGTTGCCCGGATATTCGTATGTATGTGCGGAGCTAAAAAATTAAAGTTGTAGAAGGCTGGCAGCCTCGAACCCGTGACGCGAAGGCGAAAAAGAAAGTGTAGGTGTGTGTAAGGATGTTGGTTGAACAAAGAAAAAAAAAAGAAAATTGTAAGCGCAAAAAAAAGAAAGAAAGTGGTATTTGACAGGCAGGCTCGAACCCGTACCGCGAAGGAGACAAAGAACGTGAAAAAGTAAATGTTACGCGTTAGCTGGTGCGCCCATCGCACAAACGGAAGTGACGTAGGTTTAAATTAAGGCTAGACAATCGAAAAGAGGCGATGACTTACGTGAAAAAAGCGACCCCTCCCTGTAGAAAAGTGCCCAGTTGAGGGTGAAGGAATTAATGTTTTGACCAATTTTTCGATATTTGTCATCTGAAGGGTCGAGCTTCAAAATGATACTGATCGCGCGAAAATCCATCGCCACTTTCGAAAGTTTTTGTGACACATACCAGCATGCATACATTCATTCATACATTTAAACAGACAGGTGAGATTTATATTATAGATTAAGAAGCAAAAATTAAGTTTACAAGCTAAGAGCCTATGTAAATTTTAAAAAGAATATAAATATTAATATATATATATATACATATATATATATATATATATATATATATGTAGTAGTCTCAACCGAATAAAAATTTCAATACAACCAAAATTAGAAAACCATAAAAGAACGCAATTACAGACTGTAAATTATAATTTATAAGAATTTATTGTGCAACAAGCTACAAGAAATATTAAGCTAAACATTGCCAAACACTTACCAGAAAGCAATAATCAAGATCAAGAGAAGAACACATATTTGAAACATTCTGTATGTACACCAACGCACCCCAAACATGGATGCCGGGTCACTCTGACCCGCTGCGCCAAAAGATGGGCTGCTTCCTGAACAGCGACTGTGGTGGTGATGATGATGGTGGTGATGACGGTGAGATTTACTTTTTACAGGGGCACTTCAGATAAAAGAGAAACACAGAAAAGAGAAAATAAATAGAAATTTAAATAAAATGAATTTCATTAAAAAAAAATTCTTCAGGTAATAATTGATAATTTTTTTTTTATTTACTTTATTAAAACTAATATTCTTAATATGTTTTTAATCGTTTATAATTTGTGTATTCATTATTTTTGCGAACTGTTATCTTCATTCTCATAGTTGTTGTTGTTGTTGTTGTTGTTGTTGTTGTTGTTGTTGTTGTTGTTGTTGTTGTTTAACCACGTTTCGGCCAACTAATACTCTGGTCTTCTTCGGGTGATTAATCGCGTAATTACTGCCTTAACCGGTTGTTGGCTCTCAACGTTTTGCCCAACTAATCCTCTGACCTGCTTGAGTAGGATTAAACTGCAGTGTTCAAATAACGCTCACCTGGAACTGTAGAAACTAACGCCTCTATCCACTGCACCACGTGCCCTAAAGAGCGATCCAGGTTTGATCTTTATGATCTTATAAATCCATTTTTTTTTTGTTCTTGCCTGGTCTTCCATTGTCAGGTCCGTACCGAATGGTATTTTATTTATTTATTTATTTATTTTGGGCGAAGGCAGATCCTTTGAGATGCGGCTTCGTAATTTGTGCATTCATTCTTTTTGGGGACTATTATCCTCAACCTCATAATTGTTGATGTTGTTACGTCACGTTTTGGCCAACTCATTCTCTGGCCTTCTTCAGTTACTGAACTGCAAATGAAGAAGGCCAGAGGATTAGTTGGCCGAAATGTGATGAAACAACAGCAACAATTATAAGGATACGGATAAGAGTCCGCAAAAAGAAATAATGCACATAATATTTTCATCTTGGTTATTCACATTTACTTTTCACTCCACGAGGTCGAAGACAGGAATAAACAGCTGAAAGGTTCCATTTAGAAAAAAAAATATGCATATTGTCCTATACGAGAATATTTCGAATTTTTTTTTTTAGATGAGGAATGATAATTCGCATTCTTTGGATTATTCGAACTAGTGTTCTCATCTTCAGATCGTCTTGCACAACGTTTCGGCTGATGTAGCTTCTGGCCTCATTCAGGTATATCTTGTCGAACTCGGTATATTTCTGCGGAATCAGGGAATCTGCACGAAATTTCAAGCAGAACTCGTTTTTTTTTTTCAATTCTCTACCACGTATGATTGACTACATATAGAGATAAAATGGAGCAATATAACTTCATAGGACGAAGTAAAAATTATAGACATAAAAGGGTAGGGTGCTTCTTCATTAAAGGAGCGAAATTCGACAATCAAAATATTGACTTCCAATTTAAACTAATGCCATCTACTTAATTATCATGTCGCGGTTATAAATCTACCCAGAAATTACGAAAAACGATACGGTAGATAATTAATTTTTAATGGAAGTAGATTTTGAAAAAAATAAATAAATAAATAAGCGAAGGTCGAGTTTTGTTAAACAAAAATAAACATAAAAACTAGGACAATGCAAATCGTAACAATTGAGGTAAATATTTTCTGAAAATTTGGAAAATCGTAGGTACACTTAGCAAAACACAATTTTAACTAATCGTCTTTGAAAACTGTGCTCAATAATAATTAATTTTCTACCTTATTGTTTTTCGTAATTTTTGAATATGTTCATTATTGCGACATGAAAATTAAGTAGATATCATCGATTTGACTTGAAATCAATATTTCGATTTTCGAATTTCGCTATTATAACGAAAACGCAAATGGTAGAGTGCAAGACGACTCACAGAAGCAGCGCATATACGCCAGGCAACCATTATCTACTAAGCAGAACATCGAATTTAATACAATATGGGAACAACAAATTCTCTACTTATATATAAAATGCACATTGCCTTTCGGTGTGTTTGTGTGTGTGTGAGTTCGTTCCCGATGGACTCTGAAACGACTGGGTCGATTTTTTAAACTTTTACACATGTACAAAACGTCACTGAAGGGTTTTGAACTTAAAATAAATTCTTTATTTTTTGATGATATCTTTCTATCATTCTAGCATAATCTGACTAAGATAGTTGGAATGTGTATTTTTAAAGATGCAAAATCCAAACAATCTTTATTTATGAAAAATAATGTATTTTAAATGTTGCCCGTTTTCAGCTTCACATATTTGTGCTCTTTTAAAAAGACATTATCCGTGGCAGATTGCAGAATCTCTGGATTGCGATTTTGCTCCATTATTTCGTTCCACGGGCTGGCAGGCCTCGAAATGTCAGATTCCAACCCGTACAAGAATTGAAGGAAAACATCAGGAACGAAATAAGGGAGTTAAATCGCAATCCAGAGATTCTGCAATCAGTCATGAATAATGTTTTGAAAACAGCACAAATGTGCAAAGCTGAAAATGAACAACAAATAAAATATTTTTTATAAATAAAGATTGTTTGAACATTTTATTAAATTGTCCAATGTCTTACTCAGATTGTGTAAAAATTACAGAAATATATCATCAAAAATAAAGAATCTATTTTAGTTCAAAATTCTTCAGTGACTTTTTGGACAGCCTGTACTTTACGTGTTCGGGATGTTCTTGGGTAAGCTTTATCGGAGTGTCTCTTATAAGTATCGAAAACTGATAAAAGAAAAAATCAAATTAAAGGAAAACTTTGAGTTTTGCTAAATGTTTAACACCCTTATACAGTCTAGCATCGTATATGCCTTTTAGAAGTTTTAAAATCGCATAAGCAGAAGGACCTAACGATTTATAAGATATATGTCCATATGCTGAAATTGTTATCTTTGAATAGAGATTCCACTGAAACATGTGTGCACATCTGTAACTAATCATGTTTGTATTATAAACAGACTATATACCAGCTCTGTCCTGTAATGAACACTCTTTAATAATCACACGAGTCTCATTGGATTTATATCTAGGAAACCAATCGACACACCATTATAAACACACATACACACACACACACGTATATATATATATATATATATATATATATATATATATATATATATACATACTAGCAGGAAGACCCGATGTTACCCGGGATTGAATGATGATCAACGAATCTTTAACACTCCTATATTTTTATTGTTATCAAAATCCGTGAAATCGCCCGCGATGAAGCTTCTCATTCCTCCATGCAGTCCAAAATATGTTATTCTGCATTGCACTCTAGAGAACCTACTGTTTCTTTTATAAAATTACTTCATCTAAACTTCTCACCAGTTAAGGGGGAAAAAAACATTTAGAACACCTACAGACAACGTCACGCAAAAAAAAAACACGTGAATTTTTAAATCTTATAAAATTATTTGTAGTTAATGAAAAAAAATTCAGAAATTTACTTTTAGTTTTAATGTACAGACCACGTCATGCAAAAACTAAAATAAATCTAAAAAAAAAAAAAAAAAAAAAACACGTTATCAACTTACATACAGAAGAATTTTCACGGCCCGTTGTTCTATCATTGTTGCTAAGCGACGACATGGAAAAAATGGCTTCACCGATGATAGTAAATTAAAATAACTGTTTCGATTATTGATTATCGGTAATTATCGGGGGAATTCTGAGACAAAACACGCCCAGACTTATACACTAATGTTCTGTAAATTTTTAAGAAAAACTGTTCAGCCGTTTCGGAGTCTATAAAGAACGAACTCACACACACCAAGTTGCATTTATATATATAATCTAACTTTATGTAAGGAGAGAGTTCTTTGTACTTACCTGGACACTGTGCTGAGACTACACGTAGATTTCGAACTGATGTTTGATTTCAGACTGTCGAAACGTTTCAATTTTGACAATCGATTGTTCATTCTTTCCAATTCGTTGATTCTCGTTTCAAGATTATCGGTAAGTTTGCACAATTCTTTGACGGCGCCGACATTTTCCAAAAAGACTCGATCCTAAAAAATGAAACGCACGGAAGATTTCAAACAAATCGTGTTACAAACACATAATAAATGAATAAGTAAAACGTTTTGTAAAGATGGGCCACTATTTAAAGGTATTTATATCATATCCGATTATATAATTTTGCAATGGATACAATCAGCTGCATGCTTCAAAGAAAGTAAAAATGTATGAATATATAAAATACTAGAAGAGAGACCCGACGTTGCCCGGGATTTAATTATGATCAGCGAATATTTCACACTCCCATATTTTTATTGTCATCAAAATCGGTGAAATCGCCCATTTTTCAACCAAATCGATTGATGGCGTGCCCTACTTAGAGACCAGTCGTGGTGCACAGGGAGGAGGTTTTACACGCCTCCTCATAGAGCCTTACTCCACAATACATTGTAGTGTACATTGCACTGTAGAGAACTTACTGTAATCTTTTCTTAACTCCAATTTTCTTTTTATTCTCTACCTCTACAAAACACAAAGACATTGTGAACACTCTCATTCTTCAATTACAAAACTGATAGCCTCATTTTCTAAAACTATTATTCTTACTCTCTGTTGCATCGAGATCTCCCACTCAAGATTTTTTACAAAACTTACTTAATTTTTTCGGATCAAGCACACCAGTATAGTACTGTATGCGAATGGCTATATATATATATATATATATATATATATATATATATATATATATATATATATATATATATATATATATATAGTCATTCGCATACAGCAGTGTTTCGTTGTATCACAACTCATTAGTGCGGCTAGACATAGACCTTTTTCCAACCGAGGATTGAACTTACAACCATCGTTTTGACAGTCGGCAGCTCTAACCATCGGACCACGAATCAGATTCTCCTCAAATGCTTATTAAATTAGCATTTGCCCGTCGCACAGTGCTCAGGCTATCAGTTTGTTTACAAACAAACAGTGGGCTTCGCTTAATCGTTTAAATACGCGTCGGGTGAAAATATATTCACAAAGTGTTCAACCCAAAGAGGGGAGCTTAATAGTCCTCCAGATACAGTACTGTTTCGTTGTATCACAACTCATCTTTGCGGCTAGATATGCACCTTTTCCCAGCCGTGGATCGAACTTACAACCGTCGTGTTGATATATATATATATATATATATATATATATATATATATATATATATATATATATATATATATATAGTTATATATAAAGTTGTTGTTTTTTTTACCGATTTCCATAAATTTTTAATCCTAAAATAGTATTATAACCTTCAATAAGCTTGTACATTTTCATGTAGTTTCATCCCATAGAACCAAAGATATGAGCATTTCAATATTCAATTTGACTACCAGTATAGATATATCCATATATATATATATATATATATAGAGAGAGAGAGAGAGAGAGAAAGTGATAAAGAGAGAGAGAAAGTGGCAGAGACAGACAGACAGATAGACAGACGGACAGAGACAGACAGATATAGAAAGAAAGGTACCACTGTTTGGGCAATTTTATAAGTTCCAAATCCTAGCGACTATTGATCAGAATTTAACTAACGAAGCTCGTTGGAAAGCTAATGACCTGAGTTGTGGAGTGAGCTATGTGACATTGGCACTTAAGGGCACATATTAAGGGAATCATTCACTATACAGAGCCTATTTTTGGCTTTACAGCTATAAAATGTTTCAATTATACTCATTAAAACGACCCTGGTGTCTAACTCTGTCCCGTGGGGAGGCATAGTAAATAGGTACAAAATATTCCCGTTCATAAAATACGCTTAAATACGATATTTTGATGTATACAAATTTCTTATTTTATATTATATGATATTGGACAAAATGTATAGTAAATGTTTAAAAAGTTTTTAAAAAACGACTCGTGCACCACCACCGATAATCGAAACCAAAACAGTTAGCTTACGATTTACTTTTTCCAATGACGTTAATGCTTGAGCTAGGAAGACATGTTTGCTACAGGTCTAAAAATTAAAACATGAACCAATAGCTGTTACGTTACGTACATTTGTCATACCGCTGTTCGACCTTCACCTGGCAAATTTATTTATTTTTTTTTTTTACACACACTTTTGCATTGATTTTCCCCTGGTAAAACTCAAATATAAAGTTTCGCATGGGTTATAATACCCTATAAAGTTTCATGTCTATAGATCAAACACTGTCAGAGGAGTTCGGTAGGCAATTTTTTTTAATAAAATATATACGCGTACATATATATATATATATATATATATATATATATATATATATATAAGGAGATTTGTGTTTACTATAACCTCTTTACGTAGATATTACGCAAGTGTAAATCATATAGAATATCTGCATGAATATAATTCCACGTAATAGTAAACTAAAGATGATCATTCCATAAGGAAATAGAAAAAACTAATAGGGAATTAATTAAAATGAATGTTTAAAAAATATGCAAAATGGCTAGATCTTTTGCAGAGGAATGCAATTCCACAACCTATATGTAACAACGTTGTTTTTTTTTTCTTTTTTTCTAATATCAATTTTTTTTAATATCAATATCAATATACAAAGAAAAGAACAAATTTATAGGTGCATAGTTTTCCCCAAAACCTCTGATATTGACGGAGGGGGAGACTATGACGTGCTGCTATGGTTTCAAATGATCTTAAATATAGCAAGGGAAGGTTGATTCCAAATATTTCTCATATGGGATATCCCCCCGCCATCTTTGGTTTTCACACATAAAGTAAATTTCACGGTGTATAAAGTTTTCTTGAGACTGAAAACATTCATAATCGTACCCTATTTCCAAAAGAGAGGAGATATAACCTATGAGATGTATTTGGAATCAAGTCTCCCCTTGCTATATTTCAGATCATTTGAAACCATAACAGCAAGTTTTAGTCTCCCCTCCAATCAATATATATATATATATATATATATATATATATATATATATATATATATATATATATATATATATATATATATATACCAAAGCCTTTGGCCTTGATTGGAGGGGAGACTAAAACTTGTTGTTATATATATATATATATATATATGCGTGTGGGGGGTCTGTGTATATATATATATATGTGTGTGCGTGTGTGTGTGTGTGTAATAGAAAAATATGCCTGTCTGTTCGTCAACAACATTTTACTTTTCCGTAAGTATAGTTCGATATGCGTATTTTTTGTCTCCTCTAAATAAAATATGTGATTAACACTTCTAATCTTTTTCTTTTTTTATGCCTTGTGAGTTCTGTGCGATGATATGACCTGTTGTGCAAACGTACTTTGTTAACTGTAAGGAAATTCTCTATGATCTCTCCGCTGGGCAAGACAAAGTCACCTGTCTCTTTTACGGCATCAGGCAGTACTTCTCGTAGTTCCTGAGCAATTATGCCAGTCTCTTTCCTGTCTTCGTCCTCCAGCCCAATCTGCTCGGCATAATCGTTGATGTACGAGTATTTATAGATTCGCATTTGTTGGATATTAGTCAATTGTTCTTTGGAATTAACCTGTAAGGAGAACAAAATATGTACACGTGTGAAATATAAAAGAGAATAGACGTGCGAGTTTCATTAGGAATTAATAAACAATAAAACTATACTAACACAGTGAAGCTACCTGTATGAACTGATCTATAACATTCTGTTGGTACTAAAATTCTCACCGGAAATAATCTATAATATAAATCTCACCTGTCTGTTTATATTTATGTATGTATGTATGCATGTATTATGTATGTGTGTATATGTATGTATGTATTATGTATGTGTTTATGCATGTATGTATTATGTATGTGTGTATGTATGTATTATGTATGTGTGTATGCATGTATGTATTATGTATGTGTGTATGTATGTATGTATTATGTATGTGTGTATGCATGTATGTATTATGTATGTGTGTATGTATGTACCCATGTATTATGTATGTGTGTATGCATGTACCCATGTATTATGTATGTGTGTATGCATGCATGTATTATGTATGTGCGTATGCATGTATGTATTATGTATGTGTGTATGTATGTATTATGTATGTGTGTATGTATGTATGTATTATGTATGTGTGTATGTATGTATGTGTGTATGCATGTATGTATTATGTATGTGTGTATGTATGTATGTATTATGTATGTGTGTATGCATGCATGTATTATGTATGTGTGTATGTATGTATGTATGTATTATGTATGTGTGTATGCATGTATGTATTATGTATGTGTGTATGTATGTATGTATGTATGTATGTATGTATTATGTATGTGTGTATGCATGTATGTATTATGTATGTGTGTATGTATGTATTATGTATGTGTGTATGTATGTATGTATGCCCAACATTTTCGACAGAGGCGACAGATTTTCATGAGACCTGTATCGTTTTGAGGTCTGACTCTTCGGACGACAAATATCGAAAAATTGGCCCAAAAGATTAATTCCTTCACCCTCAACTGGATATTTTCTACTGAGAGGGGTCGCTTTTCGCAGATATTTTCGTAAGTCATCACCTCTTTTCGGTTGTCTAGCCTTAATTTAAACCTACGTCACTTCCAGTTTGGCGATTGACGCAGCAGCTAAGGCGTCACGTTTTTTGTCTACCTACTACCATTTTTTTTTTTTCATAAAACACACCTCCAAACATCCGGGCAACGCCAGGCATCGAGGTTAATACTTATATAAGAGCTCCGTTTTGCAATTTATTTCCAACAGAAGAGATATTGCGAGTCTGTTTCTTCTATATCGTTAATTTCATAGCAAGTTCTCGATTGAGCTTTAATCTATGATCCGCCTTTGTGAAACATTCACAACAAGCACTTGTGGGAAGCTTCTTTCTTAGAACTGCACACCAGTGGAACTCTCTGCCGCTTGCCTGTTTCCCACCTGACTACAACTTGGACGTCTTCAAGTCCAACATAAACAAACTCTTGACAAACCACACTCTATCAAAAACGCCTAATACTAATGATTAATACAATACTATCTCACTGATTACTGTACAGGAACTAACCCTTATCCCTGAGCGGCCTTCGTGCCTTGATAAGTGGTGACCCCCATGTAAAAAAAAAATTCAAATTCCCAGCCAACGGACAAACAGACACAAAAACTCTTGTCGCCCTTTAACTCTGGTAACCGGAGAGTGACACTGCCACGCCACTTCCTGTTTCTTAAAATTCTCTCTCTCTCTCTCTCTCTCTCTCTCTCTCTCTCTCTCTCTCTCTCTCTCTCTCTCTCTCTCTCTCGCGTGCGCGCGCTGGACCCTCAACCAGTCAACATGTAAGGAATAGCTGCCCTGGTTGGCATGGTCACCAAACCATCCCTCCTGACCCACTGTCAGCCTCTCACAAATCGAAAGTAACGTTACTTGATTCCTTTTCTAGCCAACGAACTCTTATTCCTTAGAGTCGAGAAAAAAGTTCTGGCGAAATTTTTTATTTTGATTTCAAATGATGTATTTTCAAATAAGTTTTCGTTATAATACCTTTACTTTATATATCATTTAAAAGAGCATTTTTCTCTCTATATGATCGTTTGAATTACAATCGTTTTAAAACAATTATGTCTTCTTTACAGAACGTTGAATACAAGATGGAAAAAAGCAAATTCGCACAATTGTCTTATTTCAATTCAAGCTAGGCCGAAAAACTGCTGAAACAGCTCACAATATCAACGAAACTTTTGACACAGGAACCACTACTGAACGCACAGCACAATGGTGGTTGAAGAAATTTTGTCGCAGCGATGAGAGTCTTAAAGATGATTGGCATAGTGGTCGGCTATCGGATCTTGACAACGATCAATTAAGATCCTTAGTCGAGCCAATCCATGCACAACTGTTCGAGAACTTGCTTCTGAATTAAACGTAACGTATACGATGATTTGCAACCACTTGAGAAAGAATTGAAAGACAAAAACTTGATAAATGAGGTCCTCTTGAATTGAACAACAGCCAAAAGAAGTGTCATCTTGCCTTCTTTTACGCAACAAGAACGACCCGTTTCTCGGCCACGTTGTGACTTGCGATGAAAAGTGGACTATTTGAAACAACCAACGACACTTAGATCAGTGGTTAGACGCCGATGAAGCTTCAGGACACTTTTTGAAGCCAAAAAGAAGGTCAGTATGACTGTTTGGTGGTCTGCGACCGGTCTCATCCATTATAGTTTTTTTAATTGTATGTTCATCTGAATGTAAAAGTTTAAAACCGCAAGAACTTTCTTGTTTACCTAATACCGTAATTTGTTCAGGGTTTTCATCGGCTTATCAATTGTGAACAATACATCGAACATAAAAACTGTAATTCGAATAATCATAAAATACAAATTAAAATACACGAAATTTGAGATAGATAGATAGATAGATAGATAGAGAGATAGAGAGATAGAGATAGAGAGAGAGAGAGAGAGAGAGAGAGAGAGAAAATGTTGCTTGCCTCTTCCAATTCCTCCTTTGCCCGTTTGTCTGATGGATGCAAAACATGTCCGGTCAGCTTGACGTTCCCAGTTACCGTCAGACTCTCTTCAGGATGGTCCGTATTGACGCCAACTTTACCAATATGGAATATGGCATCGTGCACATGTCCTTTCTGCCACAAGACGTCAACATCGCTATCAAATTGACCAGGGTTCGAAGCCTGTAAATACGAAAATACGGATTTGTTTTTTTTTTCAGCTGAGAGTAACGTTAAATGAACGTGCTCGTTCGATTCTACTTAGCAAAATATTCACATGTACAGCAACTAAATGTTTTATTCGTTTTTGTTTTTGTTTTTGTTGTTAAAAAACAAATTCACTAGGTTTAAATTTTGAATGTTTTGATTAAATAAACTTATTTGTTTGTTTCTTTGTTTTAATTTAATGACATTGTTCTGTTCGTTATGTTAATCTAATAAAATTGTGTTTTTAAAGTAGTTGTTTTTTTAATTTAATAAAATTGTTCTTATTCGTAGTGTTTATCTAATAAAATTATTCGGTTACAAACATAACATTTTCCGTTAGTTCTTAATCTAATAAAATTATTCTGTTCGGTATTTAAAGCTAATAAAAGTATTCATTATTAAACATGTTTTTCGGGATTTTTTTATCTAATAAAATTGTTTTATTCCTTATTTATATCTAATGAAATTATTCGTGTTTAAACATAACATTTTATTTTTTTAATCTAATAAAATTGTCCTTTTCACTATTTTAATCTAATAAAATTTTTCGTCTTTAAAAAATAACATTTCTCGTTTTTTTTCCATCTCATAAAATTGTCCTATTCGTTTTTTCATCTAATAAAGAATATTCGTTTTTAAACATACCATTTTTCGTTTTTTCATCTAATAAAATTGTCTTATTTACTTTTTCATCTGATAAAATTGTCTTATTCACTTTTTCATCTAATAAAATTGTCTTATTCACGTTTTGACCTAATAAAATTGTCTTATTTTCGTTTTAATCAAATAACATTGTCCTATTCACTTTTTCATCTAATAAAATTGTCTTATTCACTTTTTCATCTAATAAAATTGTCTTATTCACTTTTTTATCTAATAAAATTATCTAATTCACTTATTCATCTGATAAAATGGTCTAATTCACTTTTTACTCTAATAAAATTATCTTATTCACTTTTTCATCTAATAAAATTGTCTTATTCACTTTTTAATCTAATAAAATTATCTCATTCACTTATTCATCTGATAAAATTATCTTATTCACTTATTCATCTAATAACATTGTCTTATTCACTTTTTAATCTAATATAATTGTCTTATTCACTTTTTCATCTAATAAAATTGTCTTATTCACTTTTTAATCTAATAAAATTGTAATATTCACTTTTTAATCTAATAAAATTGTCTTATTCACTTTTTAATCTAATAAAATTGTTTTATTCACTTATTAATCTAATAAAATTGTCTTATTAACTTTTTAATCTAATAAAATTGTCTTATTCACTTTTTAATCTAATAAAATTGTCTTATTAACTTTTTCATCTGATAAAATTGTCTTGTTCACTTATTCATCTGATAAAATTGTCTAATTCATTTTTTAATCTAATAAAATTTTCTTATTCCCTTTTTAATCTAATAAAATTGTCTCATTCACTTTTTAATCTAATAAAATTGTCTTATTCCCCTTTTTAATCTAATAAAATTATCTTATTCACTTTTTAATCTAATAAAATTGTCTTATTCACTTTTTAATCTAATAAAATTGCAATATTCGTTTTTTCATCTGATAAAATTGTCTTATTCACTTTTTCATCTAATAAAATTGTCTTATTCACTTTTTCATCTAATAAAATTATCTTATTCATTATTCATCTAATAAAATTGTCTTAATCAGTTTTTCATCTAATAAAATTGTCTTATTCACTTTTTCATCTAATAAAATTGTCTTATTCACTTTTTCATCTGATAAAATTGTCTTAGTCACTTTTTCATCTAATAAAATTGTATTATTCACTTTTTCATCTAATAAAATTGTCTTATTCACTTTTTAATCTAATAAAATTGTCTTATTCACTTTTTAATCTAATAAAATTGCAATATTCGTTTTTTCATCTGATAAAATTGTCTTATTCACTTTTTCATCTAATAAAATTGTCTTATTCACTTTTTCATCTAATAAAATTATCTTATTCATTATTCATCTAATAAAATTGTCTTAATCAGTTTTTCATCTAATAAAATTGTCTTATTCACTTTTTCATCTAATAAAATTGTCTTATTCACTTTTTCATCTGATAAAATTGTCTTATTCACTTTTTCATCTAATAAAATTGTATTATTCACTTTTTCATCTAATAAAATTGTCTTATTCACTTTTTCATCTAATAAAATTGTATTATTCACTTTTTCATCTAATAAAATTGTCTTATTCACTTTTTCATCTAATAAAATTGTATTATTCACTTTTTCATCTAATAAAATTGTCTTATTCACTTTTTCATCTAATAAAATTGTATTATTCACTTTTTCATCTAATAAAATTGTATTATTCACTTTTTCATCTTATAAAATTGTCTTATTCACTTTTTCATCTAATAAAATTGTATTATTCACTTTTTCATCTCATAAAATTGTCTTATTCACTTTTTCATCTAATAAAATTGTCTTATTCACTTTTTCATCTCATAAAATTGTCTTATTCACTTTTTCATCTAATAAAATTGTATTATTCACTTTTTCATCTAATAAAATTGTCTTATTCACTTTTTCATCTAATAAAATTGTATTATTCACTTTTTCATCTAATAAAATTGTATTATTCACTTTTTCATCTAATAAAATTGTCTTATTCACTTTTTCATCTAATAAAATTGTATTATTCACTTTTTCATCTAATAAAATTATCTTATTCACTTTTTCATCTAATAAAATTATCTTATTCACTTATTCATCTAATAAAATTGTATTATTCACTTTTTAATCTAATAAAATTGCCATATTCGTTTTTTTTATCTGATAAAATTGTCTTATTAACTTTTTCATCTGATAAAATTGTCTTATTCACTTTTTCATCTAATAAAATTGTCTTATTCACTTTTTAATCTAATAAAATTGCCATATTCGTTTTTTCATCTAATAAAATTGTCTTATTAACTTTTTCATCTAATAAAATTGTCTTATTCACTTTTTCATCTGATAAAATTGTCTTATTCACTTTTTCATCTAATAAAATTATCTTATTCACTTTTTCATCTAATAAAATTATCTTATTCACTTTTTTATGTAATAAAATTGTCTTATTCACTTATTCATCTAATAAAATTGTATTATTCACTTTTTCATCTAATAAAATTGCCTTATTCGTTTTTTCATCTAATAAAATTGTCTTATTCACTTTTTAATCTAATAAAATTATCTTATTCACTTTTTCATGTAATAAAATTATCTTATTCACTTTTTAATCTAATAAAATTGTCTTATTCACTTTTTCATCTAATAAAATTGTCTTATTCACTTATTTATCTGATAAAATTGTCTTATTCACTTTTTAATCTAATAAAATTGTCTTATTCACTTTTTATTCTAATAAAATTGCCATATTCGTTATTTCATCTGATAAAATTGTCTTATTCGTTTTTTCATCTAATAAAATTGTCTTATTCACTTTTTCATCTAATAAAATTATCTTTTTCACTTATTCATCTAATAAAATTGTCTTATTCACTTTTTCATCTAATAAAATTGTATTATTCACTTAATAATCTAATAAAATTGATCTACACGTTTTTTATCTAATAAAGAATATTCGTTTTTTTCATCTAATAAAGAATATTCATTTTTAAACATAATATTTTTCTTTTGTTAATCTAATAAAATTGTCGTATTTGTTTGTTTTTTAATCTAATAAAATTGCACTATTCTTTTTTTTATCTAATAAAATAATTCGCTGTTTTTAAACATATCATTTTTCGTCTTTTTTTTTACTAAATAAAATTGCTCTGTTCGTTATTTTAAATCTATGTAAATTGTTCACTGTTTTTAAAATATTATTTTACTTTTTTTATTAATCCAATAAAATTTTATTGTTTGTTTTTATAATCAAATAAATTGTTAAATAATTCTAATAAATGAATGCGGTAATGTGGTAACTTATCTCTAATATCCGTAACTCTGCATCGAAGAGATATCAAAATACAGAGTGAGTCACGGGAAGAGAAGGTTTTTAGAACGCTCCTTACATAGTTTAGGAAATTATTTTATGTAAATTATAAAATGTTTCTTAAAATACTCGCAGTTTTGTTTTCCTTTAAAACTTCCATTTCCTGTGACTCACCCTACACTTAGTTCACTGCAACATAAACGTTTATAAAAAATTTTAACAAGGCTGACGCCATATTTTCCGAGAAAAAAAACTGAGAGTAAGTCTAGTATTGTAGTAACTGGTCCCTATTAATGCTTAACAATAAACCAAAGGGATCTCTCTTCCGTTTGTCTGTTTTCTACCTGACTACAACTTGGATGTCTTCAAGTCCAACATAAACAAATTCCTGAAACGGCCCCCTTAAGTAAGACACTTTATCAAAACTCCAATACTAACGATTACTACGATACTATCGCATTCATTACTGTACACACAATAACCCTTATCCCCGAGGGGCTTCCAGGCCTTGATAAGTTGTGACCTCCATGTAAATCTCACGATACTTAAGTGAATATTTCCGACGTCTTTGTCGGTTTTCGTCGCGTATTTCTCAAGTTATGAAATTACGAAGGAAATAATTTTTTAGTTATTTAATCTCTCTTTCTCCAGGTCCGCTCTCTCAATTATCAAAACATTTAAAACACTCAGCAAACGTCCCTTTATGCCTTTCTTCCATGAGAAGTTTTATTCATCTTAGTTAAACAGGCAAGACAATTAACAACCACTATGACGAGGCGGTCATTCTTGAAAGAGCTACGAAAAAAAAAACAGCATTGACTCACATAATGGAAAGACCCGCGTATATATGTATACTGACGTCTATGAGGTTAATTGTTTGCGCGTTGATGAAAACATTACCCAGAATCATAAAAAAACGTAGAAAATTAGTAACGCGAGGCACGTAATGCGTGCGATCTTTTGTTAAAATATGAATACTTACCCTGACAATAATCTTTTCGGACACGTGAGCCGCTACCATGTAACTGTTTTCACCGCTGTGGGCGTGCAAAGCCACGACTAGCATAAAATAGCGCTGGTCAGGATTTGGTTTCCCTTTCTTCCGCATGTTGTTTGATGTCGTCTCACTGAAGTGTAATCGGCCGACAGTGATCTTCGACACTTGATTTTGAGAAATATCAATCCTAGAAAAAGAAAAGAAAGCTTCTTTTTTTTTCTTGAAGATTTGTGATATTAAAAAAAAATAGTCCTCAGCTCATATATACATATATATGTTTGTGTATGTATGTTTGTGAAAAATAAAACAGAGGGGGAAAAACGGCAAACCAGAATAACAGCCGACCCAAATGATGTCCGGTTAAATTCGGTTCTTAATATTAAAACTTCCTGTTTTTGGTTGCTTATCCTTATAATGGTTCAAGATTTCTACTTTTTTTTTATTAATTTAATTATTATATTATAAAGTAAAAGTTCAGAATGATCTACAAATCCTTCAAGCTCTCATGTTAAGAATAGCCTTCTAAATAATTTCTGCAGTTTAGTGGCTGTGCTTAAAAATTACGCTATTATTTAGAAAGCCATTTTTAATATAGAGAGGGGTATTTGTTTACTATTCTTTACTTTCACTTAACAATTTAAGAAATAAATGAATTAATTTAGGAATCCGAAACTCTGGCCAGCAGTTACAATACCGATGGAGTTTTATATCAAGGAACTGAAACTAACTGACACCGTTTACTACGGGCTTTAAGTCATGGCTTTGTTTTCCAATTGATCACAGGAATTACGAACGAAATTTTTATCAGATTAACATCGGAAAAAAAATGGAGATCTTAAACTTATTGAAATAACGGGAAAACACAGGATAAAGATGTTTTGGCCCAAAATAGAAATGGGGAAGGAAATAAAAAAAGATAAAAGGAAAATAAAATATGAGTAAAATACAGTAAAGAAAAGAACAGTACTTTATTGGAATCATTTTATGCAATATATATATATATATATATATATATATATATATATATATATATATATATATATATATATATATATATATATGGGGGGTACTTTAGGTAGCATCACATGAAGGTCAACCATTCCTTGTAAAAGTCAGTGGGATTAATCATACCGAGCAGATCTTATACGTTATTATTTGGAATATTTAGTCAGGGTTTACTTGTAATTTAAGTTATTCTCATGCCAGGCTGTCCTAAAAAAACGTACAGACAGGCTTTAGACAATCTTGTACAGTGACTTGTAGGCATTTAAGTCCCCAGACTTAGTTGATTTGGGTACGTAATTTCAAAATAAAGCATCCGAAAAAAATCATTGAATTGAGACAAAACTGACCTTGTTGGATAAAACGGCTTTTTGCTGCGATCAGATTGTGATTGTTCGATTTTGATCGTTTGGCTCGTTGATTCCATCTGCGAAAAGAAAATAATATATAGAGAGACGAAGCACGTGCCCATGGATAATTAAAAAAAGTATATATGCCGTTTACCATCTGGAGGTATCACTTTAGTCTTGGGAATATTATTCAAACTAGCATTAAGTTAAACATAGCCTTTCGTATGAATAATTGAATCGGTTTAACAGTATTGCAAACGAATACAAATACAAAATGGCTTCTATAAAAAAAAAGCATTAGCGAGAGTAACCGTAGTGGTAGAGGTCCTAGTTTCGAATCTCGCTAGATTAAATCATACTGATGAGTTATAATTGACAAAACACGCGTCATTGTATAAGTCATTTATATAGGGTAACCCCAACAAAACAAAAGCTAAATGGAGGCCATCTAGAACATATGATGTAGAACGGAAAAAAAGGGGCAAAGACCGTAGTGTTTTGATGTGATGTTTTGAATATAATAAACTAGTTATGACCAAAGTTTCATTTCATTCAGACAAAACACTAAGAAACGGGGCCTAATTAGAGTTGGGCCCTGTTTTTTTTTTTTGGGGGGGGGGGTCACCCTGCATATATATATATATATATATATATATATATATATATATATATATATATATATATAATGTGTGTGAGTGTGTGTGTGTGTGTGTGTGTGTGTGTGTGTGTGTGTGCGTGTGTTGGGCGAACATCGCAAAGATTGGATTTCCGTTTGAAACAAAATGTACCCTCGAAGATTCGTTATGCAAATTTTTCACCCTCGAATATTCTGAATAATACGTATGGTTCTGCGATTAGAGAGCACCTTATAAATAACCATGCGTGTGCCACGAATTTCGGTGCTGACATGTTTACGATCTTTAGTAAGTCGCACTCGTCCTTCTATTTAAAAATTCTAGAAACTATTTTTATTAAGTCTTTGAGACCCACTCTTTGCAAGCAAAAAGAAAATCTTTTAAGACTTAATTTAGTTTCCATGTAATTTTTCCCCCTGTTTATTTTTCGCTTTTTTTTTTCTCCCCCGTCATATTCATGACTTTTTTTTAATCGTATTTCCCTCGATTTAGCTCTGTTGAGCGAGGAACACGACCTGGTTAGCTAACCTTTATTTTTATTTTTTATTTTTTAATCATCATGTTGATTGGTCTGCATTTTGCCATTATTAAATTCTGTATCCCCCCAAAAAAAAATCCATATATATATATATATATATATATATATATATATATATATATATATATATATATATATATATATATATATATATATATATATATATATATACAACAACAAGTAGTTAATAAAACATGTTAAAAAACACTTTGAAAAAGAGTTAAATCATATTTAATTTTTAAAAAGAAACACTGATGTTATCAAGCTTTTACATCTGGTTGAGATTACTTTATAAATATTAATTCTTTAATATTTATAATTTACTTTAGTTTTGCCATCTTGGATCATTTTGGTAAAGTTAACTGTAATTCTTATTATATATATATATATATATATATATATATATATATATATATATATATATATATATATATATATATATATAGTAAGTAAGTTATAAAATAAGGTACACAGAATATTCTGCGTTTCATCCACGGTAGGATTCCTCATAAGCCTGAGGAATACTAGCGTGGATGAAACGTGGAATATTCTGTGTAGCTTAATCGCCATATATATTTTATAACTTACTACCTAGCTCTACATACGTATTGAGCACTGTTGAAGTAAATACTTAAAGTTTATGCATAAATTTATACTTTCGTATATTAATTTATGTGAGTAAACGAACTAGTTATATATATATATATATATATATATATATATATATATATATATATATATATATTACGACGTATTTAAATTTTATGATTTGAAAAGGTTAATCTTCAAATATAGAATATTTTATGGTTTAACAGAGTCATTAAAAGATCAAATATAGCTTTGGTTAGTATATTTATAAACCAGCGCAAGTGAAAATGGTTCTAAAACAAAATATCTGATTTTTTTTAATGACTATTATGCTTTCATAAACCATTCCTTTATTTTCCCTCCAGATATATTTTTATTTTTATTCACCACTCGGATTTAAAACTTAGATTTAATTTTTGTATCATATATATAAAAAAAAATCTTCACCGGATATATATTTGCCGGTGTTCTTATTCAACCAGCGGTGTAACAGAGCAAATATGTTTGTATGTGATTGTTGCCTAGTACCTTGGAAGGATTACGAGGCGCGTTGGATCTCTTTACCTCCTTACTACCAGGAATTTCCATTTCAAGGTTTAACATTAATTTTGGATGTAAAGTACAATATCATTTTTCGGCCTCAATGTCCAGTTTCCTTATTCTATGTATTTAAAATGTTTTAAAAACTTTAATTTTTCTATGTTTATTGCTTTTAAGGAATAAGGTTCAAGCCATAAAAACATTTGCTAATATTGTTCCTCTGAAGAGATGAATAAGCATGGAAAACTCATGAGTTAAGGAAATAAATTTATTCAATTGTATTCTTTGTTTTCAAACAATAAAAACTTCTATATTTGAAGATTAACCTTTTCAAATCATTAAATTTAAATACAAAAAATTGGATTAATTTGTTCTATAGTGTATATTGAGCAATTTTATTTAGCTGGAATTTTCTTATATAAAATATTGCATCTAATAATATTTTGTAAGACCAAAAATCACTAGATTAGCATACCAGTAGATAGATTTCATTTCATTATTCTGAAGTATATATATATATATATATATATATATATATATATATATATATATATATATAGTCATCCACATACAGTGCTGTTTCTCTGTTTCACAGCTCATCAGTGCGGCTAGACATATATATATATATATATATATATATATATATATATATATATATATATATAAAAGTATTTCTTTTATTACCTACAGACCTAGGTTTTCATCCTTTAATCATCAGTATATATATATATATATATATATATATATATATATATATATATATATATATATATATATATATAATTCAGTATATAAGGATAAAAAAGAAAACCTTAACTAAAATTGTTAAATAGAAAAAGGGAATAATTTAAATACTTGAGGCAGTGATTACATATAAATGAATAACAAAGTCCTTATTTAAATAGCTCAATAGTACAATAATAGAGCTATACTTTTTTTATTCTCAATACCACGTTAATAGCGATAAATACATACTCATTTTCGGAAAGATGTCCTTGTATCAGGCCAGACATTGCGTGCAATTCTTTCAGCCTCCATAAATGTGTGTGTGTGTGTGTGTGTGTGTGTGTGTGTGTGTGTGTGTGTGTGTGTGTGTGTGTGTGTGTGTGTGCAAGAGTATAAGAGGCTATTTGTCTGGAGACCAGGTTAATTCGAATAAACTTCTTTTAATTTGAAGGATGTTCTGTAATTATGAATGTAACAACGGGAGATAATTCCAACTTGTATAAAAACAGAGTTGCTTCCCTTTTATTAAAAATTTGATTTTATAAAAGTAACTGTGTTTGGGACACGATACCCTTAAACTTTGTTTCAAAGACACAAAGGTCAGTGTTTTAGTTAGAATCCAACTGCCCGATAAGGAGAACTTCACTCTCATAGAAATAATTTGACAGGTACCAGGATTGAAGGTACATCGGGTAACTGAGTATAAACATATAAATGCGTGTTTTGAACGTATTTTGATCATCGCAATAAAGAGCCTCTTACAGATTCCGGGTTCGACAGAAAGATTTCCGAGTTCAAAAAGATATATCTGAAAAAGAGCGACGGTTACATCGACGGAATCGTTATGAAAATGTTAAACAAAAGTCCGAAGAATCCAAATAATAAAAAAATATATCAATCCTTATCTCAAATATTCAGAAGCGTAATGTTTCAAAAATTAATACATTTTTTAAATCTTCAAATCATGGTGATCTCGGAAGACGAATCATAACTCAACATAGGGATGGGGAATTTTTGTATGTAAAAAAAAAAAAATAGAAATTCAGATTTTTTTTTTTTTTTTTTTTAAATTCCACAAATAATTTGACAACAAGGAAATATAAATAAAAAGAAATCGAAAAAAAATATCCTCACTTTTATGCCATTGAAATGTAAGTAAAAATTATCGATCGGGAAGATTCCATCTGGGGTCTTCACGAATTTGGGATTTCCAGGAATGTGTGTGTGCACCGTCACTTGGAAGTGGTTCTTCTTTTGGCAGACAAAAGCATCATCAGAAATGGAAAAATTAAAACCTTTATCGGCATCAACGCGATACGTCAGCGTGGGACTGTAAAATAAAAAGAAACGACGTTTTATATTCAATTGTCACTTATGAATATACACATAGATAATACATATAGACGATATATATATATATATATATATATATATATATATATATATATATATATATATATAACTATATATATATAACTATATATATATATATACACACATATATATATACATATATATATATATATACATATATATATATATATATATACATATATACATATATATACATATACATATATATATATATATATATATATATACATATATATATATATATATATATACATATATATATATATATATATATATACATATATATATATATATACATATATATATATATACATATATATATATATATATACATATATATATATATATACATATATATATATATATACATATATATATATATATATATATATATATACATATATATATATATATACATATATATATATATATATATATATACATATATATATATATATATATATATACATATATATATATATATATATATATACATATATATATATATATATATATATATATATATATATATATATATATATATATATATATATATATGAAAATTTTCCGGGGATACAGAATTTAATAACGGCTAAATACAGACCAAAAAGCATAATGAATTTAAAAAAATAAAAAATGAAAATAAAGGTTAGCTAACCAGGTTTCGTTCCTCACTTATCAAAGCTAAATCGAGGAAAATACGATTTAAAACAAAAAGTCATGAATATGGCGGGAGTAGGGAAAAAAAAACAAGGGAAAAATTACATAGAGACTAATCATAGATTTTCTTTTTGCTTGCAAAGATAAGGTCTCAAAGACTTAATAAAAAGAGTCTCTAAAATTTTCAAATGATAGAGAGAGCGTGTCTTACTAAGGATCGTAAATATGTCAGCACTAAAATTCGTGGCACACGCCGGGTTATTTATAACATGGTCGCAAATTGCACAACCGTATTTATTACTCAGCAATTCCGAGGGTGAGAAATTTGCATGACGAATCTTTAATGGTACATGTTGTTTCAAACGGAAATCTAATCTTTGCGATGTTCGCCCAACATAATGCGCACTTCAACTACATTTAAAAAATCTTCTAGGACTTAATTTCATCTCTATGTAATTTTTCCCCTGTGTTTTTCTTTACCTACCCCCCATATTCATGACTTTTTTTTGTTTGTTTTAAATCGTATTTTCCTCGATTTAGCTTTGATAAGCGAGGAACGAAACCTGGTTAGCTAATCTTTATTTTCATTTTTTATTTTTTTAAATTCATTATACTTATTGGTCTGTATTTAGCCAATATATATATATATATATATATATATATATATATATATATATATATATTGAAAAGTTCAAGCTAAATCTTGAAATAATTACAGATTACCCCAGGATCTCATCAAATAAAATGTATTATTGTTATCTATATAATATTCTGCTTCTTCCGTCTTTGGTTAGTCCGTACGTTACGCTTTAGAATTTGACAAAATACAAGTTTTAACAGCCAAACTGCTTCAAAAAATGGCAAACTCGCGAAATTAAGCTTTCAAGGGGTCAATCTGGCATATATGGACAATAACATGAGTAATCTCCCTTTGACGTAGCACAGTTTTCGAATATCATTATAACCATATATGATAGTTGATGTAATCATGCGAAAAAGGTACTCGTAGTAATTTCGACGTGCAGCGATATTTTCCCAAAGATGTGCATGCGTAAGGAACGAAACGGTGATCAACGAAAAATGTCCCTCTTTCATAGTGCACCGGTGCGGTGCTGTTAATCATTATTCTTCAGACTCTACAGAACAAAAGCGGACGTCGATACATCAGCAATAATTTCTAAAAAATCTCCAAGACCGACTTACAGTTCTTTGTTGTCCTCGAGAAGAGGTACCCATTTCGCTTGTAAATATGGCTGCCACTTGATCACTTGGTATGAACCATCAAAATTACTTGGGGTATCCATATCATAATAATCTTCTTCACTGCAATCACCAAGATACGGAGTTGGTGTATACGAGGCACCTGAGAAGATAAAAACAAGACTAAATGAAATGACTACTTAATCAGAATGACACTTTCTTAGTCTGTGTTTGTTGATATTTTTAAATTATCGATTTCTGTGTATGCTGTAATATAAATTCTAGTGTGTTTATTGATATTTTTTAATTATCGATTTCTGTGTATGCTGTAATATAAATTCTAGTGTGTTTATTGATATTTTTAAATTATCAATTTCTGTGTATGCTGTAATATAAATTCTAGTGTGTTTATTGATATTTTTAAATTATCGATTTCTGTGTATGCTGCAATATAAATTCTAGTGTGTTTATTGATATTTTTAAATTATCGATTTCTGTGTATGCTGTAATATAAATTCTAGTGTGTTTATTGATATTTTTAAATTATCGATTTCTGTGTATGTTGTAATATAAATTCTAGTGTAAAATGAACTGTATTGAAATTATACTGTATTATTTAGCAGCACTGCTTTTTTTGTTTATGTCAGCTGACTAGTTTATATCAAAGGTGTTTTATGCTAATAGTGTTATATATGTTATTGCAAGGTGATTAATGGTATTACTGTTGTTATTTATTTATATTTTTTTTCTAATTCAATGTAATTGCGTGTTTATTTAATATTGGTGATTTGGTAATACATTAAAGCTTAGCTCTCGGTATTAATTGTAGGAAAGGTTCAATACTCTGTACACAGACAAGTCAGGCGTAATAGATTCTGCGAAAGTTGCTTAAAGCTCTTCGAACTTCTGGACAAATAAGGGTTGTGGAGGCGTTCTTATTACAAGAAAAGAAGAGGGTTTGAATAAAAAAAAAATGAAACATAATCTGTCTCCCTGATATTCTTTTTTTTTTTTTTGTCGAGAGGACATGATAAAATGAAGAAATACAGCCGACCCCAAAACAAAAGTAAAAGATAAAACTCTATTTTATTTTTCTCCTTGACTTTCTGCATGTCTGTCTGTTTGTCTGTCTTCATGTATGTATTATGTATGTATGTCATGTCATGCCATATGCTACTGGTACCATGTAACCCAGTACTACCTGCCTCATGGTCGGGTCACCGGCGACTGTATGTATGTATGTATGCATGTATGTATGTATGTATGTATGTATGTGTGTATGTATGTATGTGTGTATGTATGTATGCGACTAAACTGGTTCTCCCACCAGACTTGTTTGGTGAGGAGGGCGGCTAGTCTCCCTGAAGGATTAAAAACAAGACCTTCCAAAGAGGCGAATGAACTCTTTTTCTGGGTCAACGGCCAACTAGCACCGTGTATATTTGTGTGTGTATACGTGTATTGGGGTAGAGAGGGCTCCAGTAAGCCGTGGTGAAGGCAACCTTTCTAGGAGAAGCAAATCTCTAATTTAAAAAAAACATAAAGCGGAAGACCAGTACCCGCATTAAGCTGGTCTGCAGTTTAATTTGTTGCTGGCTATCTTGCTCTTGCTTGTTGCTGGATCTCAACATTTTGAACCGAGATAGAGACTTAGCTGTCGTACAAAGCTAAGACTCTGTAACATCATATTTGTATAGATACTCCCTCAGACATTTGGAATCATGGACTTTAAATGTCTGAGGGAGTGGCACTCGTCTGACAAGACGTTGCAATCATCATGTATGTATGTATGTATGTATGTATGTATGTGTGTGTATGTATGTGTGTATGTATGTATGTATTATATGTCAGGTCATGTCATATGCTACTGGTACCATGTAACCCAGTACTACCTGCCTCATGTTCGGGTCACCGGCGACTAAACTGGTTCTCCCACCAAACTTGTTTGGCTAGGAGAGTGGCAAGTCTCCCTGAAGGATTAAAAACAAGACTTTCTAAAGGGCGATTGAACCCCTTTTCGGGGCCAACGGCTAACTAGCATCGTATGTGCTTGTGTGTATGTCTGTGTGTGTTGGGGTGGAGAGGGCTCCCGTTAGCCGTGGTGAAGGCAACCTTTCTAGGAGAAGCAAATCTCTGATTTAAAAAAACATAAAGCGGGAGACCAGTACCCGCATTAAGCTGGTCTGCAGTTTAACTTGTTGCTGGCTATCTTGCCCTTGCTTGTTGCTGGATCTCAACATTTTGAACCGAGAGAGGGGGAGACTTAGCTGTCGTACAAAGCTAAGACTCTATAACATCATCTGTGTATAGATATTCCTTCGGGCATTTGTCTATTAAAATGGTCCTGTGGTGATGGAAGTCATTTTGTGGCTCATGGGCTTTAAGTGTCTGAGGGAGTGGCATTCGTCTAACAAGACGTTGCAATCATCATGTATGTATGAAGCATGTATGCATATATATTTTTTTTCGGAAACTACTCCACTGATCTCGCTTTAAGTTTGTCTGGGCTATTTGTTCTGAGAAGGTGCATCGAATTACGTATTATGGTATCCGATCAATACACAGTTTGGAATTAATAGGAATTTGTCATCACAATACTAAAGTTACTATAGAAGCTTTCATGGAAAAAAACTGGGCCAAAATGATGGAAATTGTGTATGGACTTTGGTTATAAGAGGCAACGAATTAAGTATTATGGTATTCGTTCGGTGTATAGAAAGAAATTAATGGGGATTAGCTACCACATTTAGTATGGAAGTTTTTTTCGGTAAAATATTGGGTTGATCTAGTTGAAAGTTTGTATGGACCTTTGTTATTAATAACGTACATCGTACTTAGTAATACGGTATCCGTTCAACGCACAATTAGTGGTTAGAGATTAGTTACAACAATACCACATTTATTCTAAAAGTTTTCCAAGAAACAATAGATCCGATCTAGCTGAAATTTGGTACAGAGTTTTGTTATTATAAGGTGCAGCGGACTAGGTATTGTGGTATTCATTCGATGCTTAATAAAATTGATGTGGATCAGTATTGGATGCAAAAATGGGCATACATTTAAGTTATCATCTTGGAGGAAGCACTCATTCAACGGGATATAACGGGATAGCCCGACATGTGTTCTGTTAGTTTTAATACAAAAGACACTCATACATTCTTGACTGCTATGCGCATTCCTTGAATGCTACATATCGCTAAGCCTCCTACAGTATGTCGCTTACGAAACTTCCATATTGTGTATTGTTCATTTGGCAAACAGATGCATTTCTTTCTGAATCCGTGCAAATGTTCTCTGCATCAGAAATTAGATGTTTTCAAAAGCTGGTATCTTAAACACCTGGGTGTAATATCATGTTTATCCCAACGCATAATGCAATCAGAAAGATCACCCAAAAGACGAATATGCAACAGTTGACTATATGCGAAGATCATAAATATACAATTTGTGGATTGAGAGGTGATGATACTGACACTAACAGCGAAGGGCAACCGGAAGTGATAAAGGCAAGGAATCCCGGGCGCATGCATGGAGAAGTGAATATAGTCTTTTAGCGAATCATAAGGGCGAGATGACATTTTTTTTTTTTTTGGTTTGATTGGAGAAACGAAAGGAAATCCACTGTTACCCTATTCCTTGTAGTGTTTCTTTACCTCGCTACCCGTGCCAACAATTTCTTAGTTTTTCGAATGTTGTCTAGATTTTCAGCTTATTTAGGACGAATCTGCAACATTAACGCCACAACGTGTGAGTTTCTAGTTGTGTTTTTCAAATAAGCATTTTGTAACAAAAACAAATTGGAACTAAATATAATCGTTAAACAGTTTTTTTTTTTTACATAGGCGTTACCACTTATCAAGGCCGATAGGCCACTCAAGGATAAGGATTAAAGAGTGTACGGTAGTCAAAAGGACAATATAGCAATCGATAGTAATGGAAGTTCGGTAAATTTGTTAACTTAAGTGGAACGGCTCATCAGAAACTTGTTCACGTTGGACTTGAAGACAACCATATTAAAGAAAGCTGGAAAGCAGGAAAACGGAAGACAATTCCACAGGCGTGCAGTTCTAAGAAAGAAGCTTTGATCATGGAATCTATGTTAAGGTTTAGGCACAGATAAAGAGTGGGGAGAATTATTGATAGTGTTTTCAGCTAGTCGAGTGTTTCTTGTGAAAGTTTGGCGAGGGGGGACCATAGACTGAAGCTCAGTCGAACACTTTCCATGAAAATTACGATACATCAGAGACAAACTCTCAACATCTCTTCTGTGAGATAGAGGTTGCAGCAAAGAGAAAAGGACATCTCCCACCAGGCCACGAAGTCTATGTTGAACCCTATCAAGGCAGGACAAGTCTTTTCTAGCAGCTCCTGCCCATATGTGGCAACAGTATCCATCCTTGGACGTATCTGGTTCTTATATAGATAGAGAATTGCATCAGCAGTGAGATATTTACTGTTTCGTTATAAAGTTAGCCAATGATTGAGTAAAACCTCAGTTACTTCTCTTGTCGTATCATTTGAAATTCTTTGGGTTACTATCTTCATCTTGGTTGTTTTTTCCCCAATTTCTATTGATGTAGCCTCCGATCTTCTTCATGTGCATTCTTGTCTAACTCGGGAAGTGTTCTGTCGAACTCGAATATTGACACAGTATTTCGAAAAGAACCATCCATGAGGGAAACAGGCTCTCGTTCCATCAGCCATGATTGGGTAGAAGCCCTAAGTAATTCGCAATTGTGTTTTTAAGAGTCGCACTCACTAGAAGTTTATAAATTTATAACTGAATTTTGCCGAGTATTTTATCCACTACGTCATAGGTGATTTCATGAAAAAAACTTTTAGAACTATACTGTATAAGTATTGAGTACTTACCGAGTGGTTCCTGTTTTATATTTAATAATCCATTCATACCATTTAAAATGGAACTTGTCATTGTATTCTTCGGAGAGTCAGAGTATTTCCGTTTTTTGTTTGCATTGCAATTTTGCGTTAAATAATTATTTAAACTGAAAAACACAAAAATGAGCAAAATGATTTTACTTGAATTTGTTGCTTTAGGTATTATTTATCATAGCAAGAAAAACAAAAGGAGGTAAAAAAAAATGAATAAATGTATCATAGCGCCGATGTGATGTCACCAGTAGGAAAAAGGATTATAAAAGAGAGAGAGAGAGAGAGAGAGAGGGGGGGGAGCAATCACGTAAGAGACGAGATAACACTCGAAATCTCGTGAGAAACGTGGAGAACGTTCTAGATTACTCGGGTGACGTCATGGTATTACCAATGAGGAAATGAATGTTGTTGCTACAAGGAACGAGCGAATTGGGGTAATTTCATATACTTTGTCTTGGTCTCCTTTGTGACTGAAACTTCACACAACGTTGTGTTGGCCGGCGGACAACTTTTTATGTACATATAAAAGAAATAAATATTACCAAAGGCAAGATATGTTACTATCCTAGCTATCGGGATAATGCTTTCTGTTGGAACTTATTTTAAAACGTGTATTCACTTCGAAACAAAAGTAGTGTCAAGTCTATTGAGTAAAAGAAAAAGATAGGCATACTGATTGAATCACATCCAATCATACGAAAAAGTAAGGTTCTGTCTGTATTTTGTTTAATTTTTGATTTTTCACTGATTATCGAGGGTAGATATGACTATATGGAGGCCGCCATTTCTTGTATTAACACTCAACAAGAATAATGACAGTAGCAGCAGCAATCTGGACGTGCCGTGTTCGAATCGAGTTCGTTTCACTGAAACACTTTCACTTAAGAACGTTAGCAACCTTCACGGTGTCCCTCTTGTAAATATCTAATATCCTTCTGGGAAGAATTATTAATAGAAAGAAACGAATTCGAATAAAAATCATAAGGAATGATGCTAAACAAACCAACAAACAAACAGGCAAACAAACAAGCATCGGTAGTAGATAATTGTTATGTGGCACTATATCTTAGTGCCCCGGTGGTGGTAGTTGTTAACCCACCCTTCAGCATGGCCAGGTGGTAATTTGGCCGTAAACGGAGAGATACAAAGAAAAAATGTAATCCCATGATTCCTTTCCTTTCATCGACCTCTCTTTCTGTCCGGACCGCCATTAGGTGAGCACGTATTTTCTGTCTCTCTGTAAATGAGAGAGGGGGAGCAGCCCCTCCCTCAGCACTAGTTAGGTTAGTTAGTTTTAAAGTAATAGTGAAAAATCAATTTGTAAATTGTTTGTTAGTATAAGTGTTATAGGGCTCCCTCAGTCTTTGACAGACTATGGTTACCCACGAAGGGGTGCCTCCGCGTGAAGGTCTTATTGGCAAGAGTTGCGCAAATTCCAACCACACCTCTCCTGAGTCGACATTGTTAAATACCAGTGGCAAGTGAAGTGTACAAGACGACTAGAAACAAATGCCGAGATAAGCGGAGAGCACATACAGCGCCTACAATTCCCAAATGGTCACCTATCTGGTACTAACCAGGCTCAACGTTGCTTAACTTCGGTGATCTGACGAGAACCGGTGTGTCAACGCGATTATACCATACTATTATATAATAGTGTTATAGTGTTATATATATTGTATACATTTTATAAACTAAATAGTTAATTATATTTTTCATATAAATTGCGACCTGTTTTGTGTGTTTTTATTCCTGTCATAGATGTCTGCATTAAAGAATGAAACGGCCCTGAGGACAACGAAGGTTCCAACAAAAATACCATCAGAGTCAAGGTGTCTTCCTGGGAGAAGTAGGAGCCACACAGCCACATCCAACATCTCAGGTGTGCTTTCCTCTTGATACACACTAATCACTGCCCATCGCCACATAATCATGGGACCGTTTCTAAGACATTTAGTGTAACACGTGGGTCGGTCACACACCAGTGACCGACTGATCGTGTTATAGTTACTGTATTTTTAAGAAGCGCTAATAAAGAAAAAAAAATGGGGTAAAAAAAATGAAGGATATAACTAATAGATGTTATCAAAAGAAAGTTATGGTTGAGCTCTATTTGGTGAATTGAGAAAAATCAGTTAAAGTAAATAAGCATACATGCATCATTTAAAACTTCATGTTTGTAGAATACTTTCATGCCCGTCAATTATGACAAGCCCGCTTAAAGATCCAGCAGTAATTATAACTTCTTGCACTGATAGTTGTGCCTGTAGGTATAAAAATTATCAATATAATTAATGTTATCAAAAGCAAGTTACGAGATACCTTCAATAAGTTTCCAGATTTTTCTATGAGCATCTTTATAGATAGTACACACATAAAACTTTAGCTCCTTCAAAGTAATCTCCTCCGGCTACAATGCACTTGATATACCACTCATGTAAGTCCTCTTGTGTGAACGTGTCAATGACTGTCACAGCCGGTTTAATATCTTCAATCATCTTATAATGGCAGTCTAAGGTTTTCCTTGAGCTCAGGAAATAATTAAAAGTCACAGAAAACAAAGTTTGAACTATAGGAACGAGGACGAACTGTCTTGGGCACCCTTGGGATAAACTTTGCTTAAATCCTCCGAATCTTTAGTTCCTCGCAAATAATTGTGTGTACAGTTCCCACACTGACATCAAAATGTGCTCTTTTTGTCTCTATAAACACACGATGGCCCTTATTCATGAAATTCTTTATTTGGCCAATCATCTCCGGTGTTCTGAATTTCTTACTCCTCCCATACCTCACCTCATCACTCACAGACTCCCTGCCTTTATTGAACCGCTTATACTACTCAAAAACTGATGCTCGATTCATGCAAGATGGTATAGAAGCAGTCTGAAGTATTCCATAGTTTCCGTAACATTTTTTTTTTTCAAGTTTAAAACAGAATTGTATTGCATATCGTTCTTCTAAAGTGTAATCTCATAAGATGTATAGCAATAACATACTGAATTCCCAAGAGTCGAGGACAATCTTAAATGCCTGCACGAACATTCTGGAAACTTATTAAGCCACATCGTAAGTTACTTTTCAACCTGTCTAGATAAGATTTTTATGTTTTAACCTTTTTTTAAGCATTTATTTACTTCAAAATAAAAACGGCATCAAGTTTGTTGAGTTCGAACGAAACTAAATGGTAGAAATTACTGGTAGAACCAGATTTAATAAATGTCACCAACCGTGCAAAATTTAACATCCTGCCAGCATTTTGTTTAATTTTCGATTTTTCACTTAATATCGAGGGTCGATATAACTGTAAAGAGGCCGCCATTATTTTTATGTACTTACTCCCAACAACAACAACAACAACAACAGCAGATTATCGCTACAAAATGAAATAATTTGGGGCATTTGGAACAAGAACCAACGTTTTGTTCGTAATAAAAAAAGGGTGAAAAAATTAATATATAACTAATAAATGTTACCAAAAGTAAAGTAAGTTATTTTTCTACATACATTGATAATTTCTGTGCGTGTATTTATTTTGAAACAAAATAATTGAAAAACCTGTTTATTGTAAACAAAAAAAAATGATGGCTTCGTTACAGTGATTTTGACCCTTGATAATCGTTTAAAATAGAAAATTAAACAAAATACGAGTAGAACATTTATTTTCGCACGATTGGTCACATTTATTGGATACTAGCGGAGTGCTCGGCATTGCTCGTATGTTTGTAGGTCTGTGAAAAAAAAAGTGTTAGCAGGCATGCAGGCTCGAACCTGTGAGGCGAAGGCGAAAAAGTAAGTGAGAGTTTACCGCTAGGCCATGACGAGCGAAAGTGTAAAGCGTTCAAATTTAGCGATGAAACAGAAATGAATGAGAATCACGCAAGCGCAGGAATGAATGTCTGGCTGTAGGAATCAAGTCCGTTCACACATAAAGTTTGGTAACCTTTACGTGTTCTCTGACGTAAGTACCCGATGTCTTTCTAAAAACAAGTCGACGGATATCGGGGAAAAGAATGACAACAAAACTCAAAAAACAATGAATGAACGAAGGATGCTCAATATCAACAAAAGAATTTGGCAGAATTGATTAGAGAAATATGATTCTCGAAGAAGCCATCATCGCGTTAACGGACTGTAATAACGGTATGGTGTACCACAGCAATGAGCGCCAACGGGCGGCGTGTCTCATCTGTAGATAAGCGCTGGCATTCGAACCTGAAACCCGTCCGTTACAAAACATATAAAGTTCAATGCAAATGTATGCCCTATCATGGTTCGGGGCGGCAGACGCGTGAGGCTACTGTCAGTTGGGAAGAGGATGAAAAGAAAATTACGACGTCGGCGGTGGCAACGAGGAAAAAGAAATAGGACGCTGATTGGTAAAAAGAATTCCAAATCCGACCCCCCTTTTTTTTTCACTGCTTTGAGAAATAGAAAACGTTTTGTCGAGCACGAACACGGCTTGTACGTTGTACGATTTTACGTAATTAAAATAAGGAATTAATTATTCCCGGAGAAAAACTATAGACAATCTTTCTCGAACTGGTGGTGGTGGTGGTGGTGCTGCTGCTGCTGCTGCTGCTGTTGATGATGATGATGATGAAAGCCATTGGTGTCGTTATGCAGAGCAAGAAAGAAGGAAACGAATATTCCCAGAATCAATTTGTTCAATCTGAATCGTGATTCACGTATCGAACATAAAACTGCATAATCTCCATAGCTGCGAATTAAAATCCCATTAAAAAAGTTTTTCGTTAAATTCAGTCGAATTGAAATTATGCCGAACTAATGCATGACAATCAGTTCCAGATTCAAAATCAATTTTATGTTTGTAAATGTGTTTTCTGTTGTTGCGTACGTTTTCATAAATGTTAAATTATTAGCCAGGAACTCCCGACGTTGCCCGGAACTGAATGAGGATCGCTACCATGCAATTTTTAACGACGTTCATAGACTTCCCATCCTCCCGTTTTGACCCCTAATATAGTCGGTAGAAACTGCAATGTTTTTGTTTTGTTTTTTGTTTGTTTGTTTTTTTTAACTCTTAATCGGTGTCTTATACATCAGAATTAAATTTCAGTAAATTTGGATCTAGCCAAGTTTAAAAGGATCTCTTAGAGATAGAGTTACATAGAAAATCAACAATAAGAGGCTAATGTAGAGATTAGGGATTACTATCATCGTTGTTCTCAGACAATGATATTAATTTCTCCCCCTAACATATGACATTAATTTCATTAAAACACGACATACGAATATATATATATATATATATATATATATATATATATATATATATATATATATATATATAGTTTTGAAGGAGGTTACGAGAACACTAATAAATTCGGGACTACTTCCAGTTTATTTTTGACCAGCAGTTCAGCCCGGCTTTGCTCGAGCCCCGTGTACTGTTCATAACTTGATGTGCATATCCATAAATAAAATTTCAAGTGTTTAGACCCAAAATTGGCGGAGGAGGTTTGTAGAGTTTGTAAAGGTCAACTCTTCCAACATTAACCTCTTGGAAGACAAATTTTCGGCTAAAAGCTGATTAAAAAGCTTGCAGCATGTCTGAATGCCCTTTATATAAAATTTCAAATGTTTAGGCTCAAAAGTGGCTGAATAGTTTGCTAGAGACCGCAAAGGTCAAATCTTTTGAACTTTGACTCATTAGCAGACAAATTCCTCACTAAAAGCCGACTAAAAAACTTGCCCTATGCCTGAATACACTTCTTTCCGGATTTCTCTACTTACCATTTTGTAGAAACCGCTGGGGTCATTTTTTAATTTTAATCTTAACTCCAATTTTGACCCCTCACATTTAGTGTTTTGGGCTCAAATTAAATTAAAAAGTTACCACGTGGTTCAAATGAATTCCACAATTACTGTGAGTTTTTAGAGCGATATTTTTAGTGGCCTGATAACCAGTATATAGCCAAGCGTAGATCTATGATCTTTATGCAAAACAGTGTCTTTAATCATTCATATAAGTTTACTAAATCCTGGTTTAAAAAAAGGATCTGCTGAAGATAGTCTTATAAACTAGCCTTTAAGAAGTTATCATTTGAATTTCATTGAAAACCTGTCTAGTATTCTCAAGAAAATATTTATTCGAATCAAAGGCAATTCTACAGCAATTGTGACTTCTGGGAGGCAATTAAAGTTCAAACCACTTAATGGCCGCTAAACTGGCAAATCTAACATCAGATGTTTACAATAAGTTGATAGGAGTCACTGGAGAAATTTTCCTGTAATTTACAAGTTTGTTCTAAACTCTTTTCATTTTGCGTTTTTTACAATAGGAGTATGATGTATAATAATGTTAACGTATGAAAATAAATATAATAATGTTGAGGTATCACAAAAATTAAATAATTTGAACGAATAAAAAAAAATATATATCTATATTAAAAAAATTTAAGGTATCAATATATATATATATATATATTATCAATATATATATATATATATATATATATATATATATATATATAACTCATCTTTAGGTATGAAAATAAATATAATAATTTTAAAGTATCAAATAAAATATAAATATATTAAAATATCAATATATATATATATATATATATATGTATAAATCTTTAGGTATTAAAACAAATATAATAATGTTAACGTATCAAATTAAATATAAATATCTAAAAGTATCAAAATATATATGTATAAATCTTTAGGTATTAAAATAAATATAATAATGTTAAAGTATCAAATTAAATATAAATGTATTAAAGTATCAAAGTATATACATATATATATATATATATATATATATATATATATATATATATATAAATCGCTAGGTATTAAAATACATATAATAATGTTACAGTAGCAAATTAAATATAAATATATTAAAATATAAATATATATATATATAAATCTTTAGGTATTAAAATAAATATAATGATGTTACAGTATCAAATTAAATATAAATATATTAAAATATCAATATATGTATATATATATATATATATATATATATATATATATATATATGTATATATATATATATATATATATATATATATATATGTATATATATATAAATCTTTAGGTATTAAAATAAATATAATAATGTTAAAGTATCAAATTAAATATAAATATATTAAAGTATCAAAATATATATGTATAAATCTTTAGGTATTAAAATAAATATAATAATGTTAAAGTATCAAATTAAATATAAATATATTAATATATCGAAATATATGTGTATATAAATCTTTAGGTCTTATAATAAATGTTAAAGTATCAAATTAGGTCTTATAATAATGTTAAAGTATCAAATTAAATATAATAAAATGTTAAAGTATCAACTTTAGGTCTTATAATAATGTTAAAGTATCAAATTAAATATAGATATATTAAAGTATATATTATATATATATATATATATATATGTATTTAGGTATTAAAATAAATATAATAATGTTAAATTATCAAATTAAATATAAATATATTAAAGTATAAATATATATATATGTAAATCATTAGGTATTAAAACAGATATAATAATGTTTAAGTAACAAATTAAATAGTAATTAATAAACTACTGGAAATGAAATATGTTTAATTTTCTTAACAATTTATTTTTTCAAAACACTAGATTTCTTTATCACTATATATCCAAAGTAATAATATTGAATTATATCTAAATATCATCATAATAAGATAAGAACCAGCGCTTTATACCAATTTATGACTTACATTTAAACATATACAGTTTTTAGATTGCATAATTTAATTTTCTTATGTTGTGGGTTTGAAGTGTTAATTATATTTGAACAATTTTTATATTTTCTTCGCTATTTTCTTCGTTATACTTATCAATAGCATAAATAGATTGATACGAATCGTTTTTGTTAGCTACTAAACTTTTTTCCGGATTTCTCTACTTACCATTGATTCTCATCTAAGCTGAGTGTTTTGCATGGCATGCACTAAAACATGTATTTAGTCATTTGTATAAATCGAGTCCCAGCACATTTACAAACGCTCTATAATTTCAAATGAGTCGTTTACACTTACTGGCCATAATCCATAAGTGACTGCGGTGATTGCTGGCTCATGTGTTGCTGAGGCACCGAATGCATTTGTTGAAGTTGTGAATTTGGCGAGAGACCAGAAGGAGAATTCGCAGTCGAGATCGCCGAGGAACTCGGCGGCAGGTGGTTCAGTTTCGGAGGTTCGTTACACATGTATCCGCCGTAACCAACACCTCTGCCATTTGGCTGGTTGCCATGTGAGACCAGAGGCAGAGCATTGGCCTGGAGTCTGTTGGCAGAGCAACTGTCAACCGGGTACGTGTGTTGCGGGTGGAGTGCAGCTGGTGGATGTGGTTGCTGTTGTGGATGCTGCTGCTGCTGCTGCTGATGGTGATGAGGCTGATTATGAGAATGTTGCTGCTGCTGATGAGGATGTGGTGATTGTTGAGTCATGTTTCTAGTAGCCTGTGAGACATGAGATGAATGAGAACGATGCTGTTGCGTTTGTGGATGAGAGATTGCTCCAAGATGCTTCGGATCTGCGAAAAAGAAAACAGCAAAATCTATTAAATTTATAGGCATTTTCTAAGCAAAAGTGGTATATATATATATATATATATATATATATATATATATATATATATATATTTCAACTCGTCCTGGCGAGTTGAAAATTCCTACTTGTGAGACATCGGCCTAGAGTTATTAGCTGGTTAGATGACTGCGTCCCTTGTCGAGACGTAGTAGGTCTATTCCACAGTCGGGCGCGGTTTGCTTGATGTGTGTTAGTTAATAGAATTTCTCGTGTGCGGGGCGTTTGCTCAGTTAGCAGAGTGCTAGTCTAGAATGTAAGAGGCTCGGGTTTCTAATCCCGGGTTTGAATATGTCTAACTGATGAGCCCAAATGAAAGAGAAACTCGAGCCTTGAACTTCAGGTTTGTTGGCTGTCATGCTCTTGTAGGCTGCGTCGTTGTTTGACTGTGGAAATATATATTTATATATGTATTGGACACGTGATTTGCTGTACTATAGCTTATAAGCCAGGATTCGAAGCCATGTGCACATAAAAAAAAACTCCTAATCTCAAGGGGAACCAATAAAATTATCGTCGAAATTTTTTTCAAAAACCAATGTTACGGCATATATATATATATATATATATATATATATATATATATATATATATATTCACCATATTCCCTCTGCTTCACCTTTTTTTTTGTTTTCACGTAAGATCTTTGTTGTTGTTGTTACTTGTTGTTTCATCAAATACTTTTGCATGCAAAATCCGATCTCGCATTTTGCTAATTCCTACCCTCTGATGAGAAGGAAAGTATTTCTTCGAAACTGCGGATTACGGACTATCCACTTATCTAGTGTTTCCTTTTCAGATTAAATATGTTTTTAACTCATTTCAAAGTGTTTTTTAACATGTTTTATTAACTGTTTGCTCGTATTATAAGCTCTATTTCCTATTTGGTTTTATCGAGCTTTTACATCTGGCTGAGATAACTTTATAAATATGAATTCTGTAATATTTATAATATACTTTAATTTTACCATCTTGCATCATTTTGGTAAATTTAATTGTAATTTTTTATTATATATATATATATACATATATATATATATATATATATATATATATATATCGGCGCGAGTTTCATTGTACTTCGGCTCATTAGCGTGGCTGAGAACCAGTATTGGAACACATGTGAAGGGAAATACTCTCAAAGGCTGCAGAGAAGGTAACATAGATTAATAATATTATCTCCTTAAACAAAAATTTACAAAAATGTCACGATATATATATATATATATATATATATGTATATATATATATATATATATATATATATATAATCCCTAAGTAAATATTATTTTTAAAAGTCCAAATCTCCTGTAAAATAAAATAAAATATAAATATCAATATCTATATAGTAATCCCAATCAAATAAAAAAAAACAATATGACCAGAAGAGGAAATAGAACTTGTCATAAAAACAAAATTTAAAAATGTAAATTTTTAGTTACAAGAATTTATTACTTGGCAGGATATTCAAAAAACATTAAGATTTACTTAATCCGCGGAGTTTCAAAGAATACGCACTTCTCATCAGAGGAAAGATATTAGTAAATGAATATTATAGCGAAGCTATGAATTTACTGGTTCTGGCATTAATTGAGACTGCATTATATGAATATATGCAAATATATGCAAAACAGAACGTATTTAGTGCAAAGAGTTCATGATATGGAAACGAAATGAAAAAAGGAAAAAGGTAAACGAAAGGATACGCAGTGGTTAGGTTGTTTTAAACGTTGAATTTTGTGTTTTCAGAAGAAGAAGTTCGAGTTGTTATATCCAAAATTGACATAGCGATTCAAATTAAAAATCCAAAATGGGTGTGATCCAGTTATTCTTTAGAAGAAACAGTTTGCATGCGATCGAGGAAGAAACCGTTTTCAAAGCGTTAAAGTTTTTTTGTTTTTTTTACAGACATAAGAAATTGGGTTCCTATTAGAGAAGGGACAATTCCAATATTTTTCCCTGATTCCGATACAATTACCGATTCCGATTCTTTATAAATCTATAAATATTTAAAACACACACTTGTGGGGTGATTTATAGCTTTTAGCTTTACTGGTAGGTTAAAATCAATAAATATTTATTTTTTATTATTATTATAACCAGCAGTAGAAGTTTTTTTTTTTTTAATCAAATAAAAAAATAAATAAAGCAATCGTTTTTGGCATCGGAAAATAGACACACATATTTTTCGATTTCGATACCGATTCCGATACCACCAAAAGTTCCGATTTTTCCGATTTCGAATAATCGTCCCAACACTAGTTCCTATGAATGTCAAATCGGCGAAACTATATAGTGAATAGTCATGAAAGTACTCGATGGCCTGAAAATTGAAATGTTCGCATTCGCGCTAAAGTTGACCCCTCTCTTTTTGAATTCGATAAACAGGACTCAACTTTAATGTTTTAAAAAGTTTTTGTAACTGTAATATTGTTCAAATAAATAGGAACACTTATTTTTTTTTATTTTAAGACACTAGTGTTTCCTGCTGAAGTGATAATTATTGCTATCTAGAGATGCGAATCAGTCACAAAGTCATCCTTATATATATATAGTCTTGGAAGTCTTTGAGGTTTTTATGGTTTTAAACAATATGGAAAGAAGATATCCTCACGTGCTTTGTTGGAAACCTCTTTTGCTTGTAAGTCAGTTAATCTCTTGCAATGACTGCATTAGTTTGCTACCAGGTTGTTGGTTGGTTGGTTGGTTTTCTTTTACGGCATATCAACCCTTTTCGGGTTATTTAATGCCGAATCCAAAGATTTTGAAGAAAAATTTTTTTAATAGAATATATTTGTTGTTTTCACGTCGGTTTCTATTTAACCCATATTTGGGACCCTAACAGGTACTACCACTCCGGGTTAGAGTGGACCTGGGAGCAATGGTAATTAAAGGGTGGCTCCAGACTCCCCAAAGCCCACAAGCTGGGGCCTCACCACTGGATTAGTTTATGGTCATATCCAGGACCCCCATTGAGGGACTTTTACCCTCTGTAGGGGGACAGTCAGCGTATTCTAATGCCCCACCGTCAGGGCCAGTTTGCTACCAGGAACTGACGCATATTTTCATCAGGGATCATCAGCTGTTTATCGTGAAAACCTGTTTCTTGGATTTAAAAACAAAACACTATTTTATGTAATGGTTCCGCATCAGTGTTGATTAAGCACCATTTTCCTCAACAAGTATTGTCAGATGTTATCACTTTGCGAAATCAAATTTTTAACTAAACATTTCATTCATTAGTTCATTGTAGATAGAAGATAAACACGCCCGCTTTTATTCACACAAATACATAAATATTTCGATGCTAATTCATTTATTTATTTAAAAATATGTAAAGCAAACAGTCAAATTAAAATGAAAGATAATGATTAAAAGTTATATAACTTTATTATATCATCAAAACAATAAGGAAAAGCTAAGGGAAAATTAAGAACAAAAAGCTCTATAAAACAAGGCATTTCGAAGCTAAATGCTTCTCATCAGAAGAGAACAAGAACCAGAATTATACAAGATGCAAATATAGAAAAAAACTAGCTTAATGGCATTTAGATATATAAATAAGAATGAAAGAACAGGATAAACTGGTAAATAATAATTAAAAGTAGGTACAACATAAAAGGGTAAATAAAAGAGGGCGTATATACGTAAGGAATAGTACAAAAATATAGGACATTATGAAATATTAGAGAACACTAAAAATCAATAATAGAAGAATGCAATGGAGTACTGTTGCCGCATCTGGGCAGGAGCTGCTAGAAAGGACTTATCCTGCTTTCATAGAGTTCAAAGTAGACTTCGTAGCCTCATAAAAGATGTCCTTTTTTCTTCCCTGCAACCTCTTTCTCACAGAAGAGATGTAGCGAGTTGTTCTTTGATTTATCGTAATTTTCATGACAAGTGCTCGACTGAGCTTCAATCTATGGTCCTCATCGCCAAACGTTTACAAGAAACACTCGTCTAGCTGAAAACACTATCAACAATTCACCCACTCTTTATTTGTGCCTAAATCTTAACGTAGATTCCATGATCAAAGCTTCTTTCTGAGAACTGCACTCCTGTGGAACTGTCTTCCGTTTTCCTGCTTTCCAGCTGACTACAATATGGTTGTCTTCAAGTCCAATGTAAACAAGTTCTTGATAAGCTGTTCCCCTTAAGTTAACAAATTTACTGAATTTCCATTACTGACAATTACTATATTGTCCAATTGACTACTGTACACTCTTTACCTCTTTCCCTCGAGTGGCCCCTGTGCCTTGATAAGTAGTGATTCCTATGTAAAAGAAAATGAAGGAAAAATAGGAAAGGTAGAAGAGAAAGTAGAGAAAAAAGGATAGGCGACAGAAACAGCAAACAGGGGATGCAGAAATTCATATATAAATAGATGAAAATAGTTGAAAATTAGAGAAAGTAAAATAAATGAAACAATCTGAAAGTGGAGGAAAATGGGATCAGAAAAATGTTCAAAATGCGTTCAAAAATAAAATGAAATAACAAAATATTTAAGATTTTAAAAAAACACAATATTATAAAAATAAAATGATACGAGTTGCAGTGAAGTGTTTAGTTTAGAGTTCAGACAGCGGAGAATATGGCAACTATTTTCAAATCCAACAAGGTAATAAAAAATGTAAAGTGTACGTTTCACAGTTTTTTTTTTTTTTTTACCATGTTGGATTTGTAAACAGTTGCCATATTCTTCGCTTTCTATATTCTTCGCTTTCTATATTCTTCGCTTTCTAGAACACTAATAATAACCACATGATAACAGAATAAGGTAAGTTAGGGTGAGAACTTTGCTTCTGTGCTATTCGTTTTTGTTTCTAAGGCAAACCTTCTCCGACTTCGTTCGCAACTACTGGGCCTTGACGGTTTCGATGTCATGTTAAGCGCAAAGTTAAAAACAAAGTTAAATTAAGTTTAGTCGATGGATTTGCCTACTCATCAAGTAGTATATATATATATATATATATATATATATATATATATATATATATGTGTGTGTGTGTGTGTGTGTGTGTGTGTGTGTGTGGTCCTGAGTATGACGAAAAACTACATCCGGCAACGAGGCGGCCCTGGTGCGGGAGCTCCAGGGTTTTGGGGAGAATGTCACTACCTCTTAGTCGTTGCAGTGCTGGGTCACCCTTGAGAAAGGTGTAGTACCCTCTAGCCCCCCCTATTTAGAGTCACAAATATATATATATAAACTGCGTCAATATATATATATATATATATATATATATATATATATATATAAACTGCGTCAATCGCTTTATTAGTAAAATACCAATATTTCAGTAAATATACGCCACAACAAAATAAAAATTATATTATCAAAAGACTGCTTTAACGTTAGTTATTTCCCAAACTTGTATTTAAATTCATACGATATCCACAAATTTATGTCATTTTATTCTTTATCGTGGAATTTCCACTGTCCATCGCGTTATTGGAGGTATCTTCAAATGTTGTTTTAGGGCAAAAATACAACGATTATCATTCGAACTTTATTTTTTATTATATTTTTCTGTCAAAAAAATAATGAGAAAAAGCACATCCTAGGTGCTAAGCTTCAAATAAATGAATTATTTATCGACATATACACCATTTTTTAAATAACTTAAAACAACCTTTTGCCCCCCGGGAAGTTAATTGCTTGATCTCAAAAAGTAGTTATGGCTCTAAGAAATTCAACTATGTTCTCTTTTGAAGTAAATTGCTCTCCTCCCTCATAAACTCCTCTTTTTAATACTGACCAGAGATGTTCAATGGGTTCAGGTCTGGAAAACACGGTGATCAAGTCATGAGAATTTATCCAAATAAGCCCATAGATTCAAGGAAGGCTGCAGTTGCCCTAGCAGAATGGGATGGTGGATTGCCATGCATAAAAATCATCTGAAAGCAATGTGGTAATGGGTGGGCAATCTAGCTATGGTGACAAATGTTTATCCAAAACGCCGTGTATGCATCGCTGGTAAGTTTTACACCCTCTGGAACTCGGAATGGTCCAACCAACTTACCCCTAATGATTTCCGCCCAAAAAATGATGCCTCCAGCTCCTCGTTGACGATGAGCTCTGTAATTGGTTGGAGTTCCATTTGAGTTCCAAACTTTAGCCCATCTATCCAGACCGTCAAGAGTAGCACCGGTCTCATCTGTAAATAGGACACGTTGGAATTCCATTTTCATGTAATTCTGTGCCCAAGCGATTCGTTTTTCCCTATGGTGTTTTGGAGGCCTTGGAATAGTTTTGATGCGTCTTGCTATCTTATTCAACACATTACTTCGGGCCTGTTTGGATCTTGGAGCGATTCCAGCTCTTGCAAAAATGGAAGCACTGGTGTTGTTTGGGTTTTGGTTGACTTCCCTACGAATTTTCCAAATATCACGATAACCGTTAGTCGCCCTTTTTGGCATTTTAAAAGATCTGCAAGAAAGCGATGGGCAGTATAAATCACTTGATGATGAATAAATTCGTGAATATCGCATGGATTTTAATAACATTTTGGGAAGTAACTAACCTTGAAACAGTCATTTGATGATACAATTTTCATATTTGTGTGACATATATTTAGGGAAATATTGATAATTTTCTAATCCGCAATAAAGCGATTCACACAGTTTATATATATATATATATATATATATATATATATATGTATATATATATATATATATATATATATATTCATATAAATATATATATATTCATATAAATATATATATGTAGTACTCATCTACTTAGGTTATATATATATATATATATATATATATATATATATATATATATCTGTGTGTGTGTGTGTGTGTGTGTGTGTGTGTGTGTGTAACCTTACGTAGGTGGGTACTTTAGCTAGTGGATTAAAATACTTTTGCTAAAAAACGGGATTCGTTAAATAAATCAGGCATACCATTGGTTTGTCTAACCCCTTTGAACGAATTTCCATACAACTAGCAAAACGGGGTTAATATATAATAGCTTCATTCTGTCTGTAAAAGTGGGGGCGAGTGACCCTCGTTATGAATGCGAAACAGCAGTCATCGGTGTGTTTGTTGCAAATAACGGCCCCACCTTATACAAATCTCTTATTTGATAGGTGTTTTCTTACATCGTACTCGCTTTCTCTCTTCCTATCGCTCTCTCTTCTCCCTCTCTCTCTCTCTCTCTCTCTCTCTCTCTCTCTCTCTCTCTCTGTATATATAGAGAGAGAAAGAGAAAGAGAGAGAGAGAGAAATCAGGTTGACAAAAAAGTTTTTACGGTTTTTAACTTTTAAGTACAGATGAACATATTTTGTCCCAAAGGAAAATTTATTGGTCGAAATAAGCACCATCAGCATCAACAAACGTTAGCCTACGCCAAGCAAATGCATTTATACCAATGACGTAAAAATCTTGCGTTCTGATGACGAGGAAATCGCTGAAGATCTGTATATACCGCTTAGGTCTTTATAGCATTTCTCATGCAGAAAGTTTTCGAGATGCTTGAAAAAGAGTTAGTCGACAGGGGAGAGGTCTGGAGAGTATGGTCAATGAGACTGAGTTTTGTAACCCAATTCCTTTAGATTCTGCAGGGTCGATTTGCATTGTCGTGGAGGAGAATTGGTCCTTTTCTGTTCACTAACGTTGGGTGTTGTTATCGAAGTTTCTGATGCATTTCATCAATTTGTTGACAGTACTTATCCGCTGTAATGATTTCGCTGTAAAGATTTCGCCTAAACTAAAACACTGTAATGGATCAGACCGGCCGCTTTGGCTTCAGGAAGTATTGTAAAATTCTGTCGGCGTCTAACCACTGAGCTAAGTGTCGCCGGTTGTCGTAGAGAACCCAATTTATATCGCAAGTCACAACCCGGTCGAGAAACGGGTCATTCTTGTTGCGTAAAATAAGGGAAGATGACAGTTCATAACGGCGTTTTTTTTTTTAATTTTTGTTATTCAATTCGTAAGACACCTATTTATCAATTTTTTGTTGTCTCTCCAATCTCTCTCAAGTGGTTGGAAATCGTCGTCTACGTTACGTTTAATTCAGAAACAAGTTCTTGTACAGTTGTGCATGGATTGACTTCCACTAAGGCTATTTATTGATCGTTGTAAACATCCGATGGCCGAACACTACGCTTATCATTTCCAAGACTTTCGTCGCAGCCAGGGAATTGCCTAAATCACCGTTGTGATGTGCGTTCAGTAGGTGTTCCTGGGAAAAAAAACCCTTCGTTTATATCGCAAGCTGTTTCAGAAGCGTTTCGGCCGAGTTTGATTTGAATTGAAAAAAGAAAATTGCGTGAATTTACTTTATTTTCATCGTCTATCCAACATTCTGAAAACAAGACATAATTGTTTTATTTAGATCGTAATTTAAACGATTGGACAGAGCGAATAAACGCTCTTTAAAATAATATATAAAGTAAAGGTATTATAACGAAAATTTATTTCAAAATTCATCATTTGAAATCAAAATTTTAAATTCTGCAAGACCGTTCTTCTCAATTTAATATATGTATATATATATATATATATATATATATATATATATATATAATTTAAAGTGGATTAGAACAGTAGTCTAAAGAGCAGAGTGTATTTTAATGTGATAGTAAAATTACTAATTTAATTAAAATACAAGAAAATAACAGTGCTGGTTGTAATTCAGATATATAATAAGCTCGATAGGCAAATATCTTACAGCTACTTTCATATTTAGTAATGTGATTGACAATTTAAAATTCAAATTAGAATTAAAAATTAAAAATCTGTTTCATAAGAAGGAACAACAACAAAGTCAATAATTTGTACGATCGTTCCGGAAACGATGTTTTTATTGTGATAGACATTGAGCCACGGGCAATAATTTTGACATATAGTTTTTTTTTTAAACAAAGTCTCCTCATCAGCAAAAATAGTGTTTGTTTTTTTTTTTAAATATATGTAAAAGACACCATAAATAAACCTAGAATTTTTAAAAGGCGAAGAATTAAAAGGTAAATATATATATATATATATATATATATATATATATATATATATATATATATAGGTATACATATATATGCATATGTATATATATATATATATATAATTTAAACTTTTATTAAAAATATATTATTATAAACTTATCTTTAAACCAAATTCATATTTATAATTTTATTCTATTTTTATTTTTTATCCTCAACCCATATTAATTTGCTTATCAAGTAAATATTTCCCTTTTTATTTTAATTCGTCCAGATATATCTGCCTTACTTAAAAATGCTAGGTTTATTTATGGTGCCTTTTACATATATTTTTTTAAAAAGACACCCAATATTTTTGCTGATGAGCAGACTTCGTTTAAAAAAAAATCTATATGTCAAAATTATTTCATTTTTTTTTGTGTGAGTACGCATATGTATATTTATATATATGTATAAAAAAAAAGAAAACGTCTGCCTTAAACCACTAAAGTAGTTTTAAAACAGATCCTTTGTTCGATAAAATGCATGCCCATTGGCTGATAGGAAGGGGCGCGGTGGATACTAGAAAGCTGATTGGCTAACTAAAATCCTCAACAGAAGAGGACCATATAAAAACGATAAACAACCACAGAATTCGCGCATAAGCCTGACGAATCTTAGAGTGGATGAAACGCCGAATATTCAGTGTAGCTTAATCGCCATGTATATTTTATAAATTACTATATATATATATATAAATATATATATATATATATATATAATGATTAAAGTTAAATTCTGTAAATCAAAATATATACACATATATTTTAGATAAGAAATTACGGTTTAAAGCAAGGAATGTACAGAGAAAATTTATCTTTATTTTCTTAATCCATGGATTTTCAATAATGGTTTAACGTTAACATATGTGTATATATTTTGATTTACAGAATTTTACTTTAATCATTAAACTTATATATTGTTCTATTTTTTAAATATTGACCTTTATTTTTTTGGCTAGGATCATCCTGAAAGTAATTCCTCAATATAATATCTGACAGGATAATTCACTTGATCTCTAATCTGTGACTTTTTATATATATATATATATATATATATATATATATATATATATATATATATATATAACTTATATGTTTAGATGTAATTTAACTACTTGAGGCAGTGATTATATATAAATAAGTAGCATAAACTTCTCAACATTTTTTTAATAATTTGATGGATCATTTCGAGTTGAACAGCGCCAATTTCACAACGAATATCTTTTAATTCTTCCAGAGATCGAGAGCGAGTTCTGAATACTTTAGACTTCAAATATTTTCGCAAGAAAAAATCGCAGGGGGTTAGATCACGCGATCTTGCGGGCCAACCAATATCACCATGCAAATCAACCATATATTTTGGAAAGATCTTGAAAATAAAATGCATGAACACAGATATAAATGCATTCTACATACATTTAAAAAATTAAATAATATGTTTTTTATTTATTTAATTGTTTTTTACCAACAAATCTGTCAGAAAATTTCGGGACATATATATATATATATATATATACAATATATATATACAACATTTTTTCAATATTAAATAACAAGTATAATTTAGCAAATCCCATGGAAAATTCCCTGAATATGAAATAAATTAAATCAACGCCCATATTTTGAAGAAGCTGATGTTTTTCTGGGCAACGCAGAAAATAATTTTTGGGGCACAAAACCAATAACACGCAGGAAATATGAGTTTATTTACATTTCTATGAAAATAGTGCCCACTGTATTTTCTATACAGAACTAAAGTACTAATAAATACCCAGTAAGTAAAAATTATGTGCAACTTAATTCGATTAAAAAAATACATTGCAAGAAACATGGAATACTGTTGCCACATCTGGGCAGGAGCTGCTAGAAAGGACTTATCCTGCCTTGATAGAGTTCGAAATAGACTTCGTAGCCTCGTAGGAGATGTCCTTTTCTTTTCCCTGCAACCTCTATCTAACAGAAGAGATGTTGCGAGTTTGTCTCTGATGTATCGTTATTTTCATGACAAGTGTTCAACTGAGCTTCAGTCTATGGTCCCCCCTCGCCTAACTTTCACAAGAAACACTCGTCTAGCTGTAAACACTATCAATAATTCCCCCCCACTCTTTATCTGTGCCTAAACCTAAACGTAGATTCCATGAACAAAGCTTCTTTCTTAGAATTGCACGCCTGTGGAATTGCCTTCCGTTTTCCTGCTTTCCAGCTGACTACAATATGGTTGTGTTCAAGTCTAATGTAAATAAGTTCTTGATGAGCCGTTCCATATAAGTTAACAAATTTACCGAATTTTCATTACTAATGATTACTATATTGTCCAATTTCTACTGTACACTCTTTAACCCTTATCCTTGAGTGGCCTCTTGGCCTTGATAATGTGGTGATGCCTGTGTAAAAAAAATTAATTTACTCAATCAGTCCAGCATCTCTTAGTAAATAATTTTTTTTGGACCTATTTCTTTCGAATATTGCTTTTTACGTAATGTTTTGCTAATTTTTTCCTTCACTGAAGAACCACTTTCCGTCGAAATATATTTGATATGATCATATATTGTTATTATATTGATATTTGAAAACGAGGCTACGTCAAAGGGAGACTACTCTCATATTTTTTCCGGATTAGGCTTTGTAAAGCCCAATTTCGCGAATTTGGCCTTTTTTAAGCAGTTCGGCATTCAAAATATTTTCAAGGCGAACCGTACAGATGGACTAAGGAAAGTACAAGCAGAATATTATATGAATTTTTAAACCTACATAAACTAGTGTTTCATCGTTACGCAATCATCAGTGCATAGAAGCGATAATTACTCATGGTCACGAGGCTGGAATCCACTCAATAAAGTCTACTTTGACTTTGCGGGCTAGCGTTCTTTTACTCGCCCATCAGGAATTAACATTTAAATGGAAGAGCATTAGGTTACTTATGAAGCTATTTAAGCAGGTGTGTCATAATTCAGAGAACGATGAAAGTATTCCAACGAATATGGTTTATGAATGATGCACGCAGCTTATTTGAGACCGTATTCTCAATTCATAAATAGGGCTCAACTTTAAATTACTTAAAAGAGTTTAGATCTATAATATTTGTTGACAAAATATTAGCATATTTTAGGACGTACAGATATTAGTGTTGTATGCTTACGCTATCATCAGTGCAAGAAGTGATAATTAATGCTGGTGGACTCGAACTCAGTTAAAAGGTCACTTTGGTGTATGTATTTACATATTGTTATTATAATGATATTCAAAAACGAGGGTATATAAAAAAGAAGCGTGTTTCGTCGTTTATGACTGCTCAGCGTGGAGAAACTAAGGAGTTTCGAAACCAGAACATAAAAGTCTGAACCCTTAAGCTCTACAACAAGAGACCTCGCGCTAGTGCTGGGATCAACCACGTTTTTATAGATGCTATTTATTTTTGTTTAGTATACTTTTGGTATACGAGTTTAATTATTCATACGAAAAGGTATGTTTGCCTAAATACTATAACTTTCCCTTCGTTAATGTGATGTACGCAGATAAAGAGTGACACAAGTAATATTGAATTTACTTATACACAGACACGTGTTTTGTCGTTTACAGACTCGGTTATCCTAACATGCACTAAAGGTGACCCTTATTAAAAAAAAGTCATTCTAGCTAACTTAATAGCTGCTTACTAACGTCGGGTACCTGCTATGGAACAAAACTAACTGGTTTTAAAATGGTATGCTTTGCGACTGTGGAACTACGAACAGTGTGTTATTTTACACAAGGAATAGTAAGAACATTTTCTTACCTTGTCTTTCATCTGAAGGAGAATATGGTTCTGAATCAGGTGGACTCTCGGGGAGAGATCTGAAAGAGATGTAAAATACATGTAGTTGTAAAGTTCAGCTGTTTTGTTTTACGGCATATCAAGCTTTTTCGGGTTATTTAATGCTGAATCCAGTAATTTTGGAAACAGCTGTTTTTATTCTTTGGGTTGTCTATACTTTCGAATATTTATTTATGATGTTTGGTTTAGTGGTTTTGTATTAGGGCAAATAAAGTCTTTAGGATAATTTAATGCCGAATTAAGTAATTTGGGAAAAGGTTTATGCTTCAATATTTTTTATATCGTCAAATATTTCTTCATTGTGTTTGGTTTGGTTTGGTTGTTTTCTTTTAAGACATATCCACCCGATCGTGTTATTAAATGCTGAACTTAGTGATTTTGAGAAAATATTTTATGCTTCAAGTTATTTTCAAATATTAAATCCTAGTGTTTGGTTAATAGTTTTGTAGAGGAAAATTATTGTTTTCTTTTAGTTTTTTACTTTGCCGATCATGATTGAGTCTTGCGCAGCAAAAGGAGGAAAAAACTATAACATCAATTGCTTGGTATATTTTTGGTTAGGTAGGTACTGGCAGACTTATTTGGCCGCATCATATATATACATATATATATATATATATATATATATATATATATATAAAACTTTCTTCGTCTACCTTACACGTGATTTATGTATGTATATATATATATATGTGTGTGTGTGTGTGTGTGTGTGTGTGTGTATCATTGTCTCTTCGTGTGTGTGTGTGTGTGTGTGTGTGTGTGCGTGCACGAAACGGTCTCTGCCAAACTAAACTGAAACTTGACACAGAGGGGATTCAGACCTGTGGAACAAATTCGATTTTAGTTTTAGCCGGTAAAAATAGCTGCTAAATTGTCAAAATTGTAAAAATTGAAACTTGGAAGTCAAAAGTCGACTAAAAGTGCTCCTGTAGGCATGCAAAATTATACATTGATACTTTAGAATTCGTTAAATTTGATAGTTTTGATATCTATCTATCCTTGGTTCATTTGATAGCGAATACTTTTGGAGAGCAAAATGTTTTGTTTTCGAATCCAGCGGATGATACCCAAGTCATATTTTGTTTACGTTTGTAATTTCTACTATATAGTGGGTACATTATGATAACCAATATAGAATTGGTTCTATAATAATAAATACGATATCTGCACGAATCCAAATATAATATTTAAACAGATCTTATAAAATTTAGCTGACTTAATTTGAAGAAAAACTACGTACTTTTCTGTGAAAGATATTTGATTATCAAATTATAATTATTGAACCTCATCAGGGGAGATATTTCTATCTGGGAAGATATAATCGTTCCGATTAAATAAATAAAGGTTTGGGTCGAGCATGCGAAGTAAAATTTTCGAATAATTTGTTACTTTTATATTACGGTGGTGCAAAAATATTAACGTTTTTTGGCATAACGTTGAACGGCAAAAACGACATTATTTTTGCACCAACCGAATAATTTCCAAATTTTCTGACGGCACTTAAATAGAATTGGGCCGCTTAAACCGTACCAATTCAACTTTCACGCACGCCTCTGCCATATTAGACTGACATTGGTTGGGAAATTCGGTTATAATATACTTACGCTGTGTGTGTGCTCAAATTATTGCTCTGGGACATGTAGTACATATCAGTGGGTAGAGCTGCGTTCGATGAGGAGGGATGATGTCCATAGTGCATGTCTTGCACGTGTAATGAGGAATGCGAAGATGCTTTGATTGGATGGTGTGTCCCCGACAAGGCAACGCCAGCCGATCCATGGGAGTTTCCCTGAGTTGCCGGAAGGTCAACTAAAGGTCCATTGCTGTATGCCACGGCAGATATAATGTCAGGTGGGAAATATCTAAAAAAAATAAAAAAATAAAAATAACAGAAAAATAAAAATAAGTAAATAAATTTCTTCAGACTCTGCTAAGGTGACGGATTTGGTCGGGCTTTTCCTTTTGAAAGAGCTTAAGATAGTCTTAATAAGATCCAAGGAGGCCTCTATAGAGACGATGCCCATTTACCACACGAGCTAGACCAAGAGAATATGATAATTCTATATAAAAAAAGACTTCATTATTTTTTAATAACTTTGGCCTTCTATAATTATTGAACCTGAAAGGAATACATCTAACCTTTTAGGCAATTTCGAATCCTACAGTCCATGTCATAAACCAAATCTCACTCTTTTTTATATGTTTATAAGTTCTCTAATCACCCTCATTCAATCATTAAATTTATAATGCCTTCCATCTTTAATAGAATTTCTTGACCCTTCACTGATAAAAAAACACCTTCGAACAGAATTCTACTTTTTTCAATAAGGCTCTATGTAACTCAGGATAGACTAAAAAGATTACTTATCACCAGAATTTCTACTCTCTTTGTACTCTCTCTCTCTCTCTCTCTCTATATATATATATATATATATATATATATATATATATATGTATATATATATATATATAGAGAGAGAAAGAGAGGGAGAGAGAGAGAGTACAACTGTGTAAACGAAAGGAGGAGTATACCATTTTCTAATATATTTTTCAACGCAGTTTCAATTACTTTCGTTTTGATTTAGAATAGTCCATCAGTCTATATGTGCTCATAAAGTGCAATTTTAATTGTACTTCCGTATTGTTGACCTGTGTCACCTTACTGTGCATGATATGTCCCAGACTAAAAGAAACCATCATATTAAATTTAATAATAATAATAATAATAATAATAATAATAATAATAATAATAATAATAATCGCAGTCACGCTACCCACAATTACACTAATTAGCTTTCTTACCATAATAGCCCGCGAAACAGATTGAGAAAAAAGAACAATATCTAGTTTAACCCTCTTTTAGCGCTAATGTAAAAACAAAGGAGTTTTTCAAAATTGTAGAAAACTCATTCAAAACTTTGCATAACTTTCTAACTATTCCCCTAATGATGATGTTTGTTTTTCCGTTTTGTTTTGCTTTGCTTGTTTTTTTGTTTTTTGTTTTTTAATTTTTTTGTTATTTTCAGATAATCTTAGAAGACTATTCTTGAAGATATCTCAATAAGGTTTGTACAGTTTTCTTTTAACATGGCGGAATTAGAACGACGGGTGACCATATGTGAATTGAGACGCACTGGGAACTCTCTTTCAGACATAATTAAGACCATTGGTGACGCAAAGATAACCGTTTACCGAGAGATGGACAAGATTGATGCTATGGGTAAAGTTAAACGGAGTTGCCACAGCCCTCTCAGAGACCCAAAACTTTTCAAACAAAAGGTCAGTAATGGCAGACTCAATTTATTCTATGTAAAACTTGGCAAAAAAAAAAGACGCAATGTTAACTATAGAAAAACAGAAAGCGAGAGTTGCGGCAAGAAATCCTTAACGATATTTCATGGTGACGACTCGTGAGACAATTGTGTTGCTTCGTGTACTTAGATGTGTTCACTTTTGAAGTCATTACGGTTCTTGAGATGAGGATTAAGTATTTGTATTATTTGGATTCTTCGGGCTATTGTTCTCATATTGAATGTTCTTTGCACAACGTTTCGGTCGATGTAACCTCCGATTTTCTTCAGGTGTACCGTGTTGGGAATCTTTTTATCAGGAATGTTTCTATCGAACTTTCAAATATTTCTGCTGAACTCAGGAATCTTTCTGTCGAACTCGGGAATCGACTCGTAATTTCGAACATGCTCGCCTTATGTCAGCCATGAGTGGCTAGAAATCTTAAGCAATTCGCAATTGTACCTTGGGTGTCTCCTACGCTGTGAATACGTGTAAATACTGTTGTTCTATAGATAAATGTGCTACTTTTACGTTCGTTTCTAAATGGGGGGGGGAATGCTGTTTTATAATGTGACTAATGTGTGTTTTATAATGTGACTAATGCGAAGAAAACATTGAGCAATGACACAACTGAAACAGAATGTCACAATAAAATACACATGAATGGAACAACTCGAAAAGTGTTAAAAGATCTTCAAGATGCAGAACATTTAAAAAGGTAAAAAGTATGTCAACAGAAATCATGAGGTTTAGTTATAATATTTGTCAGAAACTTGTGTAATGGTTAAATAAAACGAATCATCCTAAAAAACATGAAAAATTATTCATCCATAATATAAATCTCACCTGTCTGTTTAAATGTATGTATGTATGCATGTATTTTTGTATGTATGTATGTATGTATGTATGTATGTATGTATGTATGCATGTATGTATGTATGTGTGTATGTATGTATGTGTGTATGTATGTATGCGACTAAACTGGTTCCCCCACCAGACTTGTTTGGTGAGGAGGGCGGCTAGTCTCCCTGAAGGATTAAAAACAAGACCTTCCAAAGGGGCGAATGAACTCTTTTTCTGGGCCAACGGCCAACTAGCACCGGGTATATTTGTGTGTGTGTATATGTGTATTGGGGTAGAGAGGGCTCCCATAAGCCGTGGTGAAGGCAACCTTTCTAGGAGAAGCAAATCTCTGATTTAAAAAACCATAAAGCGGAAGACCAGTACCCGCATTAAGCTGGTCTGCAGTTGAATTTGTTGCTGGCTATCTTGCTCTTGCTTGTTTCTGGATCTCAACATTTTGAACCGAAAGAGAGACTTAGCTGTCGTACAAAGCTAAGAATCTTTAACATCATATTTGTATAGATACTCCCTCAGACATTTGGGCTCATGGATTTTAAATGTCTGAGGGAGTGGAACTCGTCTGACAAGACGTTGCAATCATCATGTATGTATGCATGCATGTATGTATGTATGTATTTATGTATGTATGCCTAAAACTTTTGACAGAGACGACAGATTTTCATGGGATAGGTATCGTTTTGAAGCTCGACCCTTTCGGACGCCAACTATCGAAAAATTGGCTAAAAACATTAATTTCTTCGCCCTCAACTGGGCATTTTTCTTCGGGGATGGGGTCGCTTTTTTTCGCCAGTATTTTCGAAAGTCATCTCCTCTTTTCGATTGACTAGCCTTAATTTAAACCTTTGCTACTTTCGGTTAGGCGATGGGCGCAGCAGCAAAGATGTCACGTTTTTTTTTCATGTTCTTTGCCTACTTCACGGTACGAGTTTGAGCCTACCTACCTGCCTACTAACACTTTTGTTTTTGTTCAACACACACCTTCAAACACTCGGGCAAGATCGGGCACCCGGGCTAGTTATTTGATAACAGATTTTTAAAGGAATATGCAAACTTGAGCATAGACATTAGACAGTCTAGAATATTAAAACAAACAGAAGTATTGAATGTTGCATAAATGCTTGTTGATTGTCTTTTAGTTTTTATTTCGCAGACAGTGTCCATTCTTAAATATTCTTAAAGGGGGTTGATAATTATAACTATAAATAAAGATTGTTTTTATTCCTACACACACTAGTGTTTTATGTTTTCGCAATCATCAGTATAGGAGCGGACAATCCCTACCAGTCAAGGGATTCGAGCCCAGCCAGGAATCCACCTTTGACTCCATTTGGTAAACCCTTATGGCTGGTCCACTAAATATATGTGCATATAGTTTGTTTTTTATGAACACCAAAACAGCTGGACCGCCTTTTTTTAAATTTCACACATATGTACTTCATGTGTGCGGAAATGTTCTTAGATAGGTTTTGTATCGGATTTTCTCTGATAAATCTCGAAAATCGATAATCGGAAAAATCCGATGCAAGCAATAATAGTCCGATTTGGGCCAAAAGATTACAAGCGAATTTGACGACTTGTATCACTGCACAAGCAGAAGAGCCGGCGTCTAAAAATCAACAGTAGGTTCTGTGATAAGACTATGGGTGTTCGAAATGATTTTTTTATGCTTAGAGCACAATGAACCATGATACTTTAATTTTGCATTTGAAACTTTAATTACATTATATAAAAATAATTTTATGAAATCAACAACAGGTTCTCTACAATTCAAGGTTTACTACGATGCATTATGGACTAAGTCACTGTGAGAAGTCAAGTGAAGCTTTTTCCCAGTGTACTGCGGTGGGTCCCCGCCTAGAGCTGAACATCACTAGATTTTATTAAAAAAATGAGCGAGTTTACTGATTTTAGTGACAATAGAAGTATTGGAAGAGTGGAAGATTCGTTGATCCTTATTCAATCTGAGGCAACGTCTGATGGTTGTAGGCTAAATCCACGGCTAGGGAAAGGTGCTAGTCTTGCCGAACTGATGAGTTGTGATACAAAGAAACAGTACTGTATGTGGATGACTTTATATATCTCTCTCTCCCTCTCTAAATATATATATGATAATTGCAACGTCTTGTCAGACGAGTGCCACTCCCTCAGACATTTAAAACCCATGAGCCCAAATGTCTGAGGGAGTATCTATACAAATATGATGTTACAGAGGCTTAGCTTTGTACGACAGCTAAGTCTCTCTCTCGGTTCAAAATGTTGAGATCCAGAAACAAACAAGAGCAAGATAGCCAGCAACAAATTCAACTGCAGACCAGCTTAATGCGGGTACTGGTCTTCCGCTTTATGGTTTTTTAAATCAGAGATTTGCTTCTCCTAGAAAGGTTGCCTTCACCACGGCTTATGGGAGCCCTCTCTACCCCAATACACATATACACACACACACACACAAATATACACGGTGCTAGTTGGCCGTTGACCCAGAAAAAGAGTTCATTCGCCCTTTGGAAGATTTAGTTTTGTATCCTTCAGGGAGACTAGCCGCCCTCCTCACCAAACAATTATATATATATTAATTAACTAATAAACATATTTGATAAAACATTTTTAAAACACACTTTAACAAGAGGTAAAACAGACTTAATTTTCAGAAAGGAGACACAAATTAAGTGAATTGTCCTTAATCCGCGAGGTTTTGAAGGAAACACTTTCCTCCTCATCAGAGGGTAGAAATGAGCAAAATTCGGAATCAGATTTTGCTTGCAAAGTATTAAAAGAAACTGCAAGTCAGCAATATATATATATATATATATATATATATATATATATATATATATATATATATATACAAAATGGTCAAAAGGCAGAACGCGAGAACCCCATGGATAAAAAAACTATTTACTGAACACTTATATTGTTGGGGAAAGCAGTTCTTCAAAATACGACTACGACATAAATATAAAAAGGTAAATAGAAGAGAAGTTATATCTCCCAGAGCCATAGTAGATTCAATAGGAGACAAACGAAATTAATGCATGATCAGTTATATATGTTCACATGAAGACACAAACACACACATGCACACACACACACATACACACTCACACACACACACACACATACACACACACACATGTCGTCCACAGACAATTTGGCCGTATCATAGCTCTTCAGTGTGGTTAAATTAGCATCAATCCCAAAGCAACCATCAAGTTGAATAGTTGGCAGTTCTGGTGCATGAGATCGGTGCCCGCAAACGACCTCCTCACGTGTCTATTTATTTTGTGTGTTTATTTACAACGTTACGCCAAGCAAACAACGAGTGAAATCGCTCATGACAATGCTCTACTAAAGGAGGGGTGCTTAAAATCGTATATATATATATATATATATATATATATATATATATATATATATATATATATATATATACACACAGACTTATAAGGACAACCCACTTAATTTGTGTCTCCTTTCTGAAAATTAAGTCTGTTTTACGCGTGTGTGTGCTAGAAGGCCGCTCGACGTATCCCGGTCGTAAGATAGTTTATTGTTCTATTTAAAACTATTATTTTAAGTTGATTTAATTCATTTATTTATTAAAATTCATATTAAATTTTAATTTTATGTCAACTATCACAGTTGTCTTTGTAAACGGAAGTAAGTTTATTCATTTAAGCTGTGAAGGTTATTTCTCCTTTAAGCTTCATAAATGAAAATTAACGTATTTTATGCTTGCATAAATCAAGCAAACATGTGATCCACTTTCAGAAAAATGTAAGAAATTCGTGTATTTAAACGCGAAAAAAAAAAACAGTTGAGACGCTGAAAACGTGCACAGTAAAACGATACGTTTTATTGTCACGTTTTTTTTTTTTGTTTTTTTTTTTTTTGGTAACGCAAATTAAAAACACTTTCGGAGTTATTATATATATAGATTATAGAAGAAAATGTATGAAGGTTTTTTTAAGAAAAGTGTATTAAAAAATGGAGAATAATTTTTTTTAAATTAAGGCTGTGGGTAAATCGTCGTTTTAAAATGCTCTTATGCTTGTCAACGGGGTAGAGTAGATTTATTTGTAAGAAAATTGCGTTAAAATAACTTAAACGTAATACGGAAATTAACGATGTAAAAAAATGCAGAAAGTATTAACAATTGTTTATTTGGATGATTTAAACACACAAAAAAACAATTGGGACGCTGAAAACGTACACAGAAAAACAATACATTTTATTGTCGCGTTTATTTTTTTTACATGGTAGTCACCACTTATCAAGGCCCGGAGGCCACTCGGGGATAAAGGTTATTGCGTGTACAGTAATCAATGGGATAATATCGTAGTAATGGTTAGTAATGGAGATTTGATAACGTGTCTTACTTAAGGGGGCGGTTTGTCAGGAATTTGTTTATGTTGGACTTTAAGACACCCAAGTTGTAATCAGGTGGAAAACAGGTAAACGGAACAGAGTTCCACAGGCATGCACTTCTAAGAATGAAGCATTGTTCATGGAATCTACGTTTTGATTTAGGCACAGATAAAGAGTGGGGAAAATTATTGACACTGGTTTCAGCTAGACGGGTGTTTTTCGTGAAAGATTGGCGAGGGGGAACCAGAGATTCGAGCTCAGACGAGCACTTGCCATGGAAATTACGATAAAACAAAGACAAGCACGCAACGTCTCTTTTGTGGGAGAGAGGTTGCAGGGAAGAGAAAAGGGCATCCCCGCTAAGCTACGAAGTCTATTGTGTACGCTTTGAAGGCAGGATAGGCAGTTTTAGCAACTCATGCCCAGATGTGGCAGCAGTACTCCATCCTTGGACGTACTTGGCTTTTATATAGATAGAGAATTCCTTCAGCAGTCAGATATCTTCTGGAACGGTAGAAGGATCCTACCATTTTTCCAGCAACCTTGGCAAAAGACGACGTACGTGTTCCATTTCAGATCAGGAGTAAAAGTCAATTCCAGAAACTTGTCAGAACATGAAGCCTCCCCAAGATGAGAGCCATCCATTTCAATTGATGCCAGATGGGGATCAGAGCGTTGATGATATAAAGATAGGAGCTTGGTTTTAAAAGTAATCAGCCACCTGCTCCCGCACTGTACCACGCGCTCAAGATCAGAGGAGAGAGACTCAGAGAGAACCTTGTCATTTACGGCCTTGGATGTGTTACCAGAGATGGTCGTGTCATCAGCATAGATGTGTAATGAATGATTTAAGTATGTATTTTGGAAGATCATTGATGCATATCAGGAAGAGAGTTGGGCCCAGGATTGACCCCTGAGAGACTCCAGCATTAACACTGTGAGCCTCTTATTTCTGTACATCAACTACTACTCTTATGAGCCTATCAGAGAGAAATGATTTAATAATTGAGAAAACATTTCCAGTTATACCGTAGCTGGAAATCTTGTGAAGTAGGCCCTTATGCCATACCTTATTGAAGGCCTTTGATATGTCAAGAGCAATTGCCCTACAACGGAAGCCTTTGTAAATAGATTCACTAATCCTATGAGATATAATCGTTAGCATATCTACTGTAGATCTAGCATACCGGAAACCATATTGCATGTCACTAAGAAGGTTATTCCTGCTGAGGTGGTTGACTACTTCTTTATTTAATATGGATTCCAGCAACTTACTCATGACACACAGGAGACTTATTTGTCTGTGCTTAGAGGTAGATGACTTATCACCTGAATTCTTAAATACAGGACACACTGAAGAGGCTTTCCATGGTGTTGGGAAGCACTTCTCCTTAAGGCAACGCTTAAACAGTTTTGTGAGTATGGGGGCAAGTTCTGGTTGAAGCTTTTTCAACACTATAATTGGAATGCCGTCAGGGCCAGTTGCTTTACTGGAATCAAGGTTCTTGATTAGCTTGGCGCCCTCACGCACAGATATTTGTATGTTGCACAGCGTGTTGTCTGTTATAGTAGGAAATACGGGGAGTTGATGTCCTTTGTCGCATCGGGAAGAATTAGCTGCAAAGTTCTTGGCAAATAGTTTGGCTTTGTCTGATGCTTACGAGATGTCCTCAGGTCTATTGATGATGGTTTGGATAGAACGCACGCTTCTGTTCAGGATCCTGTTTGCTATTTGCCAAAACTGGTGGGAACCAGCTGCCCTTCAGCTACTTTGAATTTAACGGACTGAGCATATAGCTCTCTTGCATTTTTATTACTCTTTTACAGTGGTTGCTGGCAGTCCTGGAAGCAGTTTTAATCTCAGTACATCTATTACGTTAGTAGCTATGGAAAAAGTGATTTCTGTGCGCAATGGCAGCAGCACATTCTGAGGAGAACCATGGCTGGCTATTAGGTTTTTGTTGGAATTTTTTTTGGATGGTATGAATCTATCTATGCCTACAGTAATCCATTCGGTCAGGTCTTATACTATAGAGGACATATCCTTTTTAAACATGGAATGTAGAGGTAGATCAGAGGTAAATGTGCGTAAGCTATCCCAGCCATAGAGTATCGATATACAGTACAGTGGAGAGTTACATCTGAAGACTTATTACATTTCATTTTTATCTTAACTGATACAACCGAGTGGTCGGAAGATCTCAGAGGAGATAGAATGGAAAATGAACATATTTATTGATTATTTATATGATTATTTGTTTATGTACGCATGCGTAACCGGATGTCTTAAACCGGATGTTGCGTTCCAACACCCGTTACTAAGTCATTTAAGTTTTTTAATTATATATATATATATACATATATACATATATATATATATATATATATATATATATATATATATATATATATATATTACCTTAAAATTAATAGATTTTATACTCCGAGTTTCTAGCTTAGTAATAAGGATGATTAAACAAGATGATAATAAAACTAAAAGATTTAAAAAGTTAAATAAAGCATTTTTTCGTTATCCTGATGCTTTTGAATCGTATAAAATTAATCAGAATATATTAATAAAGTAAATCTAAAACTATACTAGTAATGTATAAAATGTATTACATAAAAAATTATATATATATATATATATATATATATATATATATATATATATATATATATATATATATGGGTTTGTATTACTGTACACATACATTCGAAAAAGTTGTCAAAAAACAAATATATAACAAATAAATGTTATCAAAGGCAAGATAAGTTACTTTTCTACCAAACTGGATATATTTTTCGTGTTTTTATTCAATGTAACATGTTTATTCAGCTTGAAAAACATACAGTGTGTACCGATGTATTGGAACATTCAAGATGGTGTCTGATTCTCTCTTTAACACGGTAAGTGTGGGAAAAGATGTTATAAGTAAAAAAACGGATAAAATACTGTTAAAAACTCGCGCAATATATGTTACCGTGACATAGGTTGACATATATTCGGCGGGTTTTTAATAATATGTTGTATAGTTTGTTTTTTTTTATTTATAACACCTTTTTTTCAAACTTACGGTGTTAAAGAGGGTGTGAGACACCATCTTGAATTTTCGAATACACTCTGTATGTTTTTCGAGCTGAATAAATATGTTACATTGAATAAAAACACAAAGATATATCCAGTTTGGCAGAAAAGTAACTTATCTTGCCTTTGATAACATTTATTTGTTATATATTTGTTTTTTGACAACTTTTTCGAATCTATGTGTACAGTAATACAAACCCATATATATATATATATATATATATATATATATATATATATATATATATATATATATCTTTTTATATATTTTTAATTTTAAATAAATAAGAATGTAAATATATAAAGTACTAATAATAGTAGGGGTGATAAGTAGTAAAATGGATTAATCCTAATCTTATAAATAGTACACTGGAAAATTTTAAAAGTATATCCATTTTGAATATGGAGACAGGGACGAACCTCACAGGTAACGAAGACATATTTTTATAACATGAATACGTTAGTCAAATAAATCATAAGCAGTTGGCTAGATCCAATATCTGGAGCCTATTCTGTTCTTGTGATTAAGAGAGGTAGTGTTTGATCAACACTGCTGGGGAGCCATGGTTTAATATACTGTTTTTTTTTTAATCCTCAAAACAATGTTTCATGGTAAACAACTCACGATCTCTTAAATTAACATTTGGACTATTGTGAATTCGAGAAATCAAGTTGCCGGTGATTAAATGGCTTACTCACTAAATAGTTTCAACGTATGATAAAAATATTAAAAATTAAATAAGTTTTTTTATTTAGTTTTAAACGGTTAAAAAAAAACGTCTAAAACTATATATAGCTGCCGATTAGCGTAATTATTCGAAGTCTTGACTGTCGTACGGGCGGTCGGATTTCGATCCTGCCTTGAGGTAGTTGCCTGTCTAGCCGCACTGATGAGCTGTGATACTGCGAAACAGCACGGCATGTGGATGAATATATATATATATATATATATATATATATATATATATATATATATAATCATTCAAACACTAACGTGTTTGAATATATGGTTAAGTTGAAGTTTGTCATTTAGAACTGCTTTAAAGCTTCACCGCTCACTCATTTTTCGACCAAATTTCAAACAATTATCAGATCACCTTCTCAACTATATTATGAAAAAAAAATAATTTTCGTTCAGTAAAACAAAAGTTATGATGACTTTAGTGGTGTTCAAAATTGTAAAAAAAACATAAGGAGGTGAGCGACGTTATTTATGACTGGTGTCCCTAGCAACGACGTCGCTTCTGCGGCTAGTGTTGCTACTAATTCACTGCTATCGCGAAAAGAGAGCTAACGAGTGAAACAAACAGAATGAAAGATGGAAAGGGAGTTAATTGAGGAGATTTTACTGAAACAGACGAGTGCCGTACATTGTTATTACAAATGAGTCTGTTACGCTTATGGCGGCAAAAAATAAGACTGAAATTAAAGAACAAGTGAATTTATTGGAAACCTGAAAAAATCATGGATTACAATAGAAAAATGCGAGCATGAAAAGTTATATGGTTAAGCTTAAATATGGAAAAGTAAAGGACTAGTTGTTAAAACTGGAAAAGAAAAGGACAAGATATTCTAGTAAAAAAATGTAATACATGTATAACTTAAAATATTGCAGCATTAATTTTTTTAATTCAGTTAAACATTATATAATCAATTCTTAATACTGCAAAATTTTCAGTTATAATTTTTTTATATGTTTTACTTTGTCCTTTTCTTTTCTAGTTTTAACGACTAGTCCTTTACTTTTCCATGTTCAAGCTTAACCATATTATTTTTTAGGTTGCAGTTTTCTATTGTAACATATATATATATATATGAAAATTGTGTTGGAAATGAAATCACATTAACAATGGTTCTTAGATATATATATATATATATATATATATATATATATATATATATATATATATATATATATATATATATATATATATATATATATGAAGTGCAATGGATTACAAGAAAATAAGAACCAATAAAATACAATATTCTTTGACTTACTGTTTCGTTGGTTAATCTAGTTCTCGTCCTTTTTTTTTTTTTTTTTTTTTTTTTGAACACCCAGGATCACGTATAAATATTTTATTGAGGATTGAGATATTTCAATATCCTATCATCTGCGTCAATCGAAAAATAAAAGAAATGATCGCCGTCGGAAGTTTTTATCGTTTCAGGTTATTTTGTTCGTAATTTGGATATTCCGCTAGAAACGTGGATAATAATTTTAAATTCCTGTTTTCGTTTAAAATGCGTCCAGTTGTATGGATGTGCGCATGGGTTTTGATTGCTTGGCAGAGATCATAAAATTAATTATATATATATATATATATATATATATATATATATATATGTGTGTGTGTGTGTGTGTGTGTGTGTGTGTGTGTGTGTGTGTGTGTGTGTGTGATGAAAGACTGTTTTGCTGTATCACAGTTCTTCGCTGTGGTTACACAGGTAAGTGCTTATAAGTGCATTAAACGATAAAACAATTGAGGATAACAAGCATATATATATATATATATATATATATAGAGAGAGAGAGAGAGAGAGAGAGAGGGGGGGAGAGACAGAGACAGAGACAGACAGAAAGAGAGAGGGAGGAGGGAGAAGGGGAAAGATCGATCGCGCGATAGCTAGATAGATATAAACAGAAGATTTATATAAAAAAAAAAGTGCATATAATCCAAACGTAAGTTCCTTGTCAGTTGCGTACTAATCAACTTGTGGTAAGTAGTTTGACTCAAGTGAAGGCGAAGGGATAATAGACGTTCGCACACTTCTGTAAAAAATAACAATATAATATGCTACTTAGAATTTGCTTGTAGAACGTTTTTATGCGTGAACGGGTAAGGTTGGGGTGGGTTCCCGGGAGAGCGGTCAGCAAAAAGGTCATCACCACACGCATTTATTCCTGAAATCAGACTTTCTATACTTATGATGAACAAAAAATGACCTATATTTTGTTCTCCGTATCTCCTGAATTTTAATCCAGTCTAATAATAATTATAATTCCTCGAAGCATTTCTGAATGAAAATCAGGCATTTTATAGTTGTTCAGGACTAAAATGAGCAACAAATGTTCTCTGTAACTCCTTGATATTAGTTCATTCTAATAGCAATACTCCTATTAAGACTATGCCATTGCTACGAGTTCCTTTCTGTACACCATTGCTACGAGTTCCTTTCTGTACACATATGTGATCGTTGTCGTAATGGTGTACTACACCATTACGACAACGATCACATATTGTTGAGTACTTCTGGACGGATGGCGCCATTGTTAGGGGGAGATAACTCCAATTTCTTCTTGATCAAATAACACGGCAAATAAATGAAAGATTTTTTTCCGAACACAAGAATATTTGAAAATAAAAATATTTATTGCATAAAAAGGTAATTGCAAAAACATTTATCGAAAAAGCTGAATAAGAACATATAATTTTAAGAAAACAATTTCTGAACTAAAGCAACATTGGATCTTTACGGAAACATTTATTGAATTAAAGTAAATTTGGATTTTTTTCCAAACAATTTAATAAGTTAAATGAAACTTTTTTTTTTTTCAAATTAAAATAGCATTGGATTTTTTTTCCGAAACAGTTTTTGAATTAAAGTAAAATTGTCACTGTAACCAAGAAGCGCTACTTGGCGACAATTTAGTAGAAAAGCACAAAAATGGTACTGTCAGTGTAATGCAGAAGTGCCTCTTGTTATTACAATGATATTTAAAAACGAGACTGCATCCAAAGGAGATAACTCTCATAATTTTCTCCATAGTTATCAGATTGGTTTCTTTTTAGCCAAATATTGCGAATTTGTCTTTTTTTTTAAGCAGTTTGATCTTCAAAAATTGTATTTGGCTTTTGCAAAGCGTAAGGTACGGACTAACGTATGGCATGAACAACAATGAGAGTATTCTAAAGATAAGCCAAAAAAAAAAATAAAATTCTTAAATACATGCATGTCAGAGCAAGAATATCGTTAGGACCATAGAGATCGGTTTTTGTCATAAAAGCCACATTTCTATAACTGAAGACGTTTAATAAAAATTATTTCCGAAATATCTTCCTTTTAATTTTGAGACATGCAAGAGTTATGTTCTATTGAAGAATTAACATCTAAAATAACAATCTAGTTTCCTCTCATTACACCACATGATCGAGTTGGAAGAGAAAGAGAGAGAGAGAAGAAGAAGAAGAAGAAGAAGAAGAAGAAGAAGAAGAAAGATATTCTTCACCAATACCTGTCAAATTGATACCATAGTTGTGCCGTTTGCATAATTATCTCCCTTGAAAATTTTCAAAATACAGACAGACATACGAACAGAGAAAGTGTCGCTTATATTATAAGTAGATTTACTGCTGCTGTTATAGATTGCCGGAGAAGAAGAAAGATATTCTTCACCAATACCCGTCAAATTGCTAACACAGTTGTGCCGTTTGCATAGATGTCACTAAATGATCGCACAGTATGATTTGGAATATCATTAAAGAAAACCGCTGATAAAGTTCGGCCTAGAATAGATCCAAGAATAAACTGTGGAACACATCAAAGGCTGTAAATGAATAAATAAATAAATAAGTTCTCTCTGATTCTCTCTCCTCTGATCTCGAGCGCGTGGTTCAGTGGGGGAAGATGTGGCTGGTTACCTTTAATGCATCCAAAACCAAACTCCTATCCTTACATCATCAACGCTCTGATCCCCATCTGGCATCAATTGTGATGGATGGCTCTCGTCTGGGTGAGGCCCCGTATTTTGACAAGCTTCTGGGTTTGACCTTTACTCCTGATCTGAAATGGAACACGTACATCAAGTCTGTTGCCAAGGTCGCTGGAAAGATGGTGGGATCCTTCTACCGCTCCAGAAGATATCTCACTACTGATGCAATTCTCTACCTATATAAAAGCCAAGTACGTCCAAGGATGGAATACTGTTGCCATATCTGGGCAGGAGCTGCCAAAAACAGCCTATCCTGCCTTGATAGAGTACAAAATAGACTTCGTGGCTTAGTGGGGGATGCCCTTTTCTCTACCCTGCAACCTCTCTCCCACAGAAGAGACGTTGCGAGCCTATCCTTGTTTTATCGTTATTTCCATGGCAGGTGCTCGTCTGAACTCCAATCTCTGGTCCCCCCTCGCCAATGTTTCACGAAAAACACCCGTCTAGCTGAATCCACTGTGAAAAATTTCCCCCACTCTATATTTGTGCCTAAATCAAAACGCGGATTCCATGAACAAAGCTTCTTTCTTAGAACTGCACGCCTGTGGAACTCTGTTCCGTCTGCCTGCTTCCCACCGGACTACAACTTGGATGTCTTCAAGTCCAATGTTAACAACTTCCTAATGAACCGCCCCTTAAGTAAACACTTCATCAAATCTCCACACTAACGTAATGCACTTGCAATAACCCTTATCCCTGAGTGGCTTCCGGGCCTTGATAAGTGGTGATCACTGTGTAAAAAAAAGGAAAAAAAAAGATATGCTTCAAACTTCTGTAACAAAGCGGTTCGCTCTTATTGTAACAAAACGCGTATAGGTGCGTGTGAGAAAGTCAGCAGCAGCCTATGATAACTGACTAGCAAAAATATTAGCAGTAGCAGTCGTCTTAGCATGCATGCAAATTAAGCAAGTATGGATCTAGTAATATTGTGATAAAAACCACGAGCTACTTCGCTCAACAGCAAACGTCGAATAAGAGGAAACTAGTCTGGTATTTTTCTCCTTTGTCTTCTCTTCGAGGGGTATCGTCGTCTCTCATATTGGAGGCTGTAAAAGCATAAACTCCGATACATTCTGCAAATATCAGTTGAATTTTGGGCGTTTGTGACACCATCGATACTCTGAACGCTAAGGTCTACATTTACGTCTCCGGGCCTAGACAGTTTATTATTATTTAGATATTATTGATATAAATAAATAAAAAGAAAGACGTATTTGATTTTTATAAATGTGGAGCGCGACCGCAGACCCTACAATATTATTGGTATTAATAAATTAAAAGTAAAATAAGTTATTTAAAATAAAACTATACGTTGACGCACTATATATGTTTATAGTTTTTGTTTTCATTCATTTAAAAATGCCTAATCACATTTTTTTTTTTTGCTTGTTTATGGCTCCTTGTTATTTTGGCGGAGATGAAAGTGTAATATCTGTTTATTAGAGATCTTCCAATATTTCCGCTTCACATTTTTATTTTCTCCACACCTAGACCTGGTTACTATTTCGGACGACACCTCCCTTTCGCCACGCGCCCCCATTCTTTTCATCCTCTCACCTAGGAACTTATTTGCTTGTTTTCGGCTGTAGAATGACCCTGAAAAACAGCAAACAGTTCCGTTCTGTCCTGAATGATTCAGCAGGTTCTCATTAACCAATTTTATTCTGCCTTGCTGCATATTTAGTAGAAACCCTTTCTTCTAATTAATGAAATTTAAATTGTATATAGCTTTCATTCTTTATTTGAAAAAAAATTTAAAGCCCGGGGCGACGTTAAGTAGGATTGTCTATAGTATGAATGCAGTATTGTGGTGAGTGGAATTAGTTCATGGGAATAGTTTAAAGGGATGACGCACACCTAATTCGGCCTTGTGTCACATTCGTTAAGTAATTTTTTCGGTATTTTTTACGACCTAACCAGTGTAATTTACCTCTGAAAAGAAATCGAAATCCACTATCTTTTTAGCTAATACGTTTCAACGACTTTTAAATATAATATGACAGAAAGATATTTTTTAAATGATAAATGTTTAACATGTTAGAGTGTGGGATCATTTTCCCATATAAACTTAACATAAAATGGGCACCCTTTTCTTGGCCATTTCGCGTTCAACGATATATGTAATCGTTAGTATTTTTCAAGTTTTTATAATTATTTTTTTTTTTTTCATATTACCTTTAAAGGTATTTGCAACGTATTAGCAAAAAAATGTAGATTGTGATGTTTTAGGGGATAAACTACGCTGGGTTAGTTTGTAAAGAAATACCTTTTTTTTTTTATATATATATATTTTGTAAAATTCGTTTTCTAAAAGTTATCGTAATTTTTACACGTGAATAAATGTGGTCAAAGTGTAGAATTCGTTTTCCATAACATCATCGCCATTTGTCGCCGGAAGTTTTGCGTAATTATCTCCCTTGAAAATTTTCAAAATACAGACAGACATACGAACAGAGAAAGTGTCGCTTATATTATAAGTAGATTTACTGCTGCTGTTATAGATTGCCGGAGAAGACGACAGGGTGGTATGAAGTGTTGGGTTTGTTGGTAGGTGTTGAGGTTGCAAGATAAGAAAGGGTAGGGGTTGTTTGGGAGATGGGTGGGTGTTACAACCTTTTACAGATTGGTCATCAACTGGTGCCTGTCCCCAGGCGACCCTGTTTGCCTTGGTGATAGCCACCAACAAAAGTGTGTATACCCCCCCAACTCATAGACACCATAGCTCAACACTTGAGATATAATCCCTTCCCCTTTTCTTTCTTTCTTTCTCTATTTTTACATTTTTTATCTTCGTTCTTTTGTTAATTATTTTTTTTTTCTTTTCCTTTCTTTTCTCTTTCTTTTCTCTATATCTGACGATTACTTTTTCTTTAATCTTTTTTTCTTTTTTACACGTGAGGCACCCCTTATCACGTCCCGAACGCCACTCGAGGATCAAAATCGTTGACCGTCAGGTCATAATGATTGATAGTGGTAGAATTGGGTAGAATTTGATTATTTAAATAGGGCAGTTCAGCAAGAATTGTTTACATTGGACTTGAAAGCTGCCATGTCGTAGTCAGATGGGAAGCAGCCCTGCGTTATAGAGTTCCACAAGCGGACAGTTTGAAGAAAGAAACTTCGTTCGTGGAATTTGCTAGTTTTATTTGAGGCACAAGTATGTTCTTTCTTATTTCTTTCTTTCTCTATTTTCATTTCCGTTCGTCATCATTTCTATTACAGACATAAATTATGTTATAGAAAATAAAGTTAGGAAATTAGTCGAAAACATTTTGCTTGTCTTTACATATTCATTTCTGGTCTACTGAAAAAAAAACGTTTTTATTTACGCAAAAGAGCACATGATTATTGAGGCGTAAAGTTTTGGTGTCTTATCCATGAGTGGGGAGTTGTGCAGCAACATATTTGTTCACAGTACATTTAGAAATGAAACAGTTTATTCCTCTCCTGAAAATATGATGTACGTATTTTGAATTGGTAATCATTTTCAATTGATTATTTTGTCGAATTAGGATCGAGCCAGCCTTGACTCTAGCTGAAAATAGACTTGACTCTAGATTACATATTGGATTCTAAACTTAATAACTACTGATTGTTTATATATATATATATATATATATATATATATATATATATATATATATAGGAGCAATAAATATTAAGTTTAGAATCCAATGCTCTGTAAACTTACAATAAATATAAATATTGATATTTATATAAGAATTCAAACCAAATGAAACAGCATAATACAACCAAATAAAAAGCTCAATACAACTAAGATCGCAAATAGAGCTTCTTTTTTTTTTTTACACAGTGATCACCACTTATCAAGGCCCGGAAGCCACTCAGGGATAAGGGTTATTGCAAGTACATTACGTTAGTGAGGAGATTTGATGAAGTGTTTAATTAGGGGGGTGATTCATTAGGAATTTGTTAACATTAGACTTGAAGACATCCAAGTTGTAGTCCGGAGGGAAGCAGGCAGACGGAACAGAGTTCCACAGGCGCTTGATAAGTGGTGATCACTGTGTAAAAAAAAAGAAAAAAGCTCTATTTGCGATCTTAGTTGTATTGAGCTTTTTCCAAAAATTTATTGTTCGACGGGATACTAAAATTATATATATTAAAATCTCCTTAATCCGTGGAGTTTCAAAGAAATACGTTCTTCTCATCGGGGGAAAGATATTAGCAAATGAATATTTTAGCGAAGTTGTTGGAAATTGCATTAATTGACACAACATTCATGAAAGCTAGTCATAAATGTCAAAAGAAATACGTGCTAACTTCATAAATGAGATTTTCTTTTAATAAAAGGATGAATTAAAAAGCAACGATTAAAAAAAAAAGCAGATGAAAAGATATGGAGAAGTTAAATATTATCAATACGAAAAGATTTTAAAAGACAATGTTCCCAAAAAAAGAATCCGGAATTATACTGTTAACATGTAGGCTAAAATTATAATCCAGAGTGTTTGTAATAATTCAAATATGTGTAATCAAGGTTTGCAGAAAAATCCGTTTTCAAGAAGTCAACGAATAAATATTATATATATATATATATATATATATATATATATATATATATATATATATATACATATATATACATATATATATATGTATTTATATATATATAGTTACTTCTATAATCACATAAATCAATATACGAAAATATAATCATATGCGTAAATGTTCAGTATTTACTTCAAAAGTGTTCAATACATAAGGAGAGCAAGGTAGTAAGTTATAAAAATATGTATGGCAATTAAGCTACACAAAATATTCCGCGTTTAATTGTCGTGAGAATTCCTCAGGAGCATATATGTATATATGTGTGTGTGAGTGTGTGTGTGTGTGTGTGTGCACGCGCTTGGGTATGTGTGAGAGTGTTTGTGTGGGTGGGAGGGTGTGTACTCCTCTAAATAAGGCGTATGGTCACTTGGTAGTAAGGGGCTACCATTTCTGATCGTATCTACCAGTTGATTGTAGGGAGTTGAGTGCGGTGAGGTCCATTCACATTGCACTAAAAATTATGTAGCCAGACTGTGTGGAAGCATCCTGTAGATTATGTAGCCAGACTTTATGGGCACCCTGTATATATATATATATATATATATATATATATATATATATATATATATATATATATATATATAAAAGCTTGTCCTGTGCCTGAATACCCTTTATGTCAAATTTCAAATGTTTAGACCAGAAATTGTCTGAGTAATTTGGTAGACCGCAGAGGTCATATTTTTTTTAATTTGGCCCTTATTATGCCCCCTTAACATTTGTTGTTTTGAGCTCTAATCAAGTTATTAAGTTAGATCCATACCCAAGCAATCTATATCTTAAATTTCAAGTGTTTAGACCTAAAATTGGTGGAGGAGTTTGATAGAGTTCTCAAAGGTCAAATCGTTGAACGTTGACCCCTTAACAGCCAAATATCTGGCCGAAAACCGGTTACAAAGATTTTCCCAAATCTCAGTACCCTGTATATCAAATTTCGAGTCTGTAGACTGAAAATTATTTTTATAGTTATTGCGTTGGGAAATATACACAGGCACACAGACAGACATACAAACACACAGACAAACATACAAACACACAGACAGACACGTTCACTTATATATATATAAAAGGATAAATATATATCCAAGAAAGAAATATATATATATATATTATAATAATAATAAAGAAATAGCGACTGCTAAGAGAGAATTTACTGAAACTACCAAAAAACGCATCGAAGCTTGACTTCTAGAAAATCTACAACAGTGTAGTAAATAATGGGCAATCAACAATTCCCCCACTATCCAACAATCATGAGGTTGTTAGCTCTGCAACTGAGAAGGCTAACATGCTTGCCAAACGGTTTGCCTCCAACTCCACACTGGACCCTATTAATAACCCCCTCCCTGACTTTCCTTTGCGGACGGACGCCACACTAAACGATCTGAAAATCACCCCTAGTCAGATGCATGCTATCATAAAAAATATTGACACTTCAAAAGCATGTGGGTTATATGAAAAAGGCTTGTTCCCTTTTTCATGTAAGTAAAAAATAAAGAGAATTATTAAATGAAAATAAAATCAGAGAAAACGGGAATCGAACCCTGGAGATAAGTTTTAAAGAACAATAGGTTTTAAATGGAATGCCCAGTAAATTGTTGATTCTGATAAAATATTTAATAAATACAAATTTGGCTGGAAACTATGCACATTGTTAATAATGAATAATAAAATATGGGTTATATGAATTAGATAAGTAGGTTAAATTCCTTTGTAAAACAACAAAGGGAAATTGGAAATTTCCTGGTCATCAGAATGTTTCAAAAAACGTGCAAATTTCGCATATTGATGACACGTGAATTATATCACGTTGGCCAGACTTGCATGTGATTTCTCAATATAAGAAAGAGTTCGAAGTTAGAGTTAGAGAGAGTCAGAGAGTCGGAGTGTCAGACGAGAGTCCGACCAGGGACGCAGAGAGGTTCAGACCGAACCTTGGCACCGTCTGGAAGTGAGAGGGTTTTAGAAGAAGATGTAAAGAAGAAACTTTGAATTCCTGGATGCAAAGCCATTGACTGGTCATATGGAAGAAATAAATGATTATCATGTTTTTCATAACTGCCGTCTTCTGTGTTTATCATTGCAACGAAAAAAGGTATTGTCCATTTATGTATAAGAACCATTTGATAAGATCATCATATAAAAAATGTGTCAGAAAGTTGTGTGTCAAACTATTTATGTTATATAAACACTCCCGTTTCATACAGAACTGTCAAAAGCATAAATGCCAATCTCTCGGTCTATCTATCTCGATATCGAATCGCCTCTCAAAGTGTATTTATATGTACTTTCTCTCTTTATATATACTTGTTAATGTCTCCATCCCATCTCTTACAATATGAATATCTCAACAATATGAACACTCAAATGAATATATATAATAAATAGCATCTCTTCCAACAACATGATTAATACTCTAATCTCTCACTAAGACTCTTACTCTTCTTATAACATAACAACAAAAGAACGCTCATCATTCTAATAATAACACCACTACGTAACGTGTGGACCTGAGCTCATCCCGGCTGTGCTATTAAAAAAGTGCTACGCCGAAGTAGCTCCAGTTCTCTCCAAGCTTTACAACAAATGCCTTAAAGAATTGTGCTTTCCTGCATGCTGGAAAATGCTTCTATAGTACCAGTTTTCAAGAATTCTGGCGAAAGAACTGACCCAGTAAATTACCGCCCCATTAGCCTCCGTCCACTTTTCGCCAAAATATTTGAGTCCATAATTAAACAAGCTCTAGTCTAACACCTTACAGACGCTAAACTTCTGACCGATCAACAATATGGATGTAGGCAAGCCCATTCCACAGCAGCCATCCTAACTAATCTTTGAGCGTATATACCACTCACTTGACAAAGCAGAGGAGGGTAGCACGGTAGCTCTAGGCATATCTAAGGCTTTTGACAGGGTATGGCATGATGGTCTTCTCAGGAAAATCAGATCATACTGTATCACTAGAAGAATACTTAACATAATTAAATCCTTCTTAGATAAGAGAAAACCTCAGGTTGTCCTCGATTGTGGAAAATCTAAACAATATGATATAAATGCGGGAGAGCCTAAAGGATCTAGCCTTGGACCTCTATTATTCCTAATATTCATAAATGACCACCCTGACAAAATTGTCTGTAAGATGGGTATATATGCTGATGACACCACGCTCTATAACAGACACGAAAGGAAAACAAATGAACACATATCTAAAGAAATGGCAGAAACACTAGAGGATGACCTCCAATCTGTAGTGGAATGGGGGCAAAAATGGATGGTCACAACTAAACTTGTTTCCTTCAATAACTACAAGAAACCTGCTCTATCACCAATAGCAATGCCAACGACTCTTTATCTGAAAGTACATCTTTTAAACTCCTCGGCCTAACGTTCAAAGGAAACATGAGTTGGAAAAATTACATTGAGATCATTGCCAGGACCGCTGGGAAAAAGGTAGGTTCTGTCTACCGTGCTAGAAAGCTACTAACGCCCGAAAGTATCCTATACCTCTATAAGGCTACCATTCGCCCATGTATGGAGTGTTGTTGTCATATTTGGGTTGGTGCATCTCCCACTAGTCTCTCACTCCTATACAAGGTTCAAAAGAGAGTCGCTAACCTAATAGGTCCTGAACTGTCATCTAAGCTTCAGCCTCTGTCCCATCGACGAAATGTAGCATCTCTCTGCCTGTTCTACAAGTACTTTAACGGTAAATGTTCCGACGAACTGCAAGCACTTGTACCCCCTCGACGTAAATACCCCCGACAAACATGACAAGCAGCAAAATCCCACCCCTTCACAGTTGAGATCCCTAAAAGTAAGAGAGACTTCTTCTCCAGTAGTTTCTTCCCCAGAATCACTAGACTTTGGAATTCCTTTCCGGGTTCCTACTTCCCCAACTGTGCTGACAAGCAGAAGTTCAAGTGTAACGTGAACCAACATCTCGCTACCCAACTCCCCACATAGTACCTCTGTAGCTTATCTCCCGATAGTAGCCCGCTACATCAAAGTGGCAATGTGCCTTGTTTGGGGTGAAAATGTTATAAAAATTTTGTTGTTTTTTTAAATATAGATATATATGTGGGGGGGGGGGTTATTAAATAGTAAATCTTTAAAAAAACTAATCAAGATATGAAAAGCTCAACACTATTAAGAGGGACAAGCAATTATATTAAATAAAAGACGAGGAATGAAAATTTATATATAACTTTATTATATAAGCAGGACAATAAAGAAAAGTAAAGATGAAAATTAAGAAAAAACTTTTTTCTTGTTTTTCTTAATTTTCTCCTTTATTTTTCCTCATTGTTTTGATGAGATGATAAATTTTTATATAACTTTTATTTCCCATCTTTTATTTAATATCCTCTAAAAATTATTCTGACAGCAAAACCACCCATGGTTCCAAGTGTGTTTCACTCCCATGGTAAGATGTCTACTCCTGCATTTATGGGTATTTATATATATATATGTATGTATATATATATATATATATTCTTTTTCGAACGAGAAATAGCCGTTCGTTTACAAATGAGCATCATAGCGTTTCTCCTCATAACGTCTTATATCCTTCGAATTCTTATTCTCTCTTGAAATAAATAATATCGTTAGAATTCAAAATATTGGACAATTAAAGGCGCGTTTCTTCATTTTTATTAGCTGTTTAATTTTTAAGTTTTCGTTTATATGTGTATATGTACATGCATGTGTGTATGTGTGTACTTATATGTGCATATATTTAAAACTAACGTGGCACCTTCTCATTGGCTATACCTTCTTCTCCTCCTCCTTCCTTTTTCTTTCCCCTTTTCCCCGTGTATGCTCATTGCTTTCACTACACCGATATACTTTATTTATATTTTTTACACGGTTAAGAAGAAAGGAAACTGTATTCGCATGTTAGATTTGGATCCTTCATTTAGATTGTAACAATTTTAGCTATTTAACTCTACATTAAAATTTAATCCTAGTATCCGATGATCCTTATTGTTTTAAAAACGTTATGTCTGTTACATTTAATGCGTGATAGCAGAAATCTATTTCTGTGAAGAAATCCCTGTATGGCATCAAGTCTTTTATTCAAAGTTTCCTCTCTGGAATTCACAATGTAGAAGGCTTCCAATAAACATAGATTTCACCTTTTTGATTACCCAGGGCTGTACTTCCTCCCATTGTCCACTACTGACCATTTTAATTCAAAATTTTCATTATTTCTGTTAAGTTCCCTAATCCAATCACCTAATGCATTGGTATTTTTCTTTTTGTTTTTATTTCTAATGCTTATTTTTGTACCCACCCTCCTGCTGTCATTTACGCCATCTCTATTAGATTCTGTCTCAGGTTCCTACTACGTGATTTCTGTATCTGTCCTTAAACTCTGTCCCGTGGCTCCCAGATATATCTTCTTAGTGTTGTCGGTTTTTATCTCGCATTTATACACTATTTTCCAGGTTAGACATTTCCCATCCAACGGACAACTTCCAGGTATTCTGCAATTACAATTTTTGTTTAGGATACTTTCGTTTGATTCTACTTCGTTGTTGCTCCTTATTTTGCTGATTTTTCTATTGTTGGAGCTGATTATAGTGTTAGTTAAGTTGCTGGACGTTGACAAAGATAATTTTACAGAGTTTCTATTTATTATTTTGCTTAATTTATTATCCGGGGGAAGTATTTGTCTATTATTCTATAGAATTCCTAAGGTATATTATTTTTGATATGCTCGCTGAATGGTGGATTGAACCAAACCTGTCTCTTGCGTCTATTTCTCTTATTAATGGTACCACCCTGATCTTTCCCTGTTTTGCTGTTATTATTTCCCCCACCGTTTCTATTCTTATAATCATTTGCAACGTTTTCCTTATTGATCTTTGTTTTTTTCTAGCTCTCATTGTCATGTACGAGATTACGCAGCTAGGTTTGTAGTTACTATTATTGTTACTGTTATATTCAATTTTTCCGTTGTATCCAAGTACCAATATAACGATAATCTATAAACATTACTTGCCACTAATACGAAACTAAAACTAACCGTGACGTTTTTACAAGGTTGTTACGACCATAATATAAATATAGAAACGAAAAATTTTTTAATACTTTTTATAAAAAATCAATTATTGGGAAATAAAGGAATAGCAGAATCTAATTTAGGAACCCAACGAATGGGATATGGGATATATATATATATATATATATATATATATATATATATATATATGCGTGGGGGGGGGTGTAAAAGAGATTTAGAAGGCTGTCAATGCGAGGAATGAATTATAGTCGCTGTTGGTAAGAGGAGACGAGAACAAGTGGCGATTTACAAATCAATAAGTACATACATATATATATATATATATATATATATATATATATATATATATATATATATATATATATATATATATTTATTCAGTTGTATGGTAAAATGTCTTACTTGTAAGTCCATGCGACGTATTCCATTATTAATTTCGGAAAAATTTTCCCTTTTCAAATGGTGTGCGTAACAGGTCGATTCAAAGCATGCTGTTCATCCAGCATGCTTTGAATCGACCTGTTACGAACATCATTTGAAAAGGGAAAATTTTTCCGAAATTAATAATGGAATACGTCGCATGGACTTACAAGTAAGACATTTTACCATACAACTGAATAAATATATATATATAAATATATATATATATATATATATATATGTATGTACTTATTCATTTGTAAATCGCCACTTGTTCTCGTCTCCTCTTACCAACAGCGACTATAATTCATTCCTCGAATTGTGACAGCCTTCCAAATCTCTTTTACACACCTATCCCACACAAGCTTCGAGCAAACTACATATCAATCCTATATATATATATATATATATATATATATATATATATATATATATATATAAATGGCTTAGAGTTCTCTATAGAAACTTCCCATGACTCTGTTCTTAAATAAGGATACGTAAATATATATAACATCATGCAACTAATAGTGAAAGTTTACTAGGTAAATTCACAAGTAAGTTTCAGTCCAATAAACGTGTTAATGTTTACATTACCCCAACCAAGTAAAAAAAAAGCTCAATACGACAGTGAGAAGGATTTTTGCGATAGCTTAAACTAAAACAAAGCAAGGAAAGAAAAATAAATATACATGAAATTAATATTACCAAAGGCAAGTATCTGGATAAGTGATTTTGTTTGAACGTCTTTTAAATGGTATATTTTGTTTTTAGAATCAATTGATATGGGGTTTCATATTCATTTTTTTGCAGACTGTTGTCTTGATTTTCATAATTCTTGAACGCAGAAGTTCAGTCATCGTAATGTAATTTGCAATTATTTAATGATCACTTCCAACGAAATAAAAAAAAAATAGGAGGCACTACCTTTGGAACGCACCTTGTAGAAACAATTCAGGTCTCCTGTTCTGCCCATACTGTCTTCGTCATCACAACAATGATTAGCTTTAAATCTCAAATTACACATGTATCGTATCTTTTGCATATTATTTCTCTCCATGCAACCTCTGTCCTCAACACTCACTGGCCAGGTTTCAATTTTATACTGTTCAGATTTAATCTTGTCACATTACACATCCATTCTATTCTGAATTCGTATTCCTTGGATTCTTCGGGCTACTATACTCATTTTTAGTATAATTTTCACAACGTTTTGGTCGATGTAACCTCCGACTTTCGTCTGATGTACCTTGTCGAGCTCTGTAATGTTTCTGTCGAACTAGAGAACTTGAACAGAAGTTTGAACAGAACCGTTTATTTACTTCTCAGGGATAGCATGGTCTCGTTCCATCAACCATCGCTGGATAGACGTCCTAACTAATTCGCAATTCTGCGAATTGAACGGTCAACCTTGAGGAAAATATTTTTACAATTAATTTCTTTCCAAGTACTTATACCACTACGCCATTGCTGGCTGTTCTGGTAAGAATTGTGAGAGCATTAACCCTATTTTATTTCTAGTTATACACATCTCTATCTATTGTTATTATTATTAATGTATATTATTATTATTATTATTATTATTATTATTATTATTATTATTATTATTATTATTATTACTTTGATAATTTTTAAAAAAGATGAATTTGTTTATTGAAAGATTTCTGCACTTGCGTTAGTCTTTAAACTGTTAAATGTTGAATTTATATATAGATTACTATATAAGATACGCATGAAGAAGGTCGGAGGTTACATTGACCGAAACATTGAGAAAATGAAATTCAAGATGAGAACAGTAGTCTGAAACATCCAAATAATACGAATACCAAATCTTCATCTCAAAAATTCAGAAACGTAACATTCTGATACCATT
>NC_136522.1:49581459-49593959 GCF_053919585.1 Euprymna scolopes | reverse complement strand
ACGACAGCTAAGTCTCTCTCTCTCTCGGTTCAAAATGTTGAGATCCAGCAACAAGCAAGAGCAAGATAGCTAGCAACAAATTAAACTGCAGACCCGCTTAATGCGGGTACTGGTCTTCAGCTTTATGGTTTTTTAAATCAGAGATTTGCTTCTCCTAGAAAGGTTGCCTTCACCACGGCTTACGGGAGCCCTCTCCACCCCAACCCATATATACATAAACACAAATATACACGGTGCTAGTTGGCCGTTGCCCCCGAAAAAGGTTTCATTCGCCCTTTGGAAGGTCTTGTTTTTAATCCTTCAGGGAGACTAGCCGCCCTCCTCACCAAACAAGTCTGGTGGGGGAACCAGTTTAGTCGCCGGTGACCCGACCATGAGGCAGGTAGTACTGGGTTACATGGTACCAGTAGCACATGACATGACCTGACATAAACATAAACATACATACATACATACATACATGCATACATATGATAAGAATAAAGGTAATAACATTCTGACGAGACAGAGCAATGAAAAAACAAAACAAACCATATATTTATATATGCATCAACGTTTCTTCTTTGTTTCATCCCGAGGAAGTTTTAAAATAACAATGAAACATTGATGAACATATAACTCGGTGTATTCCTTTTTCACCTTTGCTGGGCGCCGGGGGTAGCCCAATCGTAGAATACGCTTAAACATGATATTTTACTTTATGCAGATTGTGTATGTATAGAATCAATCCTCTATTGAATATTATGTATTACGAAGAAATAATTTGTCGGTGGACTAATTCGCATCTTTTTTTAATAATGGCAATAGTGTTCATCAAATTCCGTCTGTTTGTTTACAATATCACGTCATCTGATATTTGGGCTTGACGATTTTAAAACGATATTTCTTCTCTTATAAATAAAAAAAGAAGTATTTTTACAATTGAAAGTTTTATGTGACACCAGCCAAAGTAACACCGGTGTAACATAAAATATTCCCTTACAAAAATTAATTTTTTATATTGGAGAAAAGAAAGACTATCTTTAAAATCGGATTTTTCCAATTTTCAATATTTACCTGCCACTTTTACTGGGCTCAATGTGTAGTATCTCTTCCGGCAGATGCTGCACTTTGTGACCATTGTCCTTGTGGAAATTGGCTGTTGGTACATGTAGGGGCAACCCTATATAAACCATCCCCTCCCTCTCCCCCTTTCCCCTTCACCTCACATAAAAACCGATCTTGTGTCATATTTTGCTTACGTCGGAAAACAAATAAACACCTACTTATCGGATGAATTTTTATCAAAAATATATCTAAGAACACTGCCAGAAATATAAAGTACCTTTGTGTGTATGCATTTTGAATATTAAATAAATCATGGAATAAGGCTGAAACAATTGTATACAAATAAAAACTGTCTTCTAATTAATCTATGAAAATTTGTCCCTACATTTGATAAAGTTTATTTAGCACTAGTAGGCCACCCGGCACTGCCCGGTATTAAAATACGCTTAAATATGATATTTTAATTTATGCAAATTTCATATTTAATATTACATTATATGAAACCTTAATGATGGGAAAAGTTTTTTTTTTTTAAATTACTCATGCGCCAGCCACTACCAAGAATCGAAACCAAAACCTTTAGCTTACGATTTACTTTTTTCCTTTGACGTTAATGCTTGAGCTATGAGGACATTTATGCTGCAAATCTAAAAATTAAAATATGAACCAATAGCTCTTACGTTACGCATGTATATTCGTAATGCCATCGTTCGACCTTCATCTGGCAAATTCAATTTTTTAAATTTTCACACTTTTTGCGTTGATTTTCCCTGGATAAAACCCATATATAAAGTTTCGCATGGGTTCGAATACCGTACATATTAAATCCCATGTCTGTAAACCAAAAACTTACAGAGGAGTTTGGTAGGTTATTTTTTTTAACACATATATATATATATATATATATATATATATATATATAGAGAGAGAGAGAGAGAGAGAGAGAGAGAGAGAGAGGTTTATGTTTACTATAACCTTTTACAGAAATATTACGCAAGTATAAATCATGTAGAATATCTGCATGGATATAATTACACATAATCGTTAACTAAAGATGATCATCCTATAAGAACACCAAAAAAAAAAAACTAATAAGGAATTAATTAAACTGAATGTTTGAAAGAAAACGCAAATTAACTAAATCTTTTGCTAGTGAATGCAATTCCATAACCCAGATATAACAAAGTTGTATTTTCTTTTTAAATAAACAGAAAAAAGGTTACGCTCTTTTTCTTCTTGGCCTTCGGGCCAAGATCTTTTTTCTGTTATCAAAGTGTAGTATCTGTTCCGACAGATACTGCAATCAAAGTAATATGTGTGTGGGCAACCCCACATATAAGAACATTGCTCTTGAGCAATCAGTTTGGGTCAATGTAGGGGAAACCCTTCATACCAATTGTCATTATCCAGTTCCGTTACGGAAAATTTCCATGTATAGAATAAAAACAAATATTTATAATCTATAATCATATAAATGAATTCTTTAAAGAATATTAGAATTACAGTGTGATGCGCCTTGCTATTATTAAACATATTTTTAAAAACCACATGTAAACTCTTAAAGACTATAATAATAATAGAAACATACTCAATGAATAATATCTGATTGCAGCAAGTAAATATTTATTTGAAAACATGTAATATCATCCAATGAATAACAAATGATAATAAATCTATATTCCTGATACATGCGAGCGTGTCAGGCTGCAAGACTTACATCTAAATCTTACATGCAGTCTCGGTACTGACAAAAAATGTAGCAGGGTTCATTACCTGTTTCTACTTTAAATCTCCCCCTCCTGAAATAGAGATTTTATTCTCAAATGTTCTTCAGAAAATTCACGCATTTACAATCTTGTGCAACAGACTATATACGAAAACAAATATAGAATCGAATATTACTGATAATTTCCATAAATGGATATATAGCGCAAAATATTTCTATACACTGCATTGCCACAGTCCTCAAAAATAATTAAACATAAATGTAGGGGAAACCCTTCATAGCAATTGTCATTATCCAGTTCCCTTACGGGGAAACTGGTCCCCCTCCTCTCACTCTCCACATTAAAAAACGGCCTTGTTTCTCATTTGCTCAGTGTTCCCCACTGAGCAACTGAGGCACAAGGCCGTTTTTTAAAATAAATAACTTCTTTTTTTTTTTCAAATTAATAACTAAATAAATAGAAAAAAGGCTTGCCTTTTTTTCTCTCTTAATCTTTGGGCCAAGATCAAAGTGAAATTAATTGGTCCTTGGTTAATGCGGAAGAATCCCTCCATACTGAAACAATTACTATTTTATCTTTTTGGATACTCCCGGAGTGCTTCCTTTTTGCCCTTGTTTTAGGAGAGTCGCCCCCCCCACACACACACACATCAAAAACGACGTTGTGTCTAATTTGCTTTCATGGGGAAGCAAATACATATCTAAATAAATAGAAAAAAGGGTTTTTAATATGAATATCAAAACACAACCCCCCCCCAAATTTCTAGACTATTGAAGTATTAAAAAACAATAAAATTTATATTAAATTATTTCAATGTACTCCTACAACCGTGAAAAAGATATTAAGACAAGTGTACAACACCATAAAATATTGATACTGGGAAACTACATATATACAGATGTATAGCATATATTGGGAGAATAGAAATATCGTAAATACCGGACTGTTGATAAGGGAAACGTGTATCTTGGCTGTCAAGATCTTTGAAAATTTATTTTTATTTACCGTCTCTCCTGCTGAAGAGCTTACTAGACGGTAAAATTCTAATTAATTATTATCTGGCTATGTACCAGCTATAACTATAATAGTTTAAAACGGACGATTGTTTAAATACTTTTTATCTTTTGACTAAACAGTCACGCTTATACATTATTTTATCTGAAGGTTTTGGAGACTATTCATGTCCGTTTAAAGAGACCGTCTCTATCTAAACAAACGAATTGTCTTTGGGGTCTGGGCGGGATTAGTCTCTAAGGCGTTTCTTCCCCATTGTATAATTATCATATATTTATAGATATAGTTTAGTCGTTCCCTCATTTTTTTTTCTTTGCGGTAGTTGGATTTTATTTTAGTCGTTTTAATACGTTTCCTTGTTGATAAAAAAAAAGAACATTCGATTCAGCTTTGAAAAGTGAAAGCGAAACCTGGTTGGCCGACTCTATCCCCTAATTTATTTATTTTTTATTCAACCTCTATTAAATGTTTTCCCTCCCTCCTTCTTTTTACCATGGATACAAACAAAACTTGGTTCTGCATAAAGCCTTCACCGTATAAGCATGTCATCCGTGTGGATTTCCGGCCAACTTAGTTGTTGTGGTGGAACTCATGCGTCCAAATCGACAGGATGATCCATTTTATATATATATATATATATATATATATATATATATATATATATGTGTGTGTGTGTGTGTGTGTGTGTGTGTGTGTGTGTGTGTGGGTGTGTGGGTGTGTGTGTGCGTGTGTGTGTACAGGGTGTCTAAAAAGTCATTGAAAGGTTTTGAACTTCAATAGATTCTCTATTTTTTACTATAGCATTCTGTAATTTAAACACAATCTGACTAAGACATTGGGATTTTAGTTTTTGATGCAAAATTCAAACAATTTTTATTTATGAAAATTACTGTTTTTTAAATGTTGCCCATTTTCAGTTTCGTATATTTGTGCTTTTTCTAAAACATTATATAATATAGGTGCGTGAAATATTCGTTGATCATCATTCAATCCAGGGCAACATCGGGTTTCCCTGCTAGTATATATATATATATATATATATATATATATATATATATATATATATATATATATATATATATAAATGTATAAAAAAGAATACAAAAAGCATAAAAGCTTTAACTTTTCTTTATTCGTTTTCAATTGGTGATGTGCAGGAATACAAAATAATATTATGAAAAAAAAATTGAAAAGCTTTTTTTACAAGTACATATTTTTCGACCGATCCTTCAGTCTTCATCGGTGTAGTGAAAGTCACTATATATATATATATATATATATATATATATATATATATATATATATATATATATATATATATATATATATTATATTTATTAAAGTGAAATTGTCTGTCTGTCTGTGTATCTGTGTGTCTGTGTGTGTACATTTCCCTACGCAATAACTCTGTGAATTTTCAGTCTTCGGACTCGAAATTTGATATACAAGGTACTGTGATTGGGGAAAATCGGTGTGATAGGTTTTCGGCCAGAAATTTAGCTATTAAAGGGTCAAAGTTTAACGATTTGACCTTTGAGAACTCTACCGAACTCCTCCGACAATTTGGGAGCTAAACACTTGAAATTTTAGATATAGGTTCCTTGCACATGGATCTAACTTAATAACTTTATTTGAGCCCAAAACAATAAATTTTAAGGGGTCATAATAGGGGTCAAATAAAAAAAATTGACCACTTTTTTTTTTTTGTTGCTCAACATACATCTCCAAATACCCGGGCAACGCCGGGCACCCATGCTAGTATATCTATAAAAGTGAACGTGTCTGTGTGTCTTTATATTAATATGTCTGTGTGTCTGTGTACATTTTCCTTCGCAATAACTCTGTCAATTTTAAGTCTACAAACTCGAAATTTGATATACAGGGTACTGAGATTTGGAAAAAGCATTGTGATCGGTTTCCGGCCAGAAATTTGGCTGTTAAGGGGTCAAAGTTTAACGATTTGACCTTTGAGTACTCTACCAAACTCCTCTGACAATTTGGGGTGCAAACACTTGAAATTTTATATATAGGTTCCTTGGAAATGGATCTAACTTAATAACTCGATTTGAGCCCAAAACAATAAATTTTAAGGGTTCAAAGTTAAAATTTTTTTTTTTTTTGTTCAGCATACACCTCCAAACAACCGGGCAACGCCGGATACCCATGCTAGTATATATATATATATATATATATATATATATATATATATATATATATATATATATATATATATATATGAAAGAGTCTTTCCTTTTTTTGCTAATCCATCGATAACACAAAGCAACAATTTAATTATATTTTTTCATCTCTCTCAGTGGCATTTTACTTTCTTTTTTTTTTACTTTTTTACTTTCTTGCTTTTTTTTTTCACAAAAATTAGAACTAAATAAATTTAAATTTAATCATTTCAAGTTATGATTTCCGTTCAAATTCCTGGGAAAACAATGAAGAAAATTTTGACACGGTTTAAGGATTTTTTTAAATTTCTTTAATGACACATTAATTATGTCATTTCTCCCACTTTTGCTTCTTTTTTTTTTTCTTTTTCAAAACTCTGTAAAATAAATATTTGAAAAATTCCGGAGATGCAGAAAAATAAACACACTTCCGTTTGAATAGTGGTTTTAATTCATAATTCTAGCATTCCTTCTTGAGTTTTAATCAACCACCGTATTTGAAAATACTAGAGACGGTCAAGAGGTCACAGATGGTTAACTTTATTCGTTAGAAAACGATGCTATTAGACGTATGCAGCCCTTGAACCGTTCTCAAGTGGTCAGTTTGATTAAAAGAAAATATCATTTTTGATAATTACGCTCGTCAGATTTTAAAGGACTTACAGAGTGATTCCCCTTGAGATGAGAATAAATGCCTGCCTGTCTGGATGTATTAACTTACCATTCTTTGTGCGAAGTTTGACACAAGGTCATGTGAGCTTTTTAAAAGCTGTGTAGAAAAAGATTTGCAGTATCTTTCAAAACTGCTTCATTGATTAGCAATAAATTAAGCCCTTCTAAAATAAAGAAGATAAAGCCTGGCAATGTGCAACTCTTAAGACTGTCGGACTGATTATATTTATTCGTGCGTAATGTTTCAATAAATTTTACAAAAGATTCCTGAACAAATTACACAACAAATGCGACACAAGGTCAGATTAGTTTGGGTGGAGTGAAAATGGCAGGAACACTAGAGGAAGACCTCCAATCTGTAGTGGAGTATCGACAAAAATGGATGGTTACATTCAAGGCTGCCAAGACTAACCTTGTTTCCTTCAATAATTACAAGAAACCTCTACCAGCAATAGGAATGGCCAAGAACACATTACCTGAAAGTACTTCCTTTAAACTCCTCGGCCTAACGTTTACAGGGAACATGAACTGGAATAGATAAATTGAGAGCATTGCCAAGAATGCTGCGATGAAGGTGGGCTCTCTCTAGCGTGCTAGAAAACTATTTACGCCTGAAAGCATCCTGTACCTCTATAAATCCACCATTCGTCCATGTATGGAATACTGTTGTCACATTTGGGCTGGTGCATCTGCTACTTGTCTCTCGCTCCAGGACAGGGTTCAGAAGAAAGTCGTTAATCTGATAGGCCATGAAGTGTCATCTAGGCTTCAGCCTCTGTCCCATCGACGAACAGTTGTATCCCTCTACCTGCTCTACGAGTATTTTAATGGTGAATGCTCTGACGAACTACAAGCACTTGTACCTCCTCGACGTGAATACCCCCGACAAACCCGACAAACAGCTTAATCCCACCCCTTCACAGTAGAGTTCCCAACTACTTCTACTCCAATAGTTTCTTCTACAGAACTGCTAGACTTTGGAACTCCCTTCCGGGATTCTGCTTTCCCAACTGTACCGATATGCAGAAGTTCAAGTATAATGTGAACAGACATCTTACAACTCCTCTCCTCTCATAATACCGTGCAACTTATGTTCTCAATAATAATCAACGTGGCACTGTGCCTTGTTTGGAGTGAAAATTAAAAAAAAAAAAACATTGACAAAATACTGGTGGAAGCATACCCAATAAATGTCACCAATCGTATGAAAATGCAATATTCTTTCATTATTTTGTTTAATTTTCGATTTTTAAGGGATTATTGCGGAGAGCTAACGATAATCATGATTATTTTCCGTCCTAACTGAAACAAGTGAACACATGATTTCTTTTGAACCGAATAAACGCTTTAAAATATCTTAAAACACAACAAAATTTATCTAAATATGTAGAAGAATAACTTTCATTGCGTTTGACAACATTTATTTGTTGTATATTTAATTTACACCCTGTTTTGTTTGACTGTTGTGTAAATGTCCCAAAATATATTTGAAACTAGTCGAAATTTACATCGTCCGAAACAATTTTGTAAATAACAAAGATGAGAATAGTAGCCCGACTGTCGGACTCTAAATTCAACAATTTTTAAATTTTTTTTCACGTTAATCTCATCGATTTCAAACTTAACTTTCAGATTAAAAAACATTCAAAAAAAATATATGGCTTTTATCGTCGGGATAAGTTTTCAATTATAACGATTTTCTAAATTGAACACGTACTTTGTGACCATCAGTAATCACCAAGAAAAATATTGCGACTTTCTTACGCCACCACCTCTCTCTCTCTCTCTCTCTCTCTCTCTCTCTCTCTCTCTCTCATCTATCTTATCTATTCCATCCGCGTCGTCTCGCTTGAAAGAATCCCAACAATAATAAAATTCCCACTCCTAAAATGGACCTTTTGCAAAATTTTACGGAAAAGTATGTGTTACAGTAAAGTTACATTAAAGTTAGACCCGTTAGATTGTTAGATGTTTTTATTTATAACCCAAAAAACGCTTTTTGTTTGTTTGTTTGTTTGTTTGTTTGTTTGTTGTAATATACGATTAAACTTTGCATTCAATTTTGTTTGAATTGAAAATTTTTAGAATTTTTTTCTGGCGCTAAAATAGGACATTACTACGATATTCATTTACAGCATACTCAAAAACCTGTAAAAGTTGTCATCTTGGAAATAAAGTAAAAACATTACCCTTACCCCTTTCTTTAAGACGGGTTATAAACACCGGTCGCGTGAGGGAGTCGCTATATTTTTTCTTGGTGATGGCGGATGGCTACTAAGTACGTGTCCAATTTAGAACATTATAATTGAAAACTGATTCCTATCGGTAAAAGTCAATTTAAATTATTTTATTTATTTATTTTTTTTTTTTTTTTAATCTGAAACTTAAGTTTGTAATCCAGGTGATTAACGTGAAAAAAGAAAGAAAAAAGTGTAAACTCTGGAATTTAGAGCGGGGGTCAATTTCCTAAACGTCTCCAGTCCGAATAATTCAAATTATCAATCCTCATCGGAAATAAAAAAAAAATAATAATAAAAAAATTATTTGAGAAAAAATGCTGAAACACATTATCTTTTCTCTGTTATTTCTTCTTCCACTAAAAAATATTATACACATTTTAAACAAATCTTTTTTAAAAAGTAATAGCATAAAATAAGCTCGTGCATTATTTAAGATGACCACAAAACTCACACACACTAACTTTTTTTTTTAATAATATTGTAATTTATATCTGTCTAAAAAAGTGAAATAAAAATTTATTATAAGACAAGAAATTTGCAAAGTTATCAAAAACTTGGTGAGATATATTTTATTTAAATGTTCATCAGATTTTGCATTGCAGATGTAAGGGAGATAACTCGTTGCTTTTTTTTCATGTAGAATTAATTCCCTTGGCATCTCATAATTTAAAATTACAATCAAGATTTTGGTGAGATGAATAGCAATATTATATTAATTTTTTTATCCGGCCATCAGGACAGAATCAATGTGTAGTATTTGTTTTGAAAAATCCTTCACGACTGAAAAATTTTTTTTTCTAAATTTTGTTCGTAATTCACAATTTATATATTTGGGAGGTTTTTTTTATGTATACTCTCATTAAAAACCGACCTTTTGTTTAATTTTGACCTTCTTGAGATCAGGGTATATATGGATATATACTTTTTATCCACCCTTCGAGTTAAGATCAAAGTTTAGTATCTGTTTTCTCAGGAACTATAGTTTAACGTATCAGCTTAGGTACGGGCAAAAAGGATGGAATAAAGATAGAGGGACATAGTTTTGAAAGCCGATTTATCATAATTTTTTTGTAGGTTTCCAACTATTGTTTTTATTGTATTTCAAAGATTAAAGAGTAAAGTTATTTTCAAAAAGTAAAAAAGTATTTGTATACGTGAAAAAGAAAAGTTATGAAAAATATTTTCACGGCGAGCAAACTAATTCAGCAAAATTTTGAAGTTAAATAAATTAATTGTAAGTATCCTTCTATATATTAGTTTTTCTAGGTCTATTTCAAAGATAGTTAGTAAGTTAAATGATAAAAAAACATCTTGTTTGTACAAAAAAAATAGCTTAATTAGGCCCCCAAAGCGAGAGATTTTCGCTTCGTTCAATCAAAACAAAAGAAAAAAGAAATCCTCGTCATATGTATTATATGGAAGCCCCAAACCTCAGCAAGTCGAAACGCTGTCTGAAAATGACATCAGGTAGTTAAAGGTAAGTAGGAGGGGGAGGGGTTTGTTTTCTCCACCAACCGCCCACCCACCCCTGCCGTGCGCCCGTACATTTCTATCGTGAACATTTGTATGTTTTTACCATTTTTAATTTAATCATTTTCAATGTTCCTGTTTTTAAACTAATTATTTTTTCAAGATTATATAAAAATTATGTAACGCAGGAAGTTGCATATGCATGCAAGCAAGGAAAATATCAGAATTTTACACATAAAAATTCTGCGAAACCTGTAATCTAAAAACAAAAGTATAAATATTTTTTGCAATTATATATTTTTGTGTGAAAATATTAAGTAACCAATGCTTAATTCAATGGTAATGTCGGTAGTTCGAGAAATTAATTTTTCTTCAAGTTATATCGAATTCATTAATGCGATCTTCAGATGCTTTTTTCGTAATGTTCCTGTAATTTGTTTTTAATTGTCACAATTTACGATGCTTTAATTTCATAAAAAAAAGCAAAAATAAATTAATGTATTTTTTTTACTTCTGAAAGCCATAATTTTAGTAAAGGTGTTTTTGTTTAAACAAAACAATACATTTACATTAAGATTTAAATAAACATAATAAGCTCATTATATTCCGTGATCATTATTTTATAAATACTGAATATTTCATTCAAATTGGTTAATTTCCTGATTTTTGGCGAATTTTAAATTAAAGGGAGGGGGGTCCAAATGTTTATATATTTTGAGCATCGGCATGCATTTTGCACGTACCTACATTAGCTCCTTTTTCTTTTGAAGGGTCGATTTATTGACTGTCGACTGAGATGTCTCCATTTTTTAGGGATTGCCGAGGGGATTGTACAGATATATTTTTGATAATGCCTTATCAGAGAAAGGATGAATTTTCCTCACTTTAAAAATGGCATTGTGTCAAACTTGGACCTTGTGCGAAGGTAAGTAAATAGAAACATATTAAGCATTGTATGTCTCAAACAAACACTCGACGGTGTCCATTGGTTTGTTGTTTGTTAGTCGTGTAAGAAAGAGAGATGCGGACATGTAGAGATATCCAAGTGGGGGGGGTTGAAAATAAGAGAAAAAGGGGACAAAAATGTGAAATAAAGGGAAAATGAAGCGAAAAGAAATGGGAAACAAAGAAAATGAAAGAAAGAAAAGAAAGAGAAATTACGAGAAGAAAAAGAGAGGCGATAGAAAAAAAAACAATAAATAGATTACAAAAAGCAAAATAGAAAACTGAAAAGAACACAAAATAACAAAAAATAACAAAAAATAAAGAGAAAAACGAATAAAGAAGAAAAACATTCAAAAAAAGAAATAGAATGAATTCAAATATTAATTTACTTGTCAGAAAAAAAAACATCATCATCACAAATATTACTTAATAAGAAATTAATTATCTCCCTTTATAGTCGCTCTATATCAGTTAAAAATCATTAAAACCAGAATTTTTTTTAAAAAAACATGGTTGTCTGTTTACGGTTTCAAGATGGCTATTTATTATATATATATTTTTTTTTAAGTCACGTTAGGCGGAGACTATAAGTTCTTTTTTATTATAGTTTATTTTTATTTATTTATTTTTTAAATGTGTAATGTTTCTTTATAATTTATATAAAAATTATTCAGAAAAAAAACACAAAATAAAACAATTTGTTCTGTTGAATTTTCATAGAAAAAAATCTAAATTTTTTAAAATTAATTCTTTTTTGCTTTAAAGGGTTAAAATAATTTGCTAAAAATTGTTGGAAATTCGTCGGTATTTGTTTTATTTTATTTTTTTATTCATTTTATTTAGAATGTTCTTTTTTATAAAATTAACAGTTATCGTCAAATTTACACGGGTTCTGCTTTAAATAAATTATTTAAATGCTAACAGACACATGTTTCACACTTACGCAATCATCAGTGCAGAAGATGATGACCAACGGTGGTCGAAGGATTCGAACTCGCCACGAAGCAACCTTTGATACCATTAGCAAAGAATATACTTCAGGGCCACCGTTCACCACTACAAAGTTGAGTGAAAGCTTAATGTTTTATACACAACATCTTGGATTAATCAAGTAACAGGAAGCCACGATCTCGCTAGCTGACCGACTTTTTTAATTTACCAAACAGTGTGCAATTCTAAGAATGTTTACTTCTTAAAGAAGCGGCAAT
>NC_136522.1:49571459-49576459 GCF_053919585.1 Euprymna scolopes | reverse complement strand
AAGTAAGAAAAACAAACAAATGTAGACACTCAAGCATACCTGTCTACATTTGTTTGTTTTTCTTTTTTTACTTCCATAAAAAAAATCTCTCTCTCTCTCTCTCTCTATATATATATATATATATATATATATATATATATATATATATATATATATATATATATATATATTAATATATATATATATATATATGTATATATAAACCATGCTGGAATAAAAGTAGATAAAATTGTTCTCCGTGTGAAAATTAATTTGTGAAACAGTTCACCTTTTGCACACAGTAATCAAATTATTAACAAACTTTATTATAATAGATTTTCTTTGGTCTTTAATTTTAACGCATCTTTATAGATGTCCATTTTATTTATTTATTCATTTTTTTTTGTCCTTTGTAATTCTAACGTTACACTCCTTTCAGTGGGCAGAAGGGATAGGTGAGTAAAGTCCGGTTTACCTGAAACACCTTGAAATAGGTAATGATTACCCTTCATAGAAAGCACTCCTTCAAAACTCAGTTTAAAACTGTAAACAAAAATAAGGAATTACTGAATTAGAAATGTTTAACAAGTTTTTGTTTTGTTTTGGGTATTTTTTAGAAAGGAGTCACCACTCATCGGAGGCCACTCGAGGATAAGTGTACGATAATGAATGGGATAATATCGTAGTAATCGTTAGTAGTGGAAATTTTATTACTTAAGGGGGCGGTTCATCAAGAATTTGTTTACGTTGGACTTGAAGACGATCATATTGTAGTAAGCTGAAAAGCGGTGAAACCGAAGAGATTTTCACAAGCGTGCAGTTTCTTTTTCCTTTTTTTATTTTACAAGGGAATCACCACTTATCAAGGCCCAGAGGCCACTCCAGGATAAGGGTTACAATGTGTACAGTGATCAAAGGGATAATATCATAATAATCGTTAGAAGTGTAAATTTGGTAAATTGAATTAATTAAGAGGAACGGCTTATCAAGAACTTGTTAACATTGGACTTGAAGACGGCCATATTGTAGTCAACTGGAAAGAAGGTAAATGGAAGAGAGTTCCACGGGTGTCCAGTTCTAAGAAGCTTTGTTTATGGAATCTAGGTTTAGGTTTAGGCAGAGATAAGAGTGGGAGAAATTATTGATAGTGTTTACAGTCAAAAGCGTGCTTCTCGTGGACTTTTTGCGAAGGCGGACCATAGATTGGAGGTCAGACGAGCACTTGCCATAAAAACCATAAAACAGAGACAGGCTTGCAAAAGAAAGCTTTGTTCATAGAATCACCGTTTAGGTTTTGGCACAAATAAAGGGTAGTTTCAGCTAGACGAGTGTTTTTCGTGAACGTTTGGCATGGAGGGGCCATAAATTGGAGCTCAGGCGAGCATTTGCCATGAAAATAGTGATAATGCAGAGACAGGCTCGCAATATTTTATTTTTCTGTGGGAAAGAACTTCGTTATTTAAGTGTCTCAATTAATTCACTTGTTTTTTTTCCTTAGTTTTTTTTTAAATATATTAATTAGTCGCTAAATAAAATCAAGCTACGTGAAAATAAAACCATTGTATATGAGAACATTAATATTTGAAAGATAATTCAAAAAAACGTTCTTTAAAATGTAGTTTTTTACAAACGCTTCACAACAACTGGTTTGAACGAACTAAATTGCACTTCTGGAACTCGCCCCAAGTGCTAACAACGAGCTTCTTAATGAGGTCTATGGGTTTCTGCTTGACCCCGTCTGACTGTTCGTTCTTTTCAGACGGGCATTCTCGTTAGAATTCAAAATGTACTTTTCTTCCTTCTACGAGTGTGTGTGTGTGTGTGTTTGTTTGTGTGTGTGTGTCTGTGTGTGTGTGTGTGTGTGTGTGTGTGTGTGTGTGTGTGTGTGTGTGTTATAATGTTTACTTTAGATACGTCTAAGCATTTCTCGAAAAGGATCCGTCTGTCGGTTGTTCTGTCACACGTAATTAAATCCTTACATCTAAGTTAAATAGGCGATGCGTCCAAGCGATACTTTAAGAGACTCTGATTGTCTATCGCACATCACGTGTGCCACAGCTTATCAAGGCCCAAAAGCCACTCGGAAATAAGGATTAATAAGTGTCATCTGACTGGTGAGACAGCACCCCGATGATCTATAATGGAAGAACTTAAGATCGGTTTAATTATTTAAGAGGCCGGCTCAACAAGAACTTGCTTACATTAGACTTGAAAACAATCATGTTATAGTCAGGTGGGAAGCACCCCCGCGGTACTGTGTTCCACAACCGTTTAGTTTTCAATGCATATAGAGAGCAAAGGCTATCATTGAGAGCTGCTGTAGATATACGAGTGTTTGTTATGAATGTGAGTGTCTGTTGTGAAGGAGAGGGGTTCATAGATAGAAGCTCAGTCGAGCAGTTGCCATGACAAAAACGATAGTGTATAAATAGACTCGCAATATTTCTTCTGTGAGAAAGTAGGGAGGAAAACATATCCTTCATCAGATAAGAGTGGAATCGTATCAGAAATAAGTAGTAGTAGTAGTAGTAGTAGTAGTAGTAGTTACTCACTAGGAGTATTTACAAAGGATATCATCAAAGATTTCCCTTGAGGGAAACTTCTGGTGTTCTCTAGAGTCTGATTATCTACATATTAATAGGATAGTGTGCGTTATATATTTTCTGTGTCACGCTTACATCCGAGTGGCTGTCGTTTAATTGTCATGGACTTCCATTTCTGGTAATAAATAATTTTATCAGGAATTCTTCCTTAGTGATGGTTTCGGTTTCGATTATAGCTGATGGCACTCCAGTAACCTATTATATATATATATATATATATATATATATATATATATATATATATATATATATATATATATCGATTTCGATTATAGCTGAAGAAATTCAAGTTATCAAAATATATATACATATGTTTTTCATAAGTATTAATTTCGGCTCTGATTCAGTAAAGTAAACACACACACACACACACACACAAGTCATCATCTATAATATAAATCTCACCTGTCTGTTTAAATGTATGTATGTATGTATGCATGTATGTATGTATGTATGTATGTATGTATTAACCCTTTTTTGGGGGTCAACGGCCAACTAGCACCGTGTGTGTTTGTGTGTATGTATGTGTGTGCCATGGTGGAGAGGGCTCCGGTAAGCCGTGGTGAAGGCAACCTTTCTAGGAGAAGCAAATCTCTGATTTAAAAAACCATAAAGCGGGAGACCAGTACCCGCATTAAGCTGGTCTGCAATTTAACTTGTTGCTGGCTATCATGCTCTTGCTTGTTGCTGGATCTAAACATCTTGAACCGAGAGAGAGACTTAGCTGTCGTACAAAGCTAAGACGCAGTAACATCATCTGTGTATAGATACTCCCTCAGGCATTTGTCTATAAAAATGGTCCTGTGGCAATGGAAGTCGTTTTCGGGCTCATGGACTTTACGTGTCTGAGGGAGTGGCACTCGTCTGACAAGACGTTGCAATCATCAATGTATGTATGTATGTATGTTTGTTTGTTTGTACAGATTTTCACGTTCTTACTTATTACTTACTACGTTTCTTCCAATTTTCGGATTTTAATAAAGTCAAAACGGACTTTATTTCCTTTTGACGAATTGATTGTTCTTTTCTTCTGATGGGTTAAGGGTATAATAACTTCACTGATCGATATAATAATTAAGTGATTGATTTTGCGCTACGAAACAGGAATAAATTATAAGATGGTCAACATCATGAACTTTGGAATATAGTCGTCTGTCATTTATTCACTAAATTGCTCTATAATTACATTGAGCTTCTTAAATAAGGATTGGTCTATGTTAAAATAAAATAGATTTTCGCAGAAATATATATGTGTGTGTATGTATGTGGGCGTGCGTGTGTCTGTGTGTCTGTTTACCAACGCCCATATCTAGAAAGATACTATGCGTATATAAAAAAAATTATATTATATTTTTATTATATACATTATCTGTATTTTTTTTTTTTTTTTTTTTTTTTTTGCTAATAAAGGTTTTTTGGAAAAAATCTATTAATATTTCATATTATAAGAATTGGTTCATAATTTTTTTTAATGTTTTTATTATGTAATTTTTTCTTCAGTAATTTTGTCTATTACTATTATAAAATTAACTTTCCATGTATCGATTTAAATTCTATAATAATATATATGTCTGTTTTAATTACTCTTTGTAAGCATGAAAATGAATACTACCTATTTTATTATCGCTACTTCAAGTGAAACATTTCCTTTTTTCCCGTCTCAGAAATCAGAGAGTTCTCAGAAATCAAGGAGAACCTGGGACTGACACTTGGACTCTATATGAGATACATAGATATTCGAATGTTCCATTTAGTTTCTTTATCTCTCAAGCAATGAATTAGTAAAGAAATTGAGAGCATAATTTTTCTTCTTTCTATTAACCATTTTTCTCTTTTCGATTAACCATTTTCATATGTTGTAGTATATCTTTCATTTTGGTCCCTTGGTCTTACTGGATTCCAGAACAAGAATTCCAGTCTGGTGGAGTATCCAGCTTCGTGATGTTACTTGAGGTAGCATCATTTGAAGAAGGGGCACCATACCTCGTAAAAGCTTATGTAAGTGTTATGTGGAAATGTGGTAATTAACCCGAAACATTCTACATAAGGAACAGAGTCACTGGATTTCACCGGACCCTTGTAAAACAGAGACTTCCCCCTAAACGTTAACACCCTGTATTTGTCTCTATGTAAATACGTAAATAAACTTCTCTTTCAGTATTAAAACCACAGAGTATATTTATTTATGTCTTTTACGGAATACTTTATCTTTGATTGTCGAATAATAGGCCACCTTAAGATATATCAGTAAGTTAGCCATAGAAAGGAGACCTTTTTGGGGCAGAGAATATTATGTGATTTTGAATATTTGGTCAGGGTTTACTTCTAGGGAATAGTATCCTCATACCAGATTGTTCTTGCAAACTCTTGTACTGAGAGACCCTAGATGCTCAAGGATAGTGTCTAGTAGGCATTTCA
>NC_136522.1:49486459-49566459 GCF_053919585.1 Euprymna scolopes | reverse complement strand
TTATGTACTTATTAAATAACGTATATTGATCAAGTATTTTTTTTTTCATCTAAAAAAAAATACTTGATCAATTAATTGATTTTTGGAATATGACATTTTCCTTCCAAGACGGGTACGTACACCATAAAAAAAATTTTCTGTATATATATATATTTTTTTAATTAAGTCGAACATTTTATTTTTACTCACGTTCATCTTTAACAAATCATACCGCCACTTGGGCATAAAAGGGTTACTATTTTGGAACATGCTTAGGAAAAATTAGCAAGATGTTAGTTTACATTACATTTAAACTTCTGCATATCAGTACAGTCATGGAAGCATGTAGCAGGAAGGAAATTCCAAAGTTTAGTTCTTCGAGTGATGGAAAAATTAGAGTAGAAAGCTTTCTGGCATTTAGGGATCTCAACAGTGAAGGGATGATATTTTGTTGCTAAGCAGGTTTATTGGGGATATGTACATCGTGGGGGCAATTGTACTATGAGTTCATCAGAGCACATTCTAGCAAAATACCTGTAAAACAAGTACAGAGGTTGACATTGCGACGATGGGACAGGATTTGGATCTTAAGTAACAAAGTGGGACCGTTTAGATTGAAAACTCGTTTTGGAACCTTTGTGGGGGTAGAGGAAACCTCTCAGGTACGAGTAGTCATTTAGCTCGATAGAATAAGCCCGCCTTATTCGCAGCAGCCTTGGCAATGCTCTCGATGTATTTATTCCAACTCATGTTCCCTGTGAACGTTAAGTACTTTCAGGTAATGTATCTTTAACCATAGCAATTGGTGGTTGAGAAGTTTGCTTGTAATTATTAAAAGAAAACGAGTTTAATCTTGGCAGTATAGAAAGTTACCATTCATTTTTTACCCCATTCCGCTACAGACTGGAGGTCTTCCTCTAGGGTTTCCGCCATTGCTTTGGAGATGTGTCCATTCGTTTTCCCCTCGTGCCTGTTATAGAGACTGGTGTCGTCAGCAAATATGCTCATTTGATAGACAATTTTATCAAGAAGGTAATTTATGAATATCAGGAATAATAAATTGAGCAACGAGATGACTGCCCAAATTACATTTAGACTTCGGCAGGTTAATACATAGATTAAGAAGGAAACAGGAATATAATTCCAAAGTATAGAAGTCCGAGATAAGAATCTATTAGAATTGAAGGCTTCCGGGTGCCTAGAGATATCAACAGTAAAGGGATGGGATTTTGCTGCTTGCCAAGTAAGTCGGGAATATGTAAGTCGAAGGTGCACAAGTGTTACATCTGTCTTCATTTTTCTTACATTTTTTCTATTTTAGATGCATCTATGCAACTATGTTAGAGGCGATGTTTGTCCGCCTATCACACTTGAGTTTTAAACATGCATTTACATTCGTATTTTTTGACAAAGTACAAAACCGGTTTCAAAATCTAGTAGCCAGTGTCCTTTTTTCATCCTAACTATCTCTTTCTCACAGAAGAGATGTAGCGAGGCTATATCTGCTATATCATTTTTTTCTCATTCAGAAACCAACTTAATTAATACAACAAAAATACAGGAAATACAGACAGATCTTTATGATCTACGTAACGAATGTCATGGAACGAGATGTCATATTTCAAAAATCACATAAATTGATCCAGTATTTTTTAAAAATTCTTTTACTAAGAAACTCGAATTTTATGACATGCGAGAAAAGTATAAGCTGCCGTGTTTTTTTAGAATGTTTTAAAATTCAAGGGCGACAATACAATTCAACTCACAAAAGCAGATTCTATGAAAATATTTATAAAACATCCATAGAGATGCAATATTGCGACGATCGGTCAGGGGTTGGAGCTAGATTGGCTTTTTCAGAATCTATTATGTTTGATGTATGTTTTTTGTCTTTTTTTTTGTTTTATTACCCTGTCTAAGAGGAGACTAGTGGTAGATGTACCAGCCAAGATGTGGTAACAATATTCCATGCATGGGCGAATGGCGTTTCTTTTTCTTTTTTTTCTTCTTTTGTGTGTGTGTGTGTGTGTGTGTGTGTGTGTGTGTGTGTGTGTGTGTGTGTGTGTGTGTGTGTGTGTGTGTGTGTGTTTTAAGATATAGAATACTCTCTGGTATAAATACATTTCTTGCATGGTAGAAGAGCCTCCATGTTCATTGTGGGAGCCAAGGAAATGTCTTAAATGCATTGGTTCCAATTCGCGTTGCCTGTGAATATTAAGCTAAGGAGTTTGAATGAGCATCAGCCTCTGTCCCTCCGTTATGTAAGCTCACAGAGCGGAAAATTGTTAATTGTGTATGTTAAATGGACGCATCTTAGGAATGGATTCTTTATCGCTGTCTTTTCCTCTCTTCCTTCCTTCTTTCTTTATTTCTCCCCTTCATTTATTTTCCTCCTTATATATTTTTTGCTATCTTTTTCTTGGCTCTCTTCATGAAATGTATGCAGCAAAAATGTGTAGGCAACCGCAGATCCATAGATTATAAACGTCTATTTTATTTAATGAAATATATATATATATATATATATATATATATATATATATATATATATATAGTAATGTGATTTATAATTTAAAATTTAAAAATTTAAAAATCAAATTCTAATTAAATTAAAAATCAGTTTCATAAGAAGGAACAACAACAAAATCAATTATCTGTACGATCGTTTCGGAAAACAATGCTTTTTATTGTGGTATACATCAAGTTATGTAGAACAATTATATATAGTTTTTTGGTAAGCAAGGTCTCCTCATCAGCAAATTTAGGAGGGTTTTTATTGAAAATTTCAAAAAAAGAAAAATTAAAAGGTAAATATCTCTATATATTTTTAAATCAAATTTATTATGTAAATTAAAAAATATATATTTTTCTCTACTTATTTCTATCTCTAACCCATATTAATTTTCTTATAAATTTTAAATCCAGACCTTTTATTTCAATTTTTCAGATTTATCTGCCTTACTTTTAATGCTAGGTTTATTTATGGTGTCTTTTAAATTCAATAAAAACCCTCCTAAATTTGCTGATAAGCAGACCTTGCTTACCAAAAAACTATATATAATTGTTCTACATAACTTGATGTATACCACAATAAAAAGCATTGTTTTCCGAAACGATCGTACAGATAATTGATTTTGTTGTTGTTCCTTCTTATGAAACTGATTTTTAATTTAATTAGAATTTGATTTTTAAATTTTTTAATTTTGTTAAATGTTTAAATTTTTAAATTTTAAATTATAAATCACATTACTTAATATTGAATTAGCTCTAGGACATTTAACTATCGAGCTTATTATATATCTAAATTACAACGAGCACTTTCTATTTCCTGTATTTTAATTAAACTAGTAATTTCACTGTTACATTAAAATACACTCAGCTCTTTAGACTATTGTTCTAATCTCCTTTAAATTATATATATATATATATATATATATATATATATATATATATATATATATATATATATATATATAAAGTCGTAGCGTTCGTGTGTGTACTTGTCTGTGTGTACAACTCCCATGTTCGAAGAAATATAAAGGCGAAATGTGTGTACACCTCTCCTGGTCCAGAAATATTAATGCCCATGATGGGACACTTCTGTCAAAGGAGAAATCATATTCTATGCGTAATTTCTATCTATAGGATTCTTCAAACCACATCTACCTTGATTGCGTTACGGTCATTAGCATACTACATTAAATTAAATCCATTTAAATTATTAACTCCATGATATTACTTATTCCACATAATAGCATCGTCTCAACTGCATTATTTAAAAAATATAATTTAAACTTTAATTATTTAGTTTATTTTCATTTCAATTTATATTTGATTTGCCTTATTTTATCTGAAATCTGAAACCGTTTAACTTTCAAATCAGAAAACCAAAGGGGGATAACTGCTAGTTTAATTCTTTATTATTTTTATTTTTAATTCGGAGGTAATTTTTTTCGCTTATTTTTAATTTTTAAGTAACTTTTTTTATTTGTTATTGTTGGGTTATCCGTTTCTTACACTGTATATAATATATATAATAATATATATCTTATATATAATATATATAATAATATATCTTGGGTCATATAAACTATAAGTACACCGATATAATTCATAAGTGTTTTTTTGAAAATCTTCTGCTCCAGAATACATCATTTTCCCTTATTTTAAACACCGGTGCTCGGGAGAAGGGGGTATGGGGTTAGAGAAAAATAATCCAAACTGATGTCCTCATTTACTTGCATCCCAACGAGGGCAGAGTTAGTTAGACACAGGGCCAATTTTCCATGTGAGCAAAATCTATCATCCGATGCATTATCTGCTCCTTTTTTTATACAATTTAATCGGTGTTGCCCAGGATTTATAATAATAATTATACATTAGCAAGTGTGTTTAATTGCCTGCGAAACAGATTTTCTTTATAATTTATTTAATATCTTAAATTAAAAATGACCACTTTTTACGACGTGACTCAGCATCGTTTAACCCCTAAAAAAATTAAGACCTACTTTTTGGGCCTGATATGTTTAAACAGTCTTTATAAATAATATGAAAGAAGAAATTTCGAAAAATAAAAAAAAAATTAATATTTAAGCGTGGGGATCACTTTTTTTTATAAATTTAACGTAAAATGACCACCCACTTTTTGGCCACAAAGCGTCCAACGAGGCATGTCATCTCTAACATTTTTTCAAGTCTGGTGATTGAGGGGGTGGGGGAACATGAAAATACAATTTTTTGTGTGTGGTGGGAGCGGGAATTACATTTGAAACATAAAATAACTATAACTTTAATTATTTTTATGAGACCATTCTGTACTTTCATCTAACAATTTTATAAACAAAACAAACCCCAAAATATGACAAATTCAACTTTTTTCGGGGGGGGGGTGAGTGAATTACTTTAGAAATATAAAATAACGAAAAATGTCATCTAATTGTTTTAGGAATTAATTTTTGGTAGATTTTTTTTCGATCGCACAGGCATTCGCTGCTATTTTTATTGAAACAAAAGTTGTAATGATTTATTTTTAATTATTTTTTTGTTGGGGAGGGGGGCTTTCCAGTGCTCAATATCTGGAGAATAAGTTTTCTCTTTGTAACCCTTCTGCTGAAATATCTGGTCGGAAGGTTATCACATACTTCTCTTTTGGGGGTGATTACATTTGCATGTTTTCATCCGTTCTTTTATTTTTGTTGTGGGGGTATCCACGTTGCCCATGATGAATATATATATATATATATATATATATATATATATATATATATATCCGTGTTAACATATCGAAGGCCTTCGATAAGGTATGGCATAAGGGCCTACTTCACAAGATTTCCAGCTACCGTATTACTGGAAATGTTTTCTCAATCATTAAATCATTTCTCTCTGATAGATTCATAAGAGTAGTGGTTGATGGACAGAAATCAGAGGCCAACAGTATTAATGCTGGAGTCCCACAAGGGTCCATCCTGGGCCCAACTCCCTTCCTGATCTACATCAATGATCTCCCAAAACACATACTTAAATCATTCGTTGACGTCTACGCTGATGGCACGACCATCTATGGCAACACATCAAAGGTTATAAATGACAAATTCTCTCTAATTCTCTCTCCTCTGATCTTGAGCACGTGGTACAATGGGGGAAGAGGTGGCTGGTCACTTTTAATGCATCCAAAACGAAGCTTCTATCTTTACATCATCAACGCTCTGATCCCCACCTGAATTGAAATGGATGGCTCGCGTCTTGGGGAGGCTCCATGTTTTGACAAGCTTCTGGGTTTGACCTTTACTCCTGATCTGAAATGGAACACGTACATCAAATCTGTTACCAGGGACGCTGGGAAAATGGTGGAATCCTTCTACCGCTCCAGAAGATATCTCACTACTAATGCAATTCTCTATCTGTATAAAAGCCAAGTACGTCCAAGGATAGAGTACTGCTGCCACATCTGGGTAGGAGCTGCTAAACACAGCCTACACTGCCTTGACAGAGTACGAAATAGACTTCGTGGTTTGGTGGGGGATGTCCTTTTCTCTTCCCTGAAACCTCTCTCCCACAGAAGAGATGTTGCGAGCCTGTCTTTGTTTTATCGTTATTTCCATGGCAGGTGCTCGTCTGAGCTCCAATCCCTCGTCCCCCCTCGCCAATCTTTCACGAGAAACACTCGTCTGGCTGAAACTACTGTCAATAATTTTCCCCACTCTTTATCTGTGCCTAAATTCAAACGTAGATTCCATGAGCAAAGCTTCTTTTTTAGAACTGTACGCCAGTGGAACTCTCTGCCGCTTGCCTGTTTCCCACCTGACTACAACATGGACATCTTCAAGTCCAACATAAACAAACTCCTGACAAACCGCCCCCTTAAGACACTCAATCACAACCCCCCCCCAATACTAATGATTACTACAATACTATCTCATTGATTACTGTACACGCAATAACCGTTATCCCTGAGTGGCCTTTGGGCCTTGATAAGTGGTGACCCCCCATGTAAAAAAAAGAAGCGTTGACTGAAATTTGAATTTTAAAATAAAATACGTATTGAATACGTTTGAAACCAAAATTTCAACGCGAAATAATTAAAAGAAAATAAACAAGTATTTGTTTTTTTAAATATATATTTCGGACTAAAACTCCCTCGTCGGTCTTTTATATTTTGTCTCTTCTTCTCGCCATGATGTTAAGTTGAAGAAAGTTGAATGAAGAGTCCACGTGATGTTAATTGCGGTGTTGTTTTTGTAATGCCAGAAAGGATGCGCCTGGCCGCACGATATGAAAATTATGGTAGTTTTGTTTTCTAATATCCGTGTTAAAAGCGTTGACTGAAATTATATATACAGATAGTGTTCCACATACAGTACGGTTTCGCTGTATCACAGCTCATCAGTGCTGCAGGGATAGTTCTAACTCCAGGAAGAAAGAGAGAGGCAGACTGAAAGATAGAGTAATTTGTATGTCTTTATTTGTTTATCTAGGTGGGTTCCTCTAACGTGAATGAGTCTTATAACGACAGAACATGTTCCTGTGGATAATTATATATAAATGTACAAAACACCCGACTAGCTACAACCATTATATATGATTTTCCCACTCTCTATAAGTGCCTAAATTTAAATGGATATTCCGTGAACAAAGCTTCTTTCCTAGAACTGCTCGCTTTTGGAACACTGTTCCGCTGGCTTGCTTCCCGGTTGAATACAAGATGGTAGTCTCCAAATTCAACGCAGACAAGTTCTTATTAAGCTGCTCCCATAAATAATCAATTTCTACCCAATTTACATCATTAATGATTACTACACTACCACCTTACATTCATTAAGCATTATCCTTGAGTGGCCTTCGGACCTTGATAAGTGGTGACTCTTACGTAAAAAAACAAATCGAACCGGAAAACTAGAAATATCAAATACAACCATTCTTTAGTCGGTATTCTGTTCAGAAGGTAGACTGCAGAATGGTTACATTTCGTATATTTTCCCTTTACAGTTATAAACAATAGTAAATAACACCATACGTTTTAATAATCTGGAAAATAAAGGGAAATAACAAAAGGAAATAATTAAAAGAGCAATGAAAAATAACAACAAAAATTCGATTATTATTTGTGAAATGTAATTGCCTTTGCAAGGCCCGTTTCCCCTGGTTATATGAAAAGAAATATAAGAAAACACAATTGAAACTAATTTTTCCGGGGGGGGGTCGGATTTAATTAATCGTGCCCATATTTCTTGTATTATCTTTGAAATTTTATGAGTTCCTATTTTCCTGATGAATCAGGGCGGAAAAGCTTTTTAAAATTGACACAGTTATTATATGATTGTTTCTGCGTTACGAAACAGGTGCAGTCAAGAATTGAAAATTTTAACATGCTAAAAGGAAATAAACAATAAGATGTACAGCATCTTGGAATTTGGAATATAGGTTTTTTGTCATTTACTTGCATTTGCTCTGTAGTTACATCGAGCTTTATAACTTAAAGGATTGTTATAAAGAGTGAAATATAATAGACTAAGCATATTTTCCTATAAACACACACGCACACACACACATATGTGTGCCAGAGAAATACCCGTCCTAGAACATTTTCAACCTAGCGGTTGAGATCATCTGAAAAAAAAAAGACGAGACATTTAGGATTTCCAGTCAAATGTATATATACTTAGTAGACGGGGCAGACAGCAGAAGAGTTACATTAAGTTCTCCGTGGAAACGAAGCATATCGGTTTGATTAGGTGATAACGACTAGGCTCAACCGGCAAATAATCTCACAATAAAACTCTTGATGTTATCTACTAGAGGCGCCTCTAGTAACAGGTCTTCCACACAAGAGGAAAATTACTCGTAACCATAGATATGTGCAGGAAGATGAATTAGGATGACGAAAAAAAGGAAACAGCCATCATACAGTAATTGAACAATTAAAATGACTACGATGGTTAATACAAAAACTATGTAGTTTCAGAATTCGTGCTTTCATGCCTAGTTAATGAAACGAGAAGCCTTGCTCAGATATTGGCGCTAGCAACGAAGCTGCTATAAATCCATATATATCATGTTTGGGGACAATAATGAGTACCTTTCGCGCCCACTTAGCTGTCGAGACGCAAACCGCAACCTCCAAAGCTCAAATCAAATACAACATAACAGAATAAAACATAACAAAAATCTAAATAAGTAATCGATTTTGATTTTACTTACGATCCGTTGTCATTCGTAATATAATCTTCCAATTGACTGAAATCCAGTGATTCATTATCATATGCCAATTCATTACCTGAAATAGAACATAAAGATATACATTTTTTACATAGAATCAAATAGAGCTTTTTGACAATCTGTTCTCTATAATTATCAGACCCAAGCAGACATCCGCTCTTGGTCACAAAAATTTACTCGATACTTTTTTGTGACCAAGACCGGAGGCCACTTGAAATATAAAAAAATGACAATAAAAATATTAAATACAAAAAGTAGCATCGCTTTCATGCTTCCAAAAAATCTCATAAACTTTAAATCAATATCCTAGTAGCATACGTGCACTTTTAACAGTATACAATGTTCTATAAACTAAATCACTGCAAGGAAGCATGCAATCCAAGACAACGTCGGGTTCCCCTATATATATATATATATATATATATATATATATATATATATATATATATATATATATATATATATATGTGGGGGGGGTGACTATATGTAATCACATACGATTTTTTTCTTCGCCGTATGAGTTCGAGCCTGCCTGCCTGCCTGCCTACTACCACTTTTTTTTGCTCAATACGCACCAAACCTACAAACACCCAGGCACCCAGGCTAGTTCTATATAAGCTCCAATCTATTGTCCCCCCTCGCCAATCTTTCACGAAAAACACCCGTCTAGCTGAAACCACTGTCAATAATTTTCCCCACTCTTTATCTATGCCAAGACCAAAACGTCGATTCCATGAGCAGGGCTGCTTTCTTAGAAATGCACGCCTGTGGAACTCTGTTCCATCTGCCTGTTTCCCACCTGACTACAACTTGGATATCTTAACTGTAACCCTTATCCCTGAGTGGCCTTCGGGCCTTGATAAGTGGTGACCCCATGTAAAAAAAAATTAATATACGAAAGTTTTATTTTATATGTAAACTTTAAGTATTTACTTCAACATAAATTATCATATGCATATACATGTAAACTAACATAATATTTAAAAAAAAAGCACATATTTAACTACACCTAGGTTTAAAATAGGTCAGATCACTAGATATCTACGCTTCCCGCTAAAATAGCACACACAAAGGAAGGGTTGAACCCACAGTCAACTGGGCCTTTTTCCTGTAAGTTCCTGCCCATTAGCTTACTAGGAAGGAAGCGGTGGAAAATAGGAAGCTGATTGGCTAACTTAAAACTCAATAGAGTGTGCGTATATAAAAAGGCGAGACACTCACAACTCTTCGCATAAACCTGACGAATCCTAGCGTGGATGAAACGCGGAATATTCTGTGTAGCTTAATTGCCATATATATTTTTATACTTTACTACTATATATATATATATATACATATATATAACCAGATATGACTACACACACACACAAACACACACACACACACACACACACACACACATATATATATATATATATATATATATAACCAGGTATAACTACATACATACACACACAATAAGAGATGGAAAGAGATAAACAGATAAAATTATAGGGAAAATACAAAGTGAATGTATAACAATATTTATTAATTCATCAAAATCTCACACAATAAACTATAAAATCTTTAATAAGCCCTTTTGATAAAAAAACAAACATTGGTAATAATGCATGTATTATTAGCATAAATTTGAGAATATATAAAATAATTTTTGTGAACTAAAAAACATATTCAATAGAATTAAATAGGAGGAAAGAGTCAACGTAACAGACAAACTAATTAATAAGTTGCACTCCATAATATCCAAAAGGAAGAAACTACAATCCAAAGTGTGATGGATTATAGTATATATTATACCGGTATTGTCCGATCGTACAATACACTTAAACATGATATTTTAATCTATGCAGATTGCGTATGTATTATTATAGAATCAATCCTATCCTGATTATTATATACTAGCCTTGGTGCCCGGCGTTGCCCGGGTGTTCAGAGGGTGTGTGTTGAGCAAAACCAAAAAAAGAAGTGGTAGTAGGCAGGCAGGCGGGCTCGAACCTGTGCCGCGAAGGCGGAAAAGAAAGTGAAAGGAAATCTGACGTCTTATCCGATGTCTCTATGACGCGACAGGAAGTCAAAAGCGTCGAAATTAACCGAAGTCAATCCAACGGGTACAATGACTTGCTAAAATGTCGGGGAAAACAATCGACCCACTCCTTTTACAAAACGGCCAAATTTAGGGTAAAGGAAATAATCTTTGGGGTCAACTTTTCGATATTTGTCGTCCGAGACGTCGAACTTCAAACGGGTACCGATCTTGTCAGGATCCGTCGCCTCTATCGAAAGATTTTTCGAGATATACAAACATACATGCATACATATATTTAAACAGACAGGTGATATTTATATTATAGATCACGAGGAATAATTTGCCCGGTCGACTAATTCACAAAGAAAAATAAAATTATAAAATAATGATGATAATATCGTTCATCAAAGTCCGTCTCTGTTTGTTTACAATATCACGTCAGCTGATATTTGGGCTTGACGATGAATGCCCTTAAAAAGTCACTTCTGATGAATGTTTTAAAATATGCAAACGAAGAAATTATTTGCGACGATTTTTAATGGTATATTCTCTTTTTTCATAAATTGAATTCATTAATAAGATTTTTTTTTTTTAATGAAATGGTTATGTACACCTGGGTTTGAACAGAGGATCATTCGATTTGCAGTCGAATACTCTACCATTAATCTATATTTCCAGATTACAATAAATCTGTTTGTTTTAAGAAGAAATGCTTTGCTGCAATTTTATTATCTCTCTTGCCAGGGTAACGTAAAATATTCCCCTGTGAAATTTTCTATAAGAAAGAAAAGCTATTTTTAAGATCGGATTTCTCGATTTTCGATACTTATCGGATGAATTTCTGTACAAAATACATCTGAGAACACAGCCATACTAAATTAGCTTTGTGAAATTCGCAAAAGATATGTTCAACCGTTTTGGAATCTATGAGGAAGGAACTCACATACACGCACACAAAGTGACTTAGTTAATTTTTTTTTGGAAAAATCGTTCCATCAGAGTGCTCTATTATAAGTAAAAATTCCAAAATAGATATGAGTATCGGTTGAAGAGAGCTTGCTATGTGTATCTGAAACGATCACCTATTATCTAGTTTGAAACCGACGGTCCCGATGACTTATCTCATGTAAACTTTCTGTAAATAATAATAAATAAATAAATAAATAAAATATATATATATATATATATATATATATATATATATATATATATATATATATATATATATATATATATATACAAGCGAGATAAGACACAACCACAAGCAAAATATCGTCCATTCGCAGCTGAACATCTTGCTAACTGCATTTCATTTCCTCTGATGATATGGTCCATTGTTGAAAATCCATGGATATATTCCTTTATCAAACAATAAATTCTTTCATCGAATATATGTCTCTATATGTTATTTTTTCAGAATTTAAAATTGAACCACGAAACTTATATATATATATATATATATATATATATATATATATATATATATATATATATATATATATATATATATATATATATATATATATATATAAAATATAATTTAATAATCCTTTATTTATTTATTATTTCTTCTTTGCATGGTCGGTTTTTTATCTGCATTTTCTGCTTTATTCTTTATACTTTCCTATCTATCTAATATATCAATCTACCCACACTTTCATATCTTGTATGTATATTTACTTATATTTTACTATATGCATTTACTTTTTTTTTCTTGCTTTTTCCTTAATTTGCAGATACCCCTTAAATAATTTTTATTTTTTTTTTATATTTTATATTTTATTTATTTATTTATTGTTTATTTATTATTTATTTTCTATTTGTTTATTTATTTATTTTCCATTTAATGTCTTCTAACAACTCTTGTTGACATTTTTTAAAGTGATGACCTGTACATTTCAGTTAATCTATATTATTTTGCCCTATATATGTTTTCGCGCCTTTAACATTTCCTGTCTGGGTCATTTTGACATTTGTTTCTATTTTAGATTTAATTCTATCACCATTTAATTTTTCCTCCTCTTTTTCTTCCGTGATCTTTCTTATTTGTATTTATGCCTCGACAGTACAGTGAAAAGCATATCTTATTTTTCGTTTTATTAATATTATTGGAATTTTTCCCTTTTTTCCCTTGTTCACATTTTTGTGAATTATTCCATGGATTTCTGCCTTTGGATTATTTTGGACCATCTTCCAATTACGGGATTTCCTTGGATTTTACTTGTACAAATGGAAATTCAATTAACTTTCTTGAAGTTGCATATTTGGATTTTACCGTCACTGGATTTTTTATCTTCCACCAGACTATCCATTCACGTGTAATCACCTTTGTTTTCACCATATTCCCTTTGCTTCACTTTTTTGTTATCAAGTAAGATCTTTGACTTACTTGTTGCTTCATCAAATACTTTTGCATGCAAAATGCGATCCCGCATTTTGCTAATTCCTACCCTCTGATAAGAAGGAAAGTATTTCTTCGAAACTACGCGGATTAAGGACTATCCACTTATCTAGTGTTTCCTTTTCAGATTACATATGTTTTTAACTCATTTCAAAGTGTTTTTTAACATGTTTTATTAACTGTTTGCTCGGATATATATATATATATATATATATGTGTGTGTGTGTGTGTGTGTGTGTGTGTGTGTGTGTGTGTGTGTGTGTGTGTGTGTGTGTGTGAAGAATGTAAGGCAATTTAGCATTGAATCTAAGAAATCAGTATTTTATTCTTCTCGGCTTATAAATGACTGTATCTTTAAGTCTCGGTTTAAAAATAGCTCTAGGGTTGAATGTCTACGTTAACCGATGAATGTTTGGGGTGCGACATCTAAAGCCAAATTATATGATTTTCCTTCCTATTTTTCTTCTTTTTTCCTTCTTTTTTTTCTTCTTTTTGTTTGTGAATTTCTATCGATATGACTAGACCTGGTGTTTCAGTGCGACAAAACCGCAAACTGTTTCTTCAACACTTGAAAATAATTAAATGTAAGAAAATTACTTCGTGCGCCCCCCCCCCCCCAGCGGAACAACCGAACACATATATCCCTTTTTCCTGTTTAAACACACCTGCTATCTATTTGTTGTGGCTTTAAACCAAACTGCCCTCCCTTCTCGAGTCAACCTTACACCTTTTCAATGGCGATGTAATAAACGCGGGATCCAGTTCCCAATACCATCCAGAGCTGGAAAAGATAGACACATCTACGACTAATCTCATAATATTAAAAAAAAAAAAACTCTATTTAAATGCGGGAAATATACAAAACAACGTACTATTGAGATTCATCGGTTCTCATATTGAGAGTAATTTTCACGTTTCGGTCGATGTAACCTCCGACCTTCTTCAAGTGTATTTTGTCGAACTCAGGAATGTTTCTGTCGAACTTGGGAATATGGAAGGAATTTAGAGCAGAACCCTTTATTTACTTCACAAGGGTAGCGTGCTCTTGTTCCGTCAGTCATGACTGGATAGAGGTCCTAAGTAATTCGCAATTGTATTTTTCGGTTGCTCATACTGAGGATTGAACCTTCAACCTTCATGAGAATATCACTTTTACAATTGTTTTGTTTTTTTAAGTACTCTATCCACTTCGGTACAGATCCTTCAGCTTTAAATTCCGTCTAAATTCCTGAGTTCGACAGAAACATTCCCGATTTCGGCAAGATACACCTGAAGAAGGTCGGAGGTTACATCGACCGAAACGTTGATGAGAATAGTAGCCAGATGAATCCAAATAATACGAATAACCAATCCTTATCTCAAAAAATCAGAAACGGCACACGTGTGTGGATATAGTTTTGTATAAAGTTGAGTGTGTGTACACATTTAAATATTTTTACGTACAAGATCCATTTCTAAAATCTAAAATGATTAACCAATCATTTTGAATTTTGTTACACATTTGCTAGGCGTACGTTGTCATAATAGGAACTATATTTAGTTTTATGCAAAGCTTTTTATGAGAATTGAGACATTCTCTCATTTTTCTGTAATATAAACAATGTGTATTAGACATCAATTAAATACATTTTCTTAAGTATTTCAAAGGGTTTTAGAGGTATAGTATTAGTACACTCTTGTATTTGAAAATACAAATATTTTAGATTTGCATGAAATTGGATGTATAGTCATCAGTAGAGCTATGACAACAGAATATTCTTTTCATTATTGTGACTCTCGAGTATATACCCGACACAGTTAAACACGGTTAATCCATCGAGAACCACATGACTATCTAAAAGTTGTAAGATAATAGTTGATATATATTCGAGAGTCAAAATAATGAAAAGAATATTCTCTTGTCATAGCCCTAGTCATTAGATACCAATAAAGCAATCTCCTTATTGTAACGTTGTCCTGGAATTGTAGCCTCAATCGCAAAGGAGACGAAGATTAGAAAAAAACTTCAACTCATTTTTTTTTTGTTGTACACCGACATTTATTTCCTTATTCTCCCGTTACCACTGTGACGTCGCTCACGTGATCGTGCTCTCGAACGTCATCTACGTCTCTAATGTGATTTTCCTCTTCCTCCTTTTATACTCTTTTTTTTTCTTTATCGGTGATGTCATTTCGCATGCATTTGCATACGCGTACATTATGTCGGACATGATCATAGCAGCTGCTTGTGTAAATAAAATAAAGGGTTTCGTTCAGATTCCGGCGTTCGATCGAAAAATATATTTGCAAGAGGTCGTAGATTATATCCGTCGAGAGGTTGAGCGAATAACTTTGAAGATGAGAACAGTTCTCCGAATAATCCAAATAATACAAATTATAATTTCAGAACTTCCGGAATCGAATTGTTTGTCTCTGTGAGTTTAGAAAATTTCAGTGTTGTTTGTAAAAGATTTGTAGTAAAGAATTTGTTTTCTTTTGTGAAGTTATTTATGAGTGACCTCTTATGAAGACTGGAGGGCATCTCGAGAATAAGGGCTTAAAGGATCGTCAATTTGGAATATGATTGCCTCCACAAAAAAAAATAAACGATAATAATGGGAGAAGATGAACAGAAGATTAATTTGGAGAAATTGATTATCCAAGGTGACGGCACAACCGGTGTATGTACGAACTGTTTTCATTCTGCTTCGTCTGTTTCACACACACACACACACACACACACACACACACACACACACACACACACACACACATATATATATATATATATATATATATATATATATATATATATCAACACTTCTAAAACACTTCTTCTATATACTAACAACCATTTCTGTAAGGTCTTACAAGGCTGTTGGATCGTAAACATGGTCCAACATCTGAAACATATGAACCAAACAGATAAAGCGGTAATAAAAAAATAAAACACACACACACACATACATATATAGTAAATTAAAAAAATGTATATGGCGATTAAGCTACACTGAATATTCCGCGTTTCATCTACTCTAGGACTCTTCAGCCTGAAGAGTCTTAGAGTGGATGAAACGCGGAATATTCAGTGTAGCTTAATCGCCATATACATTTTTAACTTGTTAACTAGCTCTACCTACGTATTGAGCACTTTTGAAGTAAATACTTAAAGTTTACGCATAAATCTATACTTTCGTATATTAATTTTATGTGAGTAAATTAAGTAGTTATATATATATATATATATATATATATATATATATATATATATATATATATATATATATATATTAATAGGGCATATAATGGATACCCATGGATATGCATGTTTCTGGCGTTCTACAAATGAGCTACGATGACTCACTACTTGAATGCACGGTTTTTTATCGCTTCAACATTCAAGGTTTGGAACTTTATTTTTTTCGCTACCTTAGCGTTTATTTAATAGTTTGTTTGTTGTTTTTTACCAAGGAGTCACCACTTATCAAGGCCAGAGGATAAGTTTTAATGAGTTTGCAGTAGCCAATGAGAAAATGTTGTAGTAATCACTAGTACTGAAAATTTGGTGAATTGGCTTAATTAAGAGGATGGCTAATCAAGAACTTGTTCACGTTAGACTTGAAGACGACCATATTGTAGTCAGTTGGAACGCAGGAAAAAGAAATGGAGCTTCACTGGCGTGCAGTTTTAAGAAAGAAGCTGTGTACATGGAATATCCGTTTAATTTTAGTCGCAGGTAAAGAGTAAAGAGAAATTATTGATAGCAGTTTAAGCTAGACGAGTTGTTTTCGTGAAAGTCTGACTGGAAGTGGGGCATAGATTGGAGCCCAGACGAGCACTTACCATGAAAATAATGATAAACCAGAAAAGGTCTCGCAATGTCTTTTCTGTGGGAAAGAGATTGCATGGAAGATTTTTGCATATAATGCCTTTACTCACGTATGTCTAATCGACAATTTTTACTTAAAACTCAAATAATACGAACACGTGTATTTTGCCTTCTAAGTATGCATTTCATTTCTAATTAAATTTATTTAATTTAAATTTTAATTTAATTTCCGGTTTGCTACGATTCGTATTTTTGCAAACAAATATTCGCCGCCTACTCTTAGAATTCAACGCTGATCGTTAAATAACACTTACCTAAAATTACAAGAATACAAGAAAAATCGTACTTCCCTTTACATTGCTTGTGCACAGACAGAGTTTTTCCATAAAAAATATTAAACGCAAAAAACTTCTGTGTTTTCAATAAGTTACTAATGCGATCGCTTAAATGTTGATCATTATTTATAAGTTCAGTAAAGCACACAATAATGAGTTTCGTATGTTCTTCGATGAAACCCGGGCAACGACAGAGCACCGATATCGCTAATATATATATATATATATATATATATATATATATATATATATATATATATATAAGGCAAAATGTGTGTGTATGTGTGTGTGTTTGTATGTCCCTCAGAAACTTTTGACACGCGTGACGGATCCATATCAGTATTGTTTTGATGCTTGAACGACAAATATCGAAAAATTAGCCAAAAAAATTCATTCCTTCACTCTCAACTGGGCAGTTTTGTACAAGGAGGGGTCACTTTTCGCCGTCATTTTTTCAAAGTTATCATACGCGCTTGTAATGACTAGCCTTAATTTGAACGGCAGCGAAGTCGTATTTCATGGTGGCCGCGGGGGTTAAGCGGTTAGCTCTTTTTTTTTAACTTTTTCCCCTCCTTCGCGTCACAGGTTCGAGCCTGCCTGCCTACTCCATTTTTTATTTCGAGGTTTACGACATGGGATTTTTATTCCTTTTAAAACAAAAACTGAATTATTTTACTGTCCGCTTAAACTTTTGGGGTTTTTTTCACACCTCTCTACCCATGATGCGTCTATTTTTTTCTGGTTATATTGACTCCTTATTACACCAGCTCTGCACACCCGGGCAACGCCGAGTACTCCCGATAGTTGTAAATAAAAACGATAATTTTCTAGAATATTATGAGCATTAACGCCAAGAATTATTAGTCAGCTGATGTAATGAAGCCAATTACGAAATCAGTATGTGATAACAGATCTTCACGTTGATAATGAATATCGAATTACAAGATAAAACTCATGAAAGTTTAAAGTAAATTAATTCAATCGTAATTAATTTTCATCTGAGACCGAAATTATACGAAGGGCGCACAATAAGAAACGCTACTGAGACACTTCTCGTCGCAGTAGAGCAACGAAACTTGCTACAGTTGCTAGTCTTAATCAACCGTTTACGCATCTCTCCCATGTTTTAATGCAATTCTGGAGACCGTTTTTGCAGACCAACCGAGATTGATCTTCAACCACGACGTGACTTTAAAACTTAAGGCTGCATCATCTGGGAAACGCTTTTCTTTTTTAAAAATAACTTTTTTGGAAAGGTGAAAAAAAGGAAAAGTAATATGAAGAGCGAAGAGGATAGCGGAGAATTGCATATCCATACGCCCGTGCTTCTCATCTGCCGATTTTTGTATTTTGGACCGTATCATTGTTGTTTTGCAGCAGATGAATCCCCTTGCTGATCTTGCTCTGTCGCTTGATTTTGATAGCTTTTCATGGTTTGACCAAAAGTGAAGCATAATAGGCTCACGTAATTGTGGCAAATCTGTCATCATTACACCGTCCTTGTCCCAGAAAACTATGAGCATAACTGTGCAAGCAGAGAGCGGCATTCTTTCCTTCTGTTACGTTGCAGGGGGGGGTCTATATGACGTGGATATGTGTATATATGACGTACGTGTGTCTAACTCGTGTAATGTATAGTGGGATGAGAATTATGACAACAAATACATTTTAACAAGTAACATGTAATAAAAGGGACAAATAACAGTTCTCTGGGGTTTTAACATTGAGCCAATCGGTGAAACATGATTTTTAGAAGATTGTCTGTAAATAATGGCTTCACTTAACGTGTATAATGCAAAAGTCAAGTATCATGGTGTCATGTGCTCTAAAAAGAAACATTCATTCGTTCCTGTCTAATAACAGAATCTACAGTTGGTTTTATAGGATCGGCTTTCCAGCTTGTGAGATAGTAAAACGTTTTCAATGCACGTGTGATGTTAGATTGTATAAAAGTGTTAACATTGGTAAAAATTGGACTTCTTTCTTCAATTAGAATGTTTTTGATTATCGATTTTCAATACTTATCCGCTGTATTAAGCTACAAAACTTACATAAGAACATCCCCACACTGTTAAAGTACCTTTTTGTGAAATTTAAAATATTGGTCCATCCGTTTTGGAGTTAATAGAAAACGAGCTCACACACACAAAGTGCGTTTTATATATATATATATATATATATATATATATATATATATATATATATATATATATATATGAGTAGGTGGTGGTTTGCTTGAATCATTGTTGGTAAAGGAATAAATGGATGTTTTAAAAGCCAAAAACAATTCGAAAAAGACCGGAATCATGAGAGTAAAAGAAAAACAAACAAGTAGACGGGTGTGTTTGAGAAGAGAAATGTCTAATTGTTTATTCATCTATCATTCCTCACCTCAATGTATAATTGTCTTGTTTGTTTTCTTTTTTGAAAAGGGGAGATACCTTTCTCCCGAAATTAATTAATTAAAGTTCCATACCACCAACGGACTTTATATACACCGGTCATACCAGCAACTCGGTTATGAAATAATTATACAACGAGGTGAGGAATGATAGATGAATAAACAGTTAGACATTTCTCTTCTCAAACATACCCGTCTACTCGTTTGTTTTTCTTTTCTTTACTCTCATGGTTCCGGTCTTTTTCGCATTGTTTTTGGCTTTTAAAACTTCCACATATATATATATATATATATATATATATATATATATATATATATATATATATGTCAAGTAAAACCTGGCATGTGTGTATGTATATATATGTAAATCTATGTGCATGTATATATGTATATATATGCATATATGTGTATGTATATATGTGTGTATATGTACATATATTATGTTGTGCAGAAAAATCCTTAGTGTTTTAAAAGAACAAGTTTCTTAACAAGTCTATAAACTGTTGACTTAAATCAAAAGACTCTCGTCGCCGCCACGAAATTTCTTCACCCACCATTGTGCTACACGTTCCGTAGTTGTTCCTGGGTCAAACGCTTCATTGACATCGCGAGCTGGTTCAGCAGTTGAATTGTTGCATTTAGCTTGAATTCAAATAAGAAAATTGTACGAATTTGCTTTTTTTTCCATCTTCTATTCAACGTTCTCAAAAAAAAAAAACCCCACACGTAATTGCTTTAAAACGATTGTAATTTAAAAAGTTAGGTAGAGCGAAAAAAACGCTCTTTAAAATGATATACAAAGTAAAGGTATTATCACGAAAACTTATTAGAAAATACATCGTTTGAAATCAAAATTAAAAATTCCGCAAGAACGTTCTTTTCAACCTAATAGGTACATTGTAAGGTTAGATCAATCCATCGCCTATCTCTACGGGGCAGGTAGTAAAAAACAGGAGTCTCAAAATACTGTGACTGAGCACACTCCGATGATCTGCCAAAAACGAAGACAACCTGTCAAAGGGGACTTTCATCCATAATTTCATTTACTGTACAGTTAGCTTTAGTTTCCGTTTTATGATGCAAGCATTCGTTTTCTAAACAATGTATTTATTGCGTACTTGCATTTCAGCCGGCTTTGCTCGGACCCTATGTACTGTTCATAACTTAACCTACGTGTGAATACACTTTATGTAAGATTTCAAATGTTTAGACCAAAATTTGTATGATTAATTTCGTAGAGACCGCAGAGGTCAATTTTGACCCAAAGTTTGACCCCATAACATTTATTATTTCGGTCTCAAATCAGAATAAAAAATTTTACCCATGATCCAAGTTACATACATATAAAATTTAAAGTCTTAAGACCCAAAATTGGCGGAGGAATTTGGTAGAATCTGTAATGGTCAACTCTTTCAACTTTGACCTTTTTGGAAGCCAAATTTACGCCCCAAAACTGTTTAAAATGTTTGCTACATGTATGAATACGCGTTATGTATAAATTTGAAATGCTTAGACCCAAGATTGGTTGAGTAGTTTGCTAGACACTATAAAGTTCAATTTTTTTAAAACTTTGACTCTTTGGCAGCTCCAATTTTGGACTCAAACGGATTAAAAAGCTTGCCCTTATTTTTGAATACTCTTTATGTAAAATTTCAAATGTTTAGACTAGAAATTGGCTGAGTAATTTGATAGAGACCGCAGGGGTAAAAATATATATATATATATATATATACTCGCAGTTTAACCCGGCTTTATTCGAGCCCTGTGTACTGTTCATAACTTGCTCTAAACTTTATGTAAGATTTCAAATGCTTAGACTAAAAATTGGCTGAGTAATTTCGTAGAGACCGCAGAGGTCAATTTCTTTTAACTTTGACCCAAATTTTGACCCCCCCCCTTAACATTTATTTTTTTGGTCTCAAATCAAATTAGAAAGTTTGATCCATGTCCAAGTAAACTACATTTAACATTTCAAGTGTTTAGACCCAAAATTGGCGGAGGAGTTTGGTAGAGTTTTCAAAGGTCAAATCGTTGAACTTTGATCCCTTGACAACCAACATTTCTGAGCGAAAACCGATTAAAAAGATTTTCCCAAATCTCAATACCCCTGATGTCAAATCTCGAGTCTCTAGACCGAAAATTGACAGAGTTATTCAATAGGAAAATGTACACAGACACACGCGCACGCGCACACAGACACACGCGCGTGCGCGCACAGACATTTTCACTTTTATAGATATATATATATATATAGATTACGTAACACTACTCTTTAGAACATCTGGCCTTTCTAAGCTGTCACGTATCTTACTATTGATTAGCATTGGTTTTCTTGCATTTAAGAATCGGGCGAGACCATGTTTTCTTCAGCATCTTAGATTGAAGTGACGAACTCGGTGTGAAATATTCTTAAGCATTGTTCACCAGGGAGAACACGTCGAATCAACACTTGAAATTTCGTTCAAAAAGATGAAAGGCGAATACAAAGCGAAATAAACATGTTTAAGAAAGCGACACTGACTGAACATGAGAAATAAAATTTATGCGTCGTTGCATTCTATGTATTTGACATAGTAAATGTTATTTTCCCTTTGAAAGCATTAAAGCGAAAATGCCTTTTCAATTTGAAAACATGACAGATAAACGAAAAGACTATTTCGATTCTAAATCACGACAAATAAACGAAAATAATATGAATAAAACAAAATACACATCAAGTGCGCTTGAAAGCCAAATCACAACGTAATATTAGGAAAATAAACAAATATTTTACTTGTTTGAAATTCATCACAAATATATTTCAGAGGTATACTCCATCTTCAGTATGTTGCTTTTTTTCTTTTTTTCCTTTTCTTCTTCCTTGCCATGTTGTAAATTTGGAGAAAGAAGTCTGTATAGAGCAGCGTGTTGTATCTGGCGGTTGTATTTTGAAATGTTTGAACTGTGCGTAGGTAACGCGAGAATAACATCAAGAATGAGAGTTGAATAGAAAATAGATTTGTGATAAATTTCAAACAAGTAAACTATTTGTTTATTTTCCTGTAGATTTTACTTTTACTGGTTGTTTAAAATCAATATAAAATATTTGTTGTTTCATTGTTACAACAAGTGTTGGAAGATTTTATTTTAAACAAAATCAAATAAAATTGAAGGAATCGTTTTTGGCGTTAGAAAATAGGCACAGTTTTTCCCGATTTTGATACTGCCAAAAATTCCAATTTTTCCGATTCCGCTTAATCGGCCCAACACTAATATATATATATATCAATCTGTTAATATCTACTGTTCCCACTCTATTTATCTCTCTCTTTTCTCTCTCTCTCTCTCTCTCTCTCTCTCTCTCTCTCTAAATAAATAAATAAATAAATAAATAAATAAATACCTTATTATATTATAAAAATATAAATCCTCGGACAATGATCAAGTGCGTATACATTCAAGCTAAGTTAATGATCTATAGTACGTTGAAACATGTATACGTAGACGACAGTTTTATAAGTAAAATAAATAAATAATATATATTTATTTCAAGAATGAGAGTCCAATAGAACGTTTTAATTTGAATAAGATAAAATACACATCAAGTGCGCTTGAAACCAAATCACAATGTAATATTAGGAAAATAAACAAATATTTTACTTGTTTGAAATTTATAACAAATATATTTCAGAGATATACTCCATCTTCAGTATGTTGTTTTGTTTCTTTTTTTCCTTTTCTTCTTCCTTGCCATGTTGTAAAGTTGGAGAAAGAAGTCTGTTTGTAAAGAGCCGCGCGTTGTGTCTCAGCGGTTATATTTTTAAATGTTTGAACTGTGCGTAAAGAAACGCGATAATAACGTCAAATAGTTTACTTGTTTAAAATTCATAACATAAATATATTTCGAAGCTAAACTCTTGTGATTTGGCTTTCAATGGCATTTGATGCGTATTCTATTTTATTCAAATTAAATCAACGTTTCTATATGGAACTAACACCCTTGCCGTTATTCTCGCGCTGCCTACGCACTGTTCCAAGATTTCAAAATACAACCGCTGAGATACAACGCGCGGCTCTTTACAGACAAAATTTTCTTTTTCCAAATTCAAACATGGCAAGAGAGAAGAAAAAAAAAGAAAGAAAACAACATATTGAGGATGGATTTTAGCTCCGAAATATATTTATGTAATAAATTTAGGTAGGATTCGAGTTTAGGTGGCGATTAACCTCGAACCAAAACCAAAAACGAAAGGAACATAAATCTCGATTTACCGGTTTGTATCCATGGAAACTGTGAACATATGGTTCAGTTTACAAATAAGCTGATCTTATTTTTCAAAATTAACCAATATAAACAGAATTTTTTATTTTTTTTATTTTAAACAATATTTTAAATTTCTTTTAATATTGACCTATTTTAATACTAATCTTTTTCTTTATTGAAAATGTATCGCTAAAAGGCAGGAATATTAATTTAAATTCAATTTTAATGATATTTGTTTACTCCGTTGACGTTGGACACGGGTGTATCGCAATATTTTGTTGTCATGGTATTTTAGATTTAAATTCAATTTTAGTGATAAAAAAAACTGCTGGAAATGAAAAAAAAAAAACAATATAAACAGATTTTTTTTTAAAATAAAAAGCGAAGCAATTTTTATTTACATTGTAAACATATAGAAATAGAACTTTTTATAATCAAAACTTTTTTAAACAATATGAACAGAATTGTTCTGGTACTTTTGCAGAAGTGGTGGGGGTGTTTTGCAACTATTCTGTACTTTCGCCTAACAATTTAATTTTTTTACAACAATTTTTTTTTTTTTACAAAAACATTTTTTTTTTTTTTTTTACAAAAACATATTGTTCACGGATGCATTTTATTATACGGGGAAAGACTTCCCCCTTTTCCCTTTTTTGCCACATGAATTCTATCTTGTCTGTATCAAATGTTTTCTTTCCACCTTTCCTCATTTTATTTTTTTTATTTTTTTGCAATGAAACCATAACTGTTCTATTATTTGATTATGCATTGAGGGATAATGTGTATCAACGAAGTGTTTTTTATAAATTGTTTCACCATGTTCGTATTTCCCATTATCAAATTGGTCCAAACCATGATAGGCTTATTATAAAACAAAATAATACAAAAAAGCAAATAATAACAAAAGTGATAGTAGGCAGACAGGCCCGAACCCGTACTGCGAAGGAGGAAAAAAAACGCGAAAAAAAATAGTGACGTGTTTACTGTAGCACCCATCGCCAAACGGGAAGTGACGTAGATTTACATTAAGGTTAGGCAACCCAAAAGAGGGGATGACTTTCGAAAATATCGGCGAAGAAAGCAACACTTCTTTGTAGATAAGTACCCGGGCGAGAGTGAAAGAATTAATGCTTTTGACCAATTTTTCGATATTTGTCGTCCGAAGGTTCGTGCTTCAAAATGAGATCGATCTCGTGAAAATGCATTGCGTCTGTCGAAAGTTTTAGCCAATGATGCATACAAACATACATCCATGCATACATTTAAACAGACAGGTGAGATTTATATAATAAAAGATGTTTGTGTGTGTATTTGTGTAATTGTATGACTTCAAATGCTAAAACATACATTGAGGTAATAAATATTTATGACAATGACTTAGCTATGTCGGAATCAAAATTAATTTATATATATATATATATATATATATATATATATATATATAGCAATAGAGTGGCCTTACATAAGAGCAACATCAAAATTGCAGATAACAGACACCTCTATGTTTCAAAACACGTACACACATGCAGTGGTAACAGCTTCAAAATAATGTCAATCTTCCAAACAGACAATTATTTTTATTTACTTACACAGGAAAAAAACTTCATCACCAAATTCACTCCTGAACTAAACAGAACCTAATACCATCACACAAAAACGTGAAATGCAAGGTACACTCGCATGCACACCCATACACATACATATATACACACCAACACATAAATCAGAACCGACACATTAAAACACACACACGTGCGCGCATACAACCACACACAGACATAACACCCCTATCTCTAATACAACACACTGAACAATACCAACCCTACTTAACCTCGAAACCAACAACACTAGGAGACACCTAGAACCATAGTATAATATCTGTTCCAACACCTCGCTCCCTCCTCAGTCAGGGGAGAAGAACCCCCTCATGACTGAAACGACTATCTTCCCTTCTATCATCCCCCTCCCATACCTACACCCCCTCCAATCCCCCCCCTCTGGGGAAACAAAATCTTCCCCACACTAGGAACCGATCCTGGGTCTGGCCATACCCACATGGGGAGACAAATAAATAGAAACATTAAAAATCCCCTATTTTAAATACACCCCTCTTTCTAAACAAACATAATATAAGACTAAAACGAAAAATCACAATACTAAAATCCAAGAATCCAAAAAATAAATATCAAAATAGAATGAAAGCACCCCTACCCTTACTTCAGAAGAGCCAGTCCCCCCTCCCCACACATACACATTAGTAACGACCTCGGACCACAGCCGCCTTCCTAAGGAAGCAAATAACCTCAAAATACTATAAAACAATATACACATTCCCAAACCAATAAAAGCAAACACACACACGCACACACACGCACACACACACACACACATACACACACCCTACCCCACCCTAAAGGAAAAGAAAAACACATTAGCAGAAAGAGATAGCGACTGACTACAGCGAGGTCAAAATCTCCCTGGACAAACAAAATAAAAAAGCAATAAAAATTCAGCATACCAATGTATAATAAACACTTACAAGCCTCCACCCCTTGGAAAAACTTCAAACTAACTACGAAAATCGCCATTTTTACACATTTGAAAATAATTTCTGACGAAGACGCATCACAGACCGTCTGAAACGCGCGTAAACGATTTCAATGACTTAAAAACATTATTACAATGATCCAAACATAATTCTCAATGAAAAACCAAGACACGGAATAATAAAATAATGTTAAAAAATACACATTGTTGGTGACTACTCCCTTATTTAAATATACATCTTTCTTTCGTTGGAATTTATTAACCCATTTTATATATATATATATATATATATATATATATATATATATGCATATTAATATATGTATATTTCAGTATTGACATCAATTGTGCTCAATACGTGTGTACATGTATGTAGTAAGTTATGAAAATATATGTAACATTTTAGCCTGTTGGGTCTTGGGAGTTAAAAAGCGCGGAAAATTCTGTGTAGCTAAATTACCCTATATATTTTCATAGAATAAAAATATATAGGGCAATTTAGCGACCCAGAATTTTCCAAAATTGGAATATATAGGGCAATTAGCTACATCATAGAATTTTCCGCGCTTTACTTTCCAGTAGCTAACAAGCTAAAATGTTACATATATTTTTATAACATGCTATATAGTTTAACACACGTATCGAGCACTGTTGAAGTAAATACTGAAATATGATACATAAAATATTATATATCCTGATAACATTTTATGTGACTAAATTGAATATACATAGTTAAGTTTTAAGACATGTTGAACAAAGATGGCGGCGTATTTCAGATCAGTAATTGGCAGTAACCAAGATGGCGGCCAAGAATCAAATGCGGTTGTCATTAACAAAGATGGCGGCGTAGTTCAGTTCAGTAATTGGCAGTAACCAAGATGGCAGCCAAGAATCGAATGCAGTCCGCGGCGTTGTTAATGGCGAACTGATTGAATCCAAAATTCGACAATTTTTATAATAATTTTGAAAAGTTTTCATTGGTTGTTTAGCACAGCCGGTGGTTATAAAAATGATTGGCGAATCCATTCGTCACATATCCCCACCAGTTCGTCTGATGGGGAAAGTATCCTAGCAGCTCCGGCTGCAGGAAGACAGGGTAGAGTACTCGTCAAGGATCCGTTCTTGACACTCAGCCTGACAGGTGAGGGGCCGGGAACAGGCCCAGTACCTGTCGGACTGAGGTACGCTGCCTGGGTAATACCTAGGAGGTCCACTCTCCCGGCCTTGCCACCAGGCTTTCCGGTGGAGTAAGTTCATTGCTTACTGCCTTAGGCGCCCCGACCGGGGAATGCCGACGGAGTTACTCAGGCAATTTTTACAATTGCAGGAGTACCCTCCTTTAGGGGGGCCTGCTGGATCCCCACCTTCCGGCCTTGTGTCACATATTGCTGTGGTGGGCAGCAATTAAATCTCTACACCCACCAGTTCGTCTGATGAGGAAGGTCTCCTAGCAGCTTCGGCTGCAGGGAGTGAGGGTAGAAGTACTCGTCAAGGATTCGTTACTTGACACTCAGCCCGACAGGTGAGGGGCCGAGAATCGGCCAGCACATGTCGGACTGAGGTACACCGCCTGGGTACTACCTAGGAGATCCACCCTCCCAGGCCTTGCCCCCGGGCTTTCCGGTGGGGCAAGTTAATTGTTTGTCGCTTGAGGCGCAACTACCAGGGAATGCTGACGGGGGTTCCCGGGCAATTTTTGATGAGGCAAGAGTGCCCCTCTTTTAGGGGAGCTTGCCTATTTCTACCTTCCGGCCTTGTGCCACATTTTGGTGTGGTGGGCAGCAAATAAATAACTACCCCCATTAGGAGTCAAAAACATTTGACACACACCCTTTTTTGATATAATGGAAAAATCCTTTCGGATTCAATTTTGGTTTGACTTGAGAAAAGGAAAGAAAAATAAATAAATAAAAATAAAAATATACAAATAAATGAACAAATGAAAATAAACCAATAATATGTCTTTTTTTTTTACTGGTTTTGGGGGGATTTTTCTTTATTCTCATTGGCCAAAAAGAATTATTAACATATTGGAATAATGTGTGCAAAAAGAAGTCATTTTTTATGACATTGAGTTTTTTTATTTATTTATAAAAACGACATTGAGTTTTTTTTATTTTATTTATAAAAATAAAAACTTTTCAAATATATATAAACATTCAAATAGAATATTTTTCAAATACATATAAACATATGCACAAAAATTCACAAATATACATTTTTTAACAAATGTTTGCCAAAAAAAAAAGATACAAAAAAGAATTATTTGACAAATAGGAAATTTACAAAGAAAAGGTTTTAACAAGTGACTTTTTTTTTTTTTTGACAAAAACTGGAAACATTATGTTAGCTATTAGTTGGTTAATTTGGTTAGTAAGGTAGAAATGGTCGCAGTTTAACGTCGTGTCCGGGACAATTTACAATTTTGTGTGTGTGTGTGTGTGTGTGCTTGCGTGTGTGTGTGTGTGTGTGTGTGTGTGTGTGTGTGTGTGTGTGTGCGTGCGTGCGTGCGCGCGCGCGCGTGCGTGCGTGCGTGCGTGCGTGTGTGTGTGTGTGTGTGTGTGTGTGTGTGTGTGTGTGTGTGTGTGTGATTTTGACTGTTCATGCTTCTCTTTTTTGGGTTTCGGAAAATAGATTTATTCGTAATTAGATTCCAAATAGTTCGGTTTTAAAATGTCTTAATTTTATTCTTTTTATAGGTTTAGTGAAAATGTCGGCTATATTATTTTCAGACGTTACATAAGTAAGAGTAATAGATTTTTTACTTATTTCATCCCTTATAAAATGATATCTGATATATCAATATGCTTCGACCTTTAATGAATCATAGAATTATTTGCTAATAAGATACTGCCCTGATTATCACAATGAATTACTATAGGTTTTTTACTTAGATCTGGTTTTAAAATAGATTTTAGAAGGGTGTTCAGAAAAATTGCCTCCTGCACGGAATGAGTAAGAGCCACATATTCTGCTTCACAAGTAGAAAGGGCAACAATTTGTTACTTTTTTAGTTTTCCAAGAGATCATAGGTCCAGTCTTGGACAATACCCCGTTATACTTTTTCTATCCTCAGAGTTATCCCAATCTGAATCTGAAAATCCTTCTAAATTTAGAGGATATGTAGACTTTTTAAATATTAAAGATTGTTCCTTGGTTCTTTTTAGATAATGAAGGATTTGTTTTGCACGATTAAGGTCCTTAATTGTCGGTCTCGATAAGTTTGGAGATAGCTTTGTTACAGTGTAACATATGTCAGGCCTTGTTGCGGTCATCAAGTAGATGAGGCTCCCTATCATTTCCCTGTATATTCGATTATTTATGGATTTTGTTTCGGTCCCTATATTTTTATTTAGGTCAATTTCGATGGGAATTGAACGCGGCTTGAAATCTTGCATTCCGAACTTGAGCAGAATTTTTTCAATGTATCGTGATTGGTTAATCTAGATAATCGAATATACAGGGAAATGGTAGGCAGCCTCATCTACTTGATGACCGCAACTAGGCCTGACATATGTTACACTGTAACAAAGCTGTCTCAAAACTTAACAGGTTATGCGCCCAGCTATCGTTTTTCCTTTGACGGATCGGAATCTAAATTCGAATTTTGGCAAGTAAAATTTCTGGGATATCTAAGGATTTCAAAACTACACAAAGTGATACAATTTCCAACAGAGAATCCTAAAAACCCCGAATTTCTCGAAAATAAGGCGACTGTTTTTGCAGAACTGATTCAATGATTAGACGATAGAAGTTTGTCTCTGATTATAAGAGACGCATTGGATGACGGACGGAAAACATTGAACATATAAAGAGAACATTATTTATCAAAAGAGAAACCGAAAATTATTTTACTATATACAGAATTAATGTCTCTGAAACGTAACGAGGATGAAACTATTACCGACTACGTTATAAGGGCAGAAACAACCGTCAATGTCTTAAAACTCTCAGGTGAAATAATAAGCGATATCAATGGCCCTCAAGGGACTTCCAGCCGATTTTAAACCATTTATGACTGTCCTAACTTAGAAATACAAACCCATAAATTTCAGCGAATTTAAAGTGGCATTGCGCAGTTACGAAGAGACTAATCGTATGCTCGTGGACAATAATAACAATATTATGAAGTTCAAACATGCCTCTCGAAAGCAGACACCACCAAATTACGCACCTCACCGCAACATGTACCCCAAAAGTAATTTTCCCAAGAAAAAGAATAAAATTATCTGCTATAATTGTGGACAACCCAACCACAAAAGTTTCCAATGCCAATATAAACACTCTAAAATGGAGTCCAGAAAAAATGTTGAGAACTTTGAGGAAGAACATGCATTTCTATTCACATGTAACTTTGACAATGCCACAAACGGTAAAAATATCCTTGTAGACTGTGGTTCTACAGCACACGTTATCACCAAGGAATCTGATTTTATTAATTTCGATTCAAACTTTAATTCAAAAAGTCATTTTGTCGAACTTGCCGACGGTAGTCAAATAAATGATATAGTCTTGAAAAGAGGCGATGCTAAAATATACCTAAAAAAAAATAATAAAGGCGAAATCTGTAACTGTATTCTAAAAAATGCTCTGTTCATACCTACATTTAAGCAAAACATATTTTCCGTGCAGGCTGCAATTAAACAAGGCGCGAATATAAATTTTGGCCCAAACAAGTCAACATTGATATACCCCAATGGAACTGTATTTGACATTAAAGAAAATGACCGACTATATTATTTTAAAAGTATGGTTCCCTCAAAAACTGCCTGTCACGACTTGTAAACCTGGTATAAAATTCTAGGACACTACAATACAGCTGATATTAAAAAAAAATACCAAATGTAGTCGAAGGCATGAAAATAATACCTTCAGCCGATCTCCCAAATTGTGATGTGTGTGCACAGGGGAAAATGACAAAATATATAAGCCGAACGCCAGACAAAAAAAAAGCTACGAAAATTCTCTCACTTGCGCATTGTGACTTAGCAGGTCCGATCAGCCCGATGTGGAGAAATAATCTAAGGTACGTTTTGAACTTTATTAATGATTTTTCCGGTTTAATTATAGTTCATTTTCTAAAAAAAACAAATCCGACACTATCCTCGCCACTAAGAAATATTTAGCTGATATTGCCCTGTACGGTTAAGTAAAATGTATTCGCTGAGACAATGGGACTGAATTTACTAGTAAAGACTTTGAACTTCTATTAATTAACCACCGTATTAAACACGAGAGGTCTGCGCTGTGTTCCCCCTTCCAAAATGGCACAGCTGAAAGGGCATGGCGAACCCTTTTTGAGATGACGAGATGCCCTCTTATCGAATCGAAATTAGCGCATAGTTTATGGTTGTACGTTTTAATGGCAGCAGCATATATCAGAAATAGAAATAAGAGGCTAGGAAAAACGTCGTATGAAGCATTTTGCGGTGTAAAACCTAAAATGAACATAATGCATCTATTTGGTGATTGTTTTGCATTTCTAGAAAACACCAGTAAACTAAATACTAAAAGTGAAAAAGGTATTTTCGTAGGTTACGATAAAAACAGTCCGGCATATTTAATCTACTTTCCAACCCAAAATGCCATAAAAAAGGTTAGATGTGTAAAATTCAATGATACATTAAATTTAAAGAATGGCGATCCAGTGGATGAAAAACGTGAAATATTACCTAGCACCTTAATTGATCACAGTGAAAATATTGATAACGGCGACACTTACAGTAGAACTTCTGACGAAAATAATAAGCAGACACGTCGATACCCAATAAGGGAACGAAAAAGGGCAGCCTTCTTACAAATGGAAAAGATACAAGATTACGCCGTGGATTACTGTTACTTGTTGAACAGCGCACCGGAAAGTTATAATGAGGCGATTAATTCAGAAAAACACCAAGAATGGGCACAAGCTATGATATCCGAATTGAAAGCTTTATCTGAAAATAACACATACGAAATAGTGACAAACTCAACAGATAAAAATATAATTTCTTCACGCTGGGTTTTTTTCCAAAAATATCACAGCTTCTGGCAGTGAAACTTTTAAAGCAAGATTTGTTGCAAAAGGTTTTTCACAAATTTCTGGAGTGGAATATTTTGCAACATTTTCATCAACGACAAATTTAACGACAATTAGAATTTTATTACAACTTGCCACACAATACAATTTAAAAATACATCAAATGGATGTAAAAAATGCTTATTTAAATGCTCCGATTGACTGTGAAATCTACATTTATCCTCCAGAGGGATTTAAAATGAAAAATAAAAATTGGGTGTGGAAATTAAATAAATCGTTATATGAATTAAAACAAAGTGCACACAATTGGAATTTAACACTCCAAAATTATTCAATAGAACAGGAATTCAAGCAATGTTCCGTAGACGCATGCATATATACCAAAAATGTAGGTAATAAATTGTTGATTTTGGTTTTTGGGGTTGACGATATATTACTCGCCTCAAACTGTGACAACACTTAAAAAGATGTTAAAAATGAATAAAATAAAAAATTTAAAATGGCCGATCTTGGACGACTGTCATGGTTCCTCGATATAAAATTTACCGGTGAAAATGAAACTATAATTATGAACCAATCTCGATACAATGACAAAATTCTGCTCAAGTTCGGAATGCAAGATTGCAAGTCGCGTTCAACTCCCGTCGAAATGGAATAATTATATATATAGTAAAAATAATTATATGTATATAATTATTTTTACTATAATAATTAAATACCTACAGACACTAGTGTATCACCCTTTCGGGAATTTTCAGTGCAGGGTGTCACAATTAATACCAGTCGAACGATTTGAACCCCGCAACACGAGACATCTCTGGTTCGATTAGCGAAGACCTAATCCATTCGGCTACCATTAACCGCGTAAAATAACGTTGAATTTAAACATCTTAATTTTAAATGTTCATTTACGTCAGTCAGACAGTGATCTAATCGTTATACGATGATCTATGCATAAGAGCTAAATTGACCGACTTTAATTCAACTGAAAGTGCTCAACGATAAGAAACGAATTTCTTAAAGGGGCTTATATATATATATATATATATATATATATATATATATATATATTGTGCGTCAGGTCATGTTATATGCTACTGGTACCATGTAACCCAGTACTACCTGCCTCATGGTCGGGTCACCGGCGACTAAACTGGTTCCCCCACCAAACTTGTTTGGTGAGGAGGGTGGCTAGTCTCCCTGAAGGATTAAAAACAAGACCTTCCAAAGCGCGAATGAACCCTTTTTGGGGTCAACGGCCAACTCGCACCGTGTGTGTATGTATGTGGGTTTTAGGGTGGAGAGGGCTCCTGTAAGCCGTGGTGAAGGCAACCTTTCTAGGAGAAGCAAATCTCTGATTTAAAAAACCATAAAGCGGGAGACCAGTACCCACATTAAGCTGGTCTGCAGTTTAACTTGTTGCTCGCTATCTTGCTCTTGCTTGTTGCTGGATCTCAACATTTTGAACCGAGAGAGAGACTTAGCTGTCGTACAAAGCTAAGACCCTGTAACATCATCTGTGTATAGATACTCCCTCAGGGATTTGTCTATTGGGCTCATGGACTTTAAGTGTCTTAGGGAGTGGCACTCGTCTGACAAGACGTTGCAATCATCATATATATATATATTAAAATACGTTACGTAATGACGTCAATATATTATTCTCGTTATAAATCATCATATTAATTAAATGTATGATATATATCACCAGACTGCTGTACGTCCACCGTGTATATGATGTCAATTTAAAGATACTCAAATAAAAAATAAACTTCCACTGTTTATTACAAACAGGATGAACGGGCATTATTTTAGAAAATTCGCCATTGACGTCATAATTCGCAGTCCGGATGTCGACAGACTAATCGATTGTTTACCAGTTGGTTTCCCAAAATCAAAATATCAACGTTTCATCAACCTTATTGTCTTTGTGTGTGAACAGCGACTTGTCTACAATGAATTATGCAAATATGTTCTCTTTTTCTCGTTCTCCTGAAGATTCCCTTTTTCAAAGAAAAATTCATAAATTGCTTAGTCGTATAGCTTCTAATGCTGAACAGTCGTTGAGATATAAAATACATTTGTTGTAGGAAATAAAATCAGCCTTTCTCTAGCGATCTATCTGTTGCAATATTTTTTATATAATGATGGGGTAATGATTGACGAAAATTGGAAATAGACACTGCAACAGGAACTGACCAAACAAATAGAGTCGCGTTCTACTAGCAACCAATCTGAAACCAGAATTAATCCATAAAAAAAATCTTTTAGAATTCATGCACATATTTTCTCGTGTTCACACGAGAAAGATCTTTGCTTTTTGTCTAGAAATTTTTCAAGCCCAGGACCTATACAGATCAGCTACCCACCGATAACTTTTTTTTCATTTTCAGGATCTATAAAGGTTAGCTACCCATCGAAAACTCTTCTGAAATTAAACATGGCTTTCAATTCAACACACACACACACACACACACACATATATATATATATATATATATATATATATATATATATATATATATATATATATATATATATAAAGGAAATTCTATAGTAATATAAATCTATTTTAGGTGGTAAATAATTCTCATCCAGTAAAAAAGAAATTAGATTGCAAAAATCTCTACTATCATATAAAAGTCACTTTGTGTGTCGGGGGGTCCTTCCTCATAGCCTATCTTTCGCAAATTTCACAGAAAGCTAATTTATATGTCTGGCAGTGTTCTTAGATATGCTTTGTACAGAAATTCATCCGATATGTATTGAAAATCTAAAAAATCCGATCCTAAAAATCGCCTTCCTTTCTTATAGATAAAAAATAATTTTTACAGGGGAATATTTTTCAGTACACGGATAAGTTGAGATAATCCTCAGCAAATCGAGGAGGATTAATTCGTCAGCAAATGATTTCTTCTTAAAAAAAAAAACTGAACTATTGTCATCTGGAGATATATCTCAATGGTAGAGTATTCGACTGCAAATAGAATGGATCCCTGGTGTACCTCACCATTATATTTTATTTTTTTCTAATTACTGAGTTCAATTTACGAAAAAAAAAAACAGAAGTATCATTTAAAATCGCCGCAAATTATTTCTTCCTTTACATATTTGGGTTTGTATTACTGTACACATAGATTCGAAAAAGTTGTCAAAAAAACAAATATATAACAAATAAATGTTATCAAAGGCAAGATAAGTTACTTTTCTACCAAACTGGATATAATTTTCTTGTTTTTATTCAATTTAACATGTTTATTCAGCTCGAAAAGCATACAGTGTTTACCGATGTATTGGAAAATTCAAGATGGCGGCCGATTCTCTCTTTAACACGGTAAGTTCGGGAAAAGGTGTTATAATAATAAACTAGACAACATACTATTAAAAACACCGAATATATGTCAAGTTATGTCACGGTAACATATATTGAGCGAATTTCTAGCAGTATTTTGTCTAGTTTATTATTTATTACACCTTTTTCCAAACTTACCGTGTTAAAGAGAGAATCAGACGCCATCTTGAATGTTCCAATACATCGGTAAACACTGTATGCTTTTCGAGCTGAATAAACATATTAAATTGAATAAAAACACGAAAATTATATCCAGTTTAGTAGAAAAGTAACTTATCTTGCCTTTGATAACATTTATTTGTTATATATTTGTTTTTTGACAACTTTTTCGAATCTATGTGTACAGTAATACAAACCCAACATTCATTTTAAAACTAAACATTAATCATAGGTGACTTTTCCAGGGTATTTATAGTCAAACCTAAATATCAGTGTATGTGATATTGTAAAAAACACAGACGGATATTGTAAAAAAAAACACAGACATTATCATTATTACTTTTTAATGTAATTTTACTTTTATTTTTCTTGTGCAAATTAGTCCAAAGGGCAGATTATTCCTCGTAATATATAATAATCAATAGAGGATTGATACTATAATAATACATACGCAATCTGCACAAATAAAAAAATCATGTTTAAGCCTATTGTATGACCGGGAAACGCCGGGCGTCCAGTTAGTTTAAGAATAAAAGCAAAATATACAGTAACTTATGATTTTATGATTTTGTATACTAAAATCCCACACGAAGAACTTATAAAACAATTAAGTAGATTTACCTTTTGAAGGTGGTAAAGGTAAATAAGTAGACTTTTAAAAGCTAAAGCTTTCTGGTGTCAATTAAAAAGATGATAAAACTAGTACTTTCAACATATTTATAAGGCATGTCATTTAAGAAAGGTATTTTCAAATAGGAAACAAAATATTACTTCAATCTATAGTCAATATATACATGCATACATATATACATATATGTATATATATCATTGATAAAAAGAAGTTTCCCCTCTTCCTTTGTGTGTATATATTCCATCGAAACAGTAGATATCTAAGTAAGCTGACCTAATTTCAACCTAGTTGTACCTATTTACTATGCCTCCCCACGGGACAGAGTTAGACACCAGGGTCGTTTTTTAACGTGGAGAAAAGGTACAAAAATAAAAATTGTCTCAGTCGTGAAGGATTTCTCCTCCACCAAAAGAGAACAAGAAATGGAAGTGCAGCATCTGAAGACAGATACTACACTTTGATCTTGTCCCGAATTTTTTTTTTTAATGATGGCGTTAGGTATGTGATTTTTTTCTATAATTCCGATATTATTTCAATTTATATATCTATGTTTATCTTTTATTTTATTTCATTTTGTTTTTATTTTATTTATTTATTTTCTATTGCTATTGTCAATTTTAAATTTGTTTTGTTTCGCTATCCTAGAGAAAAGTTTATCCTGTGCACGCAGCTGTTCGCTATTTCTTTCCTACAGTTTAATAGATGCTGGGGTTCTTTAAAGTATAGGATAGCAAATTTTACATTCAGGCATAATCTACATGGATCGTCTAGATTCGTACATGCGTTTGCTTGTCTTACTATTTTCCATTCGACTATCGGCGAACGTCCACTTTCTTTGAGTTCCCAATATTAGTTTGCTAGGGCTGTTTTCATCCGGTGTTTTTGTTTTGTTTTTGTTTTTGAAGATATATATATATATATATATATATATATATATATATATATATATAATATTTTTGCAAAAATATTGACAACAAAATATAAAATAATAACATCATACAGTGTATGTCTTTGTGTTACAATTTTCATAACTATTTGGACAAATTTAAACATTATATCATTATAATGAAAAGTAATGGAATTTTAATACAGAAAAATGTTGGTTAAAAATATGATATTTTTACTTCAAGATTGAGCATGGAATCTCTTCGGTTAATCTTCTTTCCCGAGCATTGGCGGGACACAGGCAGCTCGTGAAATTATAATTAAATGGTTGCAGACGAGAAGCGAATGCCTACAGGGCTAATACCAATTGTATACTTCAGTGATGTTTCATATCTAAAACGGCCGATTGACAATTTTAGCAGTTTAGCCTTGAAGGATTCAACACAGTTGTTTATTGTTATAATAATAATAATAATAATAATAATAATAATAATAATAATAATAATAATAATAATAATAATAATAATAATAATATTGGATTGAACTTTAAACCCATTTTCACAGATGACTAGCTTTGAATATCATACAAATTACTTTTCCGTTCATCCAGAAGATTTGAAATATTTTACGACCAACATTTTTCTTTTTTATACGATCATTTTTTATGACTGAAATCCATAAAATACCCGACTCTACCCGTTTTACAAAACGTGTTTAACTCTAAACCATTGGTAGATTTCATTATACGCGTTATTCGATTATTCTTTTCATTATTTTTACTCACTAGGAGTTTTCACACAGGCCATCATCAAAGATTTCTCCTCAAGAACAACCTGCGGTGTTCCTTGGTGTCTGAATGACAACAAATCTTCTCAGATTTTCAATAATCTTCACCTATTTCGATAACTTTTGTAAATTAATTTGCGTTATCGCAACAGCCTTTTATCATTGATTTCTAAGTGGAAACAACCATTGGCCTATACTGGAATTGGGATGGCATTACCCATCCGCAAGATCCCAGTCCGTTAATTCTGTGGGATCTTGTTAGTGCTTTCTCTATGAGGTCTTTCCATCCTCCTTAGCGCGTCACGATTATTCGGCGTGGTGCCAGTTAGTGCCAATGCATTTTTGGAGGTGGGGGTAACTTACAATTATACAATTTCAGTTTTCTTGATTGACTGAACTCACTACACGAGTTTTTAGTGTAATTCAAATCTTGTCAATAGCTGAATACTTGATGCTTCGCTAGGGCTATCAAGCATACTTTTTATCGTGACGCTATCACGAGGTGGGTTGCCTGTCACGGCTTAAGAGAGACCCATCTACCCTCGAGAGAAGGATAGATCGCGCCAGTTTCCCAACCTGGTATTTTTACCTCGCGGTACATACAGCGCCTCCCCGAATAGTCACCATTTGGTACTAGCCAGGCTCGACGTTGCTAAACATCGGTGATCTGGCGAAAACCGGTGCGTCAACGTGCCGTATTCAACGTTCTTTGGCCATAAAAAGCCACCAAGCATTAAATAAGTTACATAGAATGGTTATTTTTTAAACAAAAAGTGGTTAGCGTATCCGTCAACATTCAATTTTTATATTCATTGGATTTTCAACCCAAAAACGTTTTTATAGTTTCTAACCAAATGAGTCACCATAGAGTGGGTAGGCAAAAGCAGTCTTTTATTTTGCGTTTACCGTCTATGCGTCTACAAATACATATATCAAGTGTTACCTACTTGTGTTTGAAGCTAAAGACCAGGCCTTCTAAATCTGCACTGTGATTATCATAAACAAATACATACATATTTTGGATACGGTTCAAATATATGTGAGGCACCCTGTAAGGGACAGCGACGTGTAGGCACATTTTGTCCTAAAACAAATATCTTTCTTCTCAGTTAATTAATTTTTGCTTTCATGACTGCTGGAAAATTGCTTCTTTTTTTTTTTCTTTTTACATAGGCACCACCACTTATCAAGGCCCAGAAGCCACTGGAGGATAAGGGTTAAACTGTGTACAGTAGTCAATTGGCCAATATAGTAATCTTTAGTAATGGAAATTTAGTAAATTTGTTAACTAAAGTGAAACAGCTCATCAAAAACTTGTTCATGCTTGACTTGAAGACAACCTTATTGTAGTCAGCTGGAAAGCAGACAAACGGAAGACGGTTCCATAGGCGTGCTGTTCTAAGAAAGAAAATTTTTTCATGGAATTTACATTTAAGTTTAGGCACAGATAAAGAGTGGGGGGATTATTGATAGTGCTTTAAGCTAGACGAGTTTCTCGTGAAAATTTCGCGAGGGAAGACCACGGTACCAGTTTTCAAGAATTCTAGGAGAAGTACTGAGCCACTCAGTTATTGCCCCATTAACAACGTTACTGTATTTGGCATAATCTTTGAGTCCACAATCAATGAATCACAGCATTCTATAACAGATACGGAGTGAAAAAAAATGAACACAATGGCTGAAACCTTAGAGAAAGATCTCCAGTCTGTGGTGGAACAGAAAAGTGAATAGATGGAAACATTTAATGCTGCTAAGAGCGAGCTTCTTTCCTTTAACAATTACAAAAACAAATATTCTCAAACACTGGTTGCCATGACTAATCATATGCGACCTGAAACCTCTTCAGACTCCTCGGCTTAACATTCCCAATACCAATTGGAACAAATATATTGAGAGCATTTCCATGATTGTTGCGAAGAAGTTTGGCTCTATCTACCTTTCTATAAAGTTTCTTACCCCTGAGAGTATCCTATAACTCTACTAGGCCACCATTAGCCCATGCATGGAGTATTGCTGTCATATCTGGGCTGGTGAATTTGCCTTTAGTACCTCGCATCTCCAATATAATAGGGTTTTGATTGAGATTGTCGGACTGACTTCCTCATCTTGGTTGTTATTGTCACAACGTTTCGGCCGTTTTGCCCTCCGGCCTTCGTCAGGTGTTTTGTATCGAACTTGGGAACCGTTTGTTAGGAGTCTCGAACCTAACCCTTTATTATTATTACGGGGATACCGTGTTCGGACTCCAGCTAGGCTTTGGGACATAGTTGCTGATTCTCTGTTTTGAATGTTACTTTTTCACTGCCTTCGTTCAGGATTGAATTCAGCACCTTTGGGTAACTGTAAACTTTGATACACCGTCTAGGACCACTCGGCCATATGTCACAAAGTAACATTCAAAACAGAGAATCAGCAACTATGTCCCAAAGCCTAGCTGGAGTCCGAACACGGTACCCCCGTAATAATAATAAAGGGTTGGGTTCGAGACTCCTAACAAACGGTTCCCCAGTTCGATACAAAACACCTGACGAAGGCCGGAGGGCAAAACGACCGAAACGTTGTGACAATAACAACCAAGATGAGGAAGTCAGTCCGACAATCTCAATCAATAAAAACACCTCATCTCAAAAATACAGACAATTACTATAATAGAGATTTGCCCAATCGAAAATATACTGCATCTCTGTGCCTAGTTTACAAGCACTTTTAATAAAATGTGCTCTGACGAACTCAAGGTGTAAATACTCCCGACAAACTCGACAAACAGTAAAATCCCAACCCTCCCCAGCAGAGATCCCCAGATCTCAGAAAGCCATATATATACTCTCTTCCCCCGAACTGCTAGACTTTGGAATGTCATCCTGGGCCCCTGCTTCCCTGGCTGTACTGATATACCGAAGTTCAAGTGTAACGTGAACATATATCTCGCTGCTCAACACTGATTTCGAAATAATAGCCCCTTACGTTCAAGTCGCATTGTGCCTTGTTTGAATGAATATCCATAGAGAGGGATTATTAAGAATACTCGCTGGTGATGATGAACTATTGAATAATATACAAATAGTAGTGGTTGTGACTCAATGGGTCACAAATACTCTAGTTTATATATATATACTAGCTGTACCCTGCCACGCGTTGCAGAGGCTCAATTTGGTGTAATGGAAAAATTTAATAAAAAGAGAAAAATGCATGTTTCTTATATTCTTAGTACAGCAATCCACTCCAAAAAGTGAAAAAGAAGGCGAAAATGAAAAAAATGGTACTCTCGCAAAATTTGATCTGGATCCTCGGGAGTTTCTGTCAATCATTCATGGTTTGGACTCGACCAACAATCAGTGGATGAAGCCGAACGTAGTAAAAATGTTGAAACGCTAAATGTTTTTTTTTTGTTTGTTTGTTTTCTGTATACAAAAATGTGAGTTAGTAATTAATATTTGGTTGATTGGGGGATTACTATACACGGATTCGAAAAAGTTGTCCAAAAACAAATAAATGAACGCAAAGGTAAGGTAGGTTACGTTTCTACCTAACTGGATAATTGTTTAGTGTTTTTATGTAATGTAAAATGTTTAATCGGCTCGAAAAACAGAAATGGTCGCAGACTCTGTTCAATACATTAAGTGTGGGAAAGTAAGTTGAAAACTAAAAACTATACAAAACAGTGTCTGAAACCCCACAAATATATGTTACCATGACATAGGCTGGCATAATCGGTGGGTTTCTGACAGTATTTTGTATAGTTTTTTAGTTTTAACTCACTTTCTCTAACTTAAAGTAATCAACAGTGTCCGTCACCATTTGTAGCTTTCAAATACACCGATAAACACTGTTTTTCAAGCCGACTAAACGTTACATTAAATGAAAAGGGTTCATATTACTAAACACAGATACAAAAAAGTTGTCAAAAAATAAATATATAACAAATAAATGTTATCAAAGGCAAGAAAAGTAAATGTTCTACCTAACTGGATAAGATTTTAGTGTTTTTATGTAATGTATAATCGGTTCAAAAACATTCAATGTTTATCGGTATATCTGAAAAATACAAATGGCGGCAGACTGTATCGAACACGTTAAGTTTGGGGAAATTTTGGGAAAATGAGTTTAAACTAAAAAAACTCTACAAAATACTGTTAGGAACTCACTCAATATATGTTATTATGACGTAGGCTAGCATATAATCGGTGGTTTTAAACTTTTGCTCGATACAGGTGACGACTTTTAAAAGTCCCTTTTAGTGATTACCTGGTTTGAGGATATTTGTACAACTAAACGGCAAATCTGCTCCAAAAAATCCGGTATTATTTTACTTTAAAGCCCGTTTCACGTTCGTATATAACGAAATATTTTATTGTAGATTTTGGTGTGCTAAAAACGAATCTGCAAACAGTTTCCGTAGCAAAAAGAAAGTTTTCATGATATTCATGAAATTACTTTTTCGAAAAGTGGGTGATCACTTTTCAATCTAAATTTAACTTAGAATGAGCACCCACTTTCTGGCCACGTGAGAGAGGGGCATTTTTCTGTGTGTTTCTTGGCTAAAGAGTTTTTTGTTTGATTTCTTTTGTTTGGGACTATTTTCCATGTCACAGCCGTAGCCTTCGTTTACGCTATGCGTGAGCATAAACGAAAGCTGTTTAGCCAATAAACATGGGGAAAAATCCCCCCTCTCTCAGGTGGCTAGAAAGTGGGTGCTCATTTTAAGTTAAATTTACATGGAAAAGTGATCGCCCACTTTTCGAAAAAGTAATTTCTTCATATCATAAAAACATTTTTTTTGCAACGGAAACGGTTTACAGATTCGTTTTTAGCACACCGAAGTCTACAAAAAAAAATGTTATATACGAACGTGAGACGCACGGCCCTTAATGGAAAATTATATCAAAAATTCGGGGAAAATAGTTTTCAATAAAAACAGCAAATGAATTCGATAGAAAAAAAATGGATGCTATGTTTTTTTTTATTTTTCTGTGTGTTTCTTGGCTAAAAAGTTTTTTGTTTGATTTCTTTTGCATGGTAATAACCCCTGAACTATGGGACTATTTTCCATTTCACAGACGTAGCCTTTGTTTATGCTACGCGTGAGCATAAACGAAAACTGTTAAATATGCACTCGCGTCGCCAAACTGCCTTGTCAAAAAACCTTTAAGCCAATAAAAACGAAAATAAATACCCCTTCCCCGGGTGGCCAGAAAGAGGGTGCTCATTTTAAGTTAAATTTACATAAAAAAAGTGATCACCCACTTTTCGAAAAAAAATTTCTTCATATCATGAAAACTATTTTGGTACTCATTGGGCGTTGATTTCCATGGCGAACCGCAGAATTATTTAATGGTCGTTCCATTAGTCCCCTCCTAGTCAAGGCTAACGCATGTGCACGTAACATTTTTTTATTTATTTACTTACGTGGCGGAGTTATACAACCATCACCCTCATGCAAATTTCTATACTGATAGGTTTTTGGAAATTTTTTCACTGGATTATTATTGATTGAACACTAACCAGATTATGAAAAAAAATTGAAAAAAAAAAAATTATTTCAACGTTTGAAAGGGGTACTCACTTTTTAGTTACCACGTTCTGGTAAATCTGTCACCCATTTTTTTTTTTTTTTTTTTTTTTTGGCTAAATACGGAAGTGTCTTCGGGAGATATAAAATGGTCGCATGTTGACGAAGCAATGTATCGAGAGGCGTACGGGATGGAAAATTATTGGTAAATTTTTAGATTAGGTCCACCTCCTCAATTTTCTTTTAAATGACGACTTGTAATGGTTTTCGACTATGCTGAATACGAAAATCGCATTGAAATTTTGCAAAAATAAGTAGTTATCAAGATATAAACAGTTGCATTATACATTGTAATCTTTGGCGGCCATCTTTTTTACGCGCGTGCATTTGTTTATGGCGCGTGCGCGCGTAAAAAGATGGCCGCCAAAGAATACAATGCATAATATAATTTTTTATATCTTGATAACTACTGATTTCCGCAAAATTTCAATGCGATTTCCGTATTCAGCATACTCGAAAACCTATACATGTCGTCATTTAAAGGAAAATTGTGGAGGTGGACCTAATCTAAAAAAATACCAAATTATTAAACATTTCGGTACTCATGCAGAGAGTGATCCGTGCTGAAATAATAATGTTATTATTTTAAAAGCCATTCTTAACATGAGGAGGGGAGGGTGTTTTGTACCTATTCTGTACTTTAACCTTACAATTGAATAAAAAAAACATATCATAACACTTTAATTAAACGTGGAAATACGATTTAAAAAATAGCGCGGATCACTCTCTGCATTAGCACCAACATTTCTCCAGCATGTTAGTGAAATTTATAATACTTAAAAAAATTAAAAAAAAAAAACAAAAGTTTTGAAAAAAAAACAAAACACCCTCACCTTTCATAAAAACAAATTATTTTAAAAAAAAAACAAAAAAAAACACCCACAAACTGACTTTTAACTAAATAAGTAAAAAAAAAAAAAAATTTTAACTCGAAACTTTATTTTCATAAAAACAATAAAAAAGTCATGTTCAATCTATTTTTTTCTTTGAGAAACAAATATATTTCTGACTTACAACTGCGGTAGAGACTCATATTATTTTTACTTTCTATGGTTTTGATATACCGCGTTTTTATTGGTTACAAAATGGGTGACTGATTTATCAGAACATTGTAACTAAAAAGTGAGCACCACTTTCAAATGTCGAAATGATGATTTCTTATTTTTTTTTTTAATAATCTGTTTAATTAGTGTCCAATCAATAATAATCCAGTGAAAAAATTTTCCAAAAACCTATAAGTATAGAAATTACGCATGGGGGTACAGCTACGGCACTTTCGCACTTACTTTTACAAAGATTATTTATGTTAACTCTTTTCATAAATAATTTAAAAAAAAAGTAACTAAACCATTTATTGATAATTTGTCACGTGTACAAACATTTATTTATTTATTTATTTACGTAGGCTTAACTCTTTTCATGAATAAGAAAAGTTTTACTCTTTAAGAATAATAAAAGGAAAAAATGCAGAGAATGATTTGCGCTATTTTTTAAATCGTATTTCCAAATTAAAGTTTTACGATATGTTTTTTTTTATTCAATTGTAAGGTTAAAGTACAGAATAGGTACAAAACACCCTCCCTCCCCATGTTAAGAATGGCTTTTTTTAAATAATAACGTTATTATTTCAGCACGTATCACTCTCTGCATGAGTATCATAAACATTAATACAAATAATACTTATCTCATTAAGTGAAAGGCTCATTTCTACCGGAAATGAAATGGGGACAATCTCGCAGTTACGAAAAATATTTTCATTTATAATTTAATATTTTTATAATTCGCAATGTAAAATTATTTTAATAACATGCAAACATTCTTTGACTTTAAAAATAGATTTTCTGAAAATTTCAATTAAATTGGTAACGTAGAAATATGGTTTTATTCACTTTTAACGAACCAAATATTACATTTATATATATATATATATATATATATATATAAACATATATATATGTATGTATGTATGTATGTATATATGTATGTATGCAAGTATGTATGTATATATATGTATGTATGCATATGTATATATATATATGTATGTATGTATGTATGTGTATATATGTATGTATATATATGCATATGTATGTATGTATGTATATAAATGTATGTATGTATATATATGTATATATATGCAATTATATATATGTACTATGTATGTATGTGTGTATATATATGCATGTATATGTATGTATGCATATATATGTATATATATGCATGTATATATATGTATATATATATGTATATATATATGCGTATATGTACATACATGTATATATGTGTACATATGTATGTATATATATGTATATATATGTATATATGTGTACATATGTATGTATATATATGTATATATATGCATATATATGTATATATATGTGTATGTATATACATATATATATATATGGGCGCCTTTTAATTGAACGCATATTTAATTTATGTGTTTGGAAGTGTTCTTAGATAGGTCTTATATCAGAATTCCTCCGATAAGTATAGAAAATCGATAATCGAAAAAAGTCCGATTAAAAAGGGGGCAGTCCGATTTAAACCAAAAGTAACTCCCTTATACAGTCTTACATCATAAGTGCATTTGACAAGTTTCATCACCGTACACGCACAAAGACCCAGCCTATACAATCAACAAGAGGTTCTTTGGTAAGACAGGGGCATTTTTTTTACACAGTGATCACCACTGATCAAGGCCCGGAAGCCACTCAGGGATAAGGGTTATTGCAAGTACATTACGTTAGTGTGGAGATTTGATGAAGTGTCTACTTAAGGGGGCGGTTCATTAGGAATTTGTTAACGCTGGACTTGAACACATCCAAGTTGTAGTCCGGAGGGAAGCAGGCAGACGGAACAGAGTTCCACAGGCGTGCAGTTCTAAGAAAGAAGCTTTGTTCATGGAATCCGCGTTTTGATTTAGGCACAGATATAGAGTGGGGGAAATTTTTCACAGTTCGAAATTAATGTTTCTGTCTCGAGCACAATCGAGCCACGATACTTGACTTTTGCATTTTAAACTTTAATTCAAGCCATTATATACTTTTGTATATATAAAATCAACAGTACGGTCTCTACAATGCAATGTAGTCTACAATGTACTAGAGCAGTCAAGCAATCGATTTGAAAAGTTTTTTGACCCATTTCGATGACAATAGATGTATTGGAATTGCGGAGCATTCGTTGATCCTCATTCAATCGCTGGCAATTTTGGGTCTCCTTGCTAGTCTAGCATATTGAGCTTTCTATTATTTCGATATGTTTTAATATAAAGATAATATTTATCTTTATAATTTTTATTATATTTTATACAGGGCGAAAGGTTATGTATTAGACTGTGTCAGTATTGCGATTACAGTACACGTTCGACATGATGTCCACCATTTTGCTTCCTGGTCAGCAGTCTCGTTGTGAAATAGATAACCTCCTTCTCAAGTGTGCATTATCTTTACTATTAATTAGCTTACGATAACGAAAATATAGAATTAATGATAAAGATAAAGATACTAAACTCAATCGTATGAACCCATAATTAGACGGTTATTTCAACTGTAAATACGAAAAGAGAAATATATCAAATAAGATTATTGTTTGTACATTTATCTGATCCTTATCATTTTTTTTTTTTTTTTTTTTTTTTTACGCGCTGTCTTTTCCAATTAATGTGGTTTTTATTTTCCGTTATCTCTGTTTCTCCGGTGTTCTGTGATTCTTTTTTCTCGTGATCTTTTAAAACGAGAATCCGTGTCTTTTGTCGGATTCCTTTCGACATTCTTTCTTAAGCTCTTCTCCATTAATTTCGCGTTTCTGTCTTTTCTTTCAACTTCCTTATATTTTATTCATTCGGCTTTGTCCGGTCGTAAATTCTCTATTGAGTATAAAAGTGAAAGTGTTTGTCTGTCTGTGTGCGTGTATGTGTGTCTGTGTGTGTACATTTCCCTACGCAATATCTCTGTCAATTTTTAGTCGACAGACTCGAAATTTGATATACAGGGTACTGAGATTTGGGAAAATCTATGTGATCGAATTTCTGCCAGAAATTTGGCGATTAAGCGGTCAAAGTTAAACGAGTTGACTTTTGAGAACTCTACCAAACTCCTCCGACAATATTGTGTCTACACACTTGAAATTTTAGATATAGAGTCCTTGGACATGGATCTAACTTAATAACTTGTTTTAACCCAAAACAATAAATTTTAAGGGGGCATAATAGGGGTCAAAGTTTATAAAATTGACCGCTTTTTTTTTTTTTTTTTTTGCTCAACATACACCTCCAAATACCCGGGCAACGCCGGGCACCCATGCTAGTATATATATATATATATATATATATATATATATATATATATATATATATATATATATATATATATATATATATTACTGGTTTCAAAAGTTTTTATTTAAATAACTTGGGTTGCATCAGCTAGAATCGAAACTAAAACAATTAGGGCTCCAGCTCATTTCCTAACGTTTGAGCTATTGACAGATAGATGAAAAAAAAGAGTTAAAATTAAAGAAATTCAAGCTATGAATGAATTTGCGCACGCGCAACAGTAATAAAATATGTTTGTGTTTAAACTTACCGATATATACATATATATATATATATATATATATATATACATATATATATATATATATATATATATATGTATATATATATATATATATATATATATATATATATATATATATATACACATCATAAGTTTAACTTACCGACATATACATATACATATATATATATATATATATATATATATATATATATATATATATATATACATCATAAGTTTTGTTTCGGTTTCGATTCAAACTGATGCATTTTTACATTTTGCTAAATATACGCTGACATGACACGGGGTGAGAAGAGTACAGTCATGTGAACATTTATTAAAAACATCGAATTTTTAATGAAAAGTCAAGGGATTTTTAAAAGAATCTGAATCGGTGCTTGTATCGGAATTGGGAATTTAGATTAGAATCTGTAATTGTATCGGAATCGAGAAAAAAATTTAGAATCATTCCATCACTTATATATATACATTAATATACATATTTATATTCACACACATATATACACACACACGCATATATATATATATATATATATATATATATATATATATATATATATATATATATATACACACACATGACGCTGACACACACACATTTTTTTACATGGAGGTCACCACTTATCAAGGCCCGAAAGCCACTCGGGGATAAGGGTTATTGCGTGTACACTAATATATATATATATATATATATATATATATATATATATATATATATATACAGGGTGTCTGGCTACATTATGTAGCCAGACTTTGTGGAAGCACCCTGTATATATATATATATATATATATATATATATATATATATATATATATATGTGTGTGTGTGTGTGTGTGTGTATACACACACATGTATGTGTGTATGTGTATATATATGTATATATACATATATATATGTATATATATACATATATATATGTATATATATATATATATATATATATAATGTATACATAATGTAGCCAGACTTTGTGGACACCCTATATATTTTAAACTTGGAATATATATATATATATATATATATATTCCAAGTTTAAAATATCCAAAAGTAAAACCCATTGAACTTGAACGAGGTATCCGATAGTGCTCAATTAAAAAAAAGCAAAATATTATTTTATGCATGTATAATTGTGTACACATTTTTTCTCGTACCAAACATGGACCAAAGCCTATGAAGAACACTAACCATGATTTCATCTACAGCATGATGCCACGATAGAAGAAGACGAAAAAGAAGAAGAAGATATTTTTGCGGGCTTCATTGCATGCTGTACGTGTGGATTGTTTGCTATGGAAAGGGAGGGTGAGTTCTATACGAAAATATTATTAAATAAATACGTCCAAATAGAAAGAGGGCGATTTTCTAAGAAAACACCGGATCTCCAAGGTGGAGGCAGTACACTTAATATTGTTTAAAAACTCAACAACAAAACTACGTAAATCGATGAACGACAAAAACGAAGCAGTAACTTGTCTATATCATCATAGCGTCATGGATTAAGACGCTGGTCCTTGGTTCGAGTCCTAACAACGGTCAAGCTACGCTGATGATCGGTAGGGCCCCAAAACACGCGTGTACGTAGATTACTATTTTTTAAAATCTATATATATATAAAAGCGAAAATGTATGTGTGTATGTGTGTTCGCTTTTTCTGTATGTCTACAAAAGGCTTCTTTCAGAGAAGCGGTCAGTCGGTTCACAACTTTTAAAAACTTTTTATATCACATGTAAATCGTAATATCTCAGAGTTAACAACGGAGCTCGCCTGTCTATTTAATTTGCTCGATTTTAGGAAGATAAATATTCAGCAGTTTTCACTCGCCGCATGTGGGTTAGGCCTTTTCCTATAGTAAAAGCGACACTAATTGTCTAGGTATTTTTCCGGTCTCGATCGCCGGAAATGTCCGAAAGCACCATGGGGGGGGGGAAGCGTTCCCGCACTAAATGAAATGCTACCCCGCAGTCAAAAGTTGACCTCATTAAGTCATTAAAACGTGCACCTGCTAATTAAAGTAACTAATTAAATTAAAACGTGTTGCCGTCAGCATCTTGCGGTGGCCCAATGGTTAACATCGCACTCCTTTTTTTTTTTTTTCACACTTTAATTTCCAACTTTGCCTCAACGGTTCGGGTTCGATCCTCATACTTACCTACCAAAACATTTTTATTTTATTTTACCCCCCCCCCCTCCCGGAGTTCTGATTTACCCAAAACCACACCTCCAAACACCCGGGCAACGCCGGATACCCCTCGCTAGTAATAAATAAAAGTCTTTTATAAAGATATGTTTATCCATACATGTATATGTGTGTGTGTCTGTTTGTATATGTATACTCTTAATGCATAAATACACACATTATTCTCATGTTAAATATTCTTATTGCATAAATACAGAGGTCTGGTCAGTGCGCACTCCTCGGTCCATCCTTCCTTCTTGACTCTACTTAGCACATGTGTGCGTAAATATGTGTATTTATATATTATTGTGTATGTTGGTATGGCTGTATTAGTATGTTTTTCTTTACATGATTGTACGTATATAGATACATGTATATGTCCAAATTATATATTTTATAACGTTTAAATTTATATTATTCTTGATTTTTCTATTAGCCAATCGCTGGTGCTAACAGATCAGGCTGTCAAAAGATACTGGCTTCTTGACCATAAATGCCCCAAGCAGTTATGTCGTTGCTTTTTTACCTTCCCTTTGCAAAAACCATGAAAAAAAATCATGTTTTCCAAAGTCAAAAACAAAAAAAACAAAAAAATTTCCCATTACAAAATAACCAAACCAAACACTATAAATAAATATTTGAAGATATAAACATCTTGAATATCTTTTTTCCGAAATTATAGGATTCGGCATTAAATAACCCGAAAACGGTTGACATGCTGTAAAAAAAAAAACAATCAAACCAGTAGAATTAATAAATCTTTGAATATATAAAAACTTTGAAGCATAAAAACTTTTTTTTTTCTACAATGACTAGATTTGAAATTAAATAACTCAAAAGTGTTATGTTGGAAAGCAAAACGACAAAATCTATTGGCCAATCAAAAAAAAAAATTTAGTACTAATCGTATGACGTCATATCTGTCTAGCGATGAACTAGACATGGGCATTAATAAAAGCGTTACAATGATTTCATTCAGAAGTGTATGTTGTGTCTTCAGGGTGTGTTCCTGGGACGATTAAAGTACGTGTTAGTGATTTCACTTCCTATTAATTTGCATCATTTTGAAAAAGATAGCCTCGTTTTGAAAGAGATAGCCTCGTTCTCGATAACACGTAATCTGTTTTCTGTAACAAGTATACAAACAAAACAAAAATAAATAACATTTTTTTAAACTGATAAGTGAACTGCACCCCACGTCTTGACGTATTGACGTGTAAATAAAATCTACTTAATCTTCAAAAGTAATCAATTTTCAGGCACGAAAAGCAAAACATTGATTGTTTATATGTTTATGTATTCCTGTGCATCGACTCGGTGAAAAGTTTATGCTAAGTTTCATAAGCGATATTTTTAACTATTGTGTTGTTCACTTTATGCATATTATTATTGTTTAAACATTATTTTTACATGAGAGTCGCCACTTATCAAGGCCCGAAGGCGACTCTAACATAAGAGTTAATGAATATAAACTGCTAGTGTTATCATTGTTAATGTTGTAAGTTGGATAGAAATTCATTATTTAAGGGAATGGCACAATAATTTGTTCATATTGGACTTGAAAACTACGATATTGTAGTTGGCCGGTAAGCAGGCCGGAGAAACAGTTCTTTCACGGGCGGACAGTTCTGGGAAAAAAGTTTTCTTCATGAAATCTGTGTTTAGATTTATGCACTGACAGATAGTGAAAGAGATTGTTGATAGTGGTTGTAGCTAGTCGAGCGATTTATTATGATTTTTAATGGTGTCGTTACATTTTAACGGACCTAATACTGTGTAGACTCCGTCGCAAGGAAGCAGAAGAAAGGAAACACCTCGACATGCATTTCTTTAACAAAAGGCTTTATACATGGTGTTTCTAACAAGCATTTTTTTTTCTAAATATTGTAACCGTTTATTTCGCATTTTCCGGTCGCGTCTAACTTTTGATCCCTGCTTTGACGTCTCGAACACCGGCAATGTCTGGAACACATGCTTCTCTCGTCACGCCTCGGATACCACTTCTCTGAACACTGCTTTTTCGAAAATCACGTGTTCTTTTGTCTCTATTGTGACGTCACTTCGCACAGCTGGCTTGGTCGTGTGCATATCTTTAAGCGGCCGCTGCTGCTACCAGCGTCAGCAGCTCCGTTACAATTTTAATGTTCACCTGTTGTTTCTGAAACAACGTTTTTTCCCCCTTTTCAGTTTTACTCTTATTAATGACCAATAAACCTGTGTCCAAAATATACTGTGTCTTAGAGTCTTCAGCGTTGGTAAAAGTTTGTGATAACCGTCGAAGGTTTGCACATATCTCCACGAAATACCAACACCCGGGGGACAGTATAGTGACTAAAGCATTATATGTTGCGGTTAATAAAGTTATTTCACGTACATGTAAAGTGCTTTAAAAGCACTTCAAAGTACAAGCAATGTTAAGTAATAACTCAAATGTTTTAAGGACATTTTTAAAGGTTTTGAAGAAAATATTTCTTTGAATTGAAATTCTTGAAAAGGAATAGGCTACCGCGGGAAAATCGCAAGTTGCGACCGCTCATTTTCATCAGAGCTTTTGTTAGTCGGACAGTCTGTCTCATCGTAGAATTTTTATCGAATGAATAAGATGATTTTAATGGACGCATATTAGCTTAGCTTCGTTCAAACATTTCTATAAGAGGTTCTATCTCTTAATTGGTATATAACAGTTTGTAAGGCTTTCATGCGAGTATTACTATTCATGCACGACAAATTAATGGACGAAAAAGTCACCACAATTCACGAAAATTGGCTCATGCTGATTCTTTGCTTGTGTGATATGAGGCACATCATTCGAGCAATATATGATTCTTATGTCACAAGCGACAAAAAGCAATTGATTTTAATTTTTTCATCGCTAAAAATTTTTGTGAATAAATAAACAAGTTTTTATATTGTCGATTAAGGGAAATATTTTTAAGAGATATGAGTAAAGCATAAAAGAAACAATTGTTTAAAAATGGCAAGCAGCTGTTGCGATAATGCTAATTTATTTGCAAATGTTATTTAAATAGATGGAGACTACCTGAAAATCTGGGGAGAGTTGTTGTCACTCAGCTTCCAGGGAACACCACAGGCTGTATTCAATGAGATATTTGATGACCTGTGTGAAAGCCTTTTGTGAGCTTATAATAATTTGTATTATTCAGATTCTTCGACATCGTTTATAGGAATGGAGGTGATAGATCATTCTTGCCAGTCCGCATCTTGACAAATAAAGTACTAAGTAAAATTCAGTTTTAATCTACACGTTTCTGGAGGTCGAAGGTTCTATCTTAAAAATGCAATTACGAATTACTTAAAACTTCTAACCGATCATGGTTGACGGAACGAGAACATACTACCCAGAGGATTAAATATAGAGTTCCGTTCGAAATTAAAAACCGATTCCCGAGTTCGACAGGAAGGTGTAAAAAATAGACAAGATATACATGAAGAAATACGGGTGTTACACTGGCTGAATGAAAATACGGGTGTTACATCGGCTATATGAAAAAAAAACTCAAGCTGAGAAGAGAAGTCTATTAGGAAATGATAGAAAGTATGAATGAATTACAAGTTCTTCACTTAGAAAATGTCATCACAGGACATAGACTCTTTTCAATGGAGGATATAGAACGGGCAAACTAAAAAAAAAAAAAAAAGAGTGGGGGTGATGCTACCTACTTACTTATGACAGAGTTAGACACCAGGGTCGTTTTTTTTTTTACTGATCCCCCACCGAAAGAGAACAAGAAATGGAAGTGCAGCATCTGAAGAACAGATACTACACTTTGTATTTATTTGCTTCCCCACTGAGCAAATTAGGCAGGAGGCCGTTTTTTAATGTGGAGACAGGGGGAAGGGGGAGGAAAAGAGGGGATCCAGCTCCCGAGAGGTGGGAAGTGGGAGCTGGATTAGAAACTGTTGGTATGAAGGGTTGCCCCTTCAGTGACCAAGGTCAGATATGTGGGGTTACCCCCACATATGGTTTTTGCTAGTCATAATAGCTGGTCTGTGCTAGTCATAGCTTTGCAGTATCTGTCGGAACAGATGGTATTTATTTGCTCCCCCACCGAGCAAATTAGGCACAAGGCCGATTTTTAATGTGAGAAGTGAAGGGGAAATGGGGACCAGCTCCCCGGGGAGTAGGGGAGCTGGATAGTGACAATTGGTATGAAGGGTTGCCCCCACATTGACCAAGGTCTTATATGTGGGGTCGCCCCCACATATAGTCTTTGCTAGCAGTATCTGTCGGAACAGATGGTATTTATTTGCTCCCCCACCGAGCAAATTAGGCACAAGGCCAATTTTTAATGTGAGGAGTGAAGGGAGGGGGAAGGGAAAAGGGGACCAGCTCCCGAGAGGTGGGAAATGGGAGCTGGTTAAAGGTCAGGCATGTGGGGTTGCCCCCACATCTGGTCTTTGCTAGTCATAGCTTGCAGTATCTGTCGGAACAGATACTACACTTTGATCTTGACCAAAAGGCCAAGAGTGGAAGCGATGGTAGCAGTGTGCGTTGTGGCTGCTGAGCTGTTTCAAACATTCAATTTTTAATAAAGTGTCAATTAACCAATAATAACAGAGAGCACGTCGGTATCTGGCACGTCCACTGTTTGAATCTTACGTCAATCAAAAAACATTATAATAGCATATAATACTAGCTGAATGTCTGCCGTTGTCCGGTCGTACAGTACGCTTAAACACGATATTTTAATTTATGCAAATTGCGTGTGTATCATTATAAAATCAATCCTCTATTGATTATTATAGATTACGAGGAATAATTTGCCTGGTAGATTAATTCGCCCAAAAAAAATTAAAAAATAAAATAATAATAATGATAACGTCGTTCATCAAATTCCGTCTGTGTTTGTTTACAATATCATGTCAGCTGATATTTGGGCTCGGCGATGAATTCCCTGGAAAGTCATTTCTGATTCGTGTTTAGTTTTAAAATGTGCAAATGAAGAAATGATTTGCGGCGGTTTTAAATGGTAATTTTTTAACGTAATTTGAACTCATTAATAAGAAAAAAAATAAAATAAAATGGTGAGGTACACCCAGGATTGAACAAGGGAGCACTCGATCTGTAGCTACCACTGAGATATATCCCAAGATAACAAAATATCTGTTTTTTTAAGAAGAAATGATTTGATACGATTCTGTTATCTCCTTTTGTCAGTGTAACGTAAAATATTCCCCTGTAAATTCTTCTTTTTTTTTTTAAGATCGAATTTTTTTGATTTTCGAAAATGATTTGCAGGGATTTTATTATTTCCCTTGGCTGGTGTAACGTAAAATAGTCCCCTAAGATTTTTTTTTTAATTTATAAGAGAAGAAAAAAACTATTTGTAAAATTTTCGATATACTTTACGGATGACTTCCTGTACAAAGCCTGTCTAAGAACACTACAACACATATAAATTACATTTGTGTAAAATTTGAAAAAGTTAGGCTCAATCTATAAAGAAGTGGATGGAGATTAAAAACATTTACATTCGTTACCATTTTTTTTAATTATTATTATTTTTGGCTCACAAGGAACTTTCACACAGGTCATCAAAGATCTCATTGAATACAGCCTGTGCTGTTCCCTAGAAGCTGAGTGACAACAAGTCTCCCCAGATTTCCAGTACTCTCCACCTCTTTCGATAACATTTGCAAATACATTTGCATTATCGAAACAGCTGCTTGCGATTCATTTCTCGTTGGCAGCGGCCATTGGTCTTCACTAGAATTTGAGTGGCAATAAGCCTCCCCAAGGTCCCAGTTCTCTCCGCCTTATACATCAGAGGTCTGGTCAGTGCCCACTCCTCGGTCCACCCTTCCTTCTTGACTCTACTTAGTTACTCGGTTTCATTCTTTGGGGGGGGGGCTAGGGGGGAACAGTGATGTGATGATGAGGGTGGGATTCAAGAAGCTACAGATATGTGGCTTTAGGGATCTTAGTCTATGTAGCACTGCATGTTTTGCGTCTGCAGCAGTTTGTCTGGCCCACGCTGTTGCCCCTGTTTATTAATCTCCATCCAAGGGTTTTCCTTAATATTTCAACCTTTTTCATTATTGTTGTTCGTTGTATTATTATTATTATTATTATTATTATTATTATTATTATTATTATTATTATTATTAATAATAATAATAATAGTCTGCAAGGAAAACACGATTCTAACAACCGTATTAAGGCTAAAATAGATAAAACACAGAAAAACGATGAATATAGACTCTGTGGACAAAGCCATGAAACTGTAAACCACATAATAGTGACTGCAGCACACTAACTCAAAAGGAATATGAGGACAGCTACAACTGCATAGGGAGGCATACTGGGAGCCCTGTAAATGATTTCACTTTGAGCGTGCACACAACTGGTACAAACACAAACCGAAGACAGTACTAGAAAACAATTAACGACAAAATCCTTGTACACATTGAAGTATAAATAAATAAACTCATTCAAACAAGCTCGTCATAATGATTAACAAGATAGAACTGACAAAGTTTAGATTTTGCCGTCCTAGCAGTTCACTGGGTTAAGATCAAAGAGACAGAAAATAAAAGAAATATGCGGAAATTGCCAGAGAACTGAAGGGAAAATGAAACATGAAGGAAATTAATAATACCAATAACTTTAGGAGCACTAAGAACCGTCTCAAAGAATATGGATAAAAAGAGAAATCGGAATCAAGAAAAAGATGGATTTATTAACTAATACACGTGACATTAGAAACAGCTGAAATTTTAAGGAAAACGTACTCGTATAAAACACTAACCGGCCATATGAAAATCAATATGGATAATATGGAAATTAATATGGAAAATATGAAAATTAATATGGAAATTAATATGGAATAATATGAAAATATGGAAAATATGGAAATAATATGGGAAAAACAAAAAGAATAGCAGAATCTCACATGAAACGAAGAAAACTGAAACTGCAAAATTGTAAATTAACTACATCCCTCAGCAAAAAAATTGTAGTGTTGACATAGACAGACATCACACCAATTAGTCGTGAACGGTCAATATGGATGGAAAGGCCAAGAGAAAAAAGCACTAATTAAACCATCACTGCAAAGAGGACTGGTATCTTGTGGATGCTTGTTGTCACAATTTTAGTGAAGGCCAATGAGAGAAAAATCAAAGAAAACCCGCTGTTACGATAAGGCAAATTGATTTGCAAAAGTTTTCGAAATAAGTGGAGAGTACTGCATATTTGGGGAGACTTGTTGTCATTCAGACTTCAGGAAACCTATAAGTAGCTGATGGAGAGAAATATTTTAATATGGCTTACGTGGCAGCACTTAGTGAGTACAAATAATAATAATAATAATAATAATAATAATAATAATAATAATAAAGATAAGAGTAAAAATCAATAGTAATAATAATAGTAATAATAATAACAGTAATAGTAATAATAGTAATAATAATAGTAATATAAAGTTTAAAATAGGTAATAATAATAAAGATAAGAGTAAAAATAATAGTAATAATAACAGTAATAATAATAACAGTAATAGTAATAATAATAAAAATAATAATAGTAATAGTAATAGTAATCATAGTAAAAGTAATAATAGCAATAATAATAGTAACATTAATAATAGTAATAATAATAATAGTAATAATAATAACATTAAAGATAGGAGTAATGATAATAGTTATGATAAAAATAATAATAGTAATAATAATAGTAATATTAATAGTAATAAGAATAGAAATAATAATAATAATAATAATAATAATAATAATAATAATAAGAATAATAATAACTCGATGAGAACCAACCACATCAAAGCAAAGACCGATAAAACACGAGAAAACAGTAAATGCAGACTCTGTTGACAAAGAGAGGAAACGATAAACCATATAGTAAATGATGCAGCAAACTGGCCCAAAAGGAATACAAGAACTGACACGACCAAGTGGGAAGATCAGTACACTGGGAATTATGCAAACAACTGCATTTCGAACGCACAGACAAGTGGTACAACAGTACTTGAAAACGGGAATCACAAAATCGATAATCTTAGATTTCTATACTTTTTCTCACGGCCAAAATCGGTTAAGATCAATGGAAGTGGTAAAATATTTTCTCTCTAATAAATTCCTCCTCCCCCTGCCACCACTTAACACCGTTTGGGGATCGTTCACAAGGAACAGTTGAGAAGAGAACACCGGTTTGGCTTCGTAGTTCTTTCATGTGAAGTTATTTAAAATCACTAAACTAAGCTGCAGTGCTCTGTGGCGTAGTGGTTAGCGTGCTGGACAATTCACCTTATATTTTCACGTTCGCGCCGACCTACCGTAGTCGTTTTTTTTTTTTTTTCCTAGACAACTGGAATGGACTTTTCTTGGTGGCCGAACTGTTAACGTTGCAGATGTTTTGTTTTGTTTTTTTTTTTCACACTTTATTTTCCTACTTTAACTCATGACTCCGGGTTTGATCCTCCCTACTTACCTACCATAACATTTTTTTAAACTCCCCCCCCGTCCCGGAAAAAAACACTCGGGCAACGCCGGGTACCCCCGCTAGTATATATATATATATATATATATATATATATATATATATATATATATATATATATATTCCCTACAATTTTATTCCCTTATAGGTATATATATTAAAAAAATGTCTGTAAACAATATTTCTTTCAAAAATAAAGAAAATCTGTTCCTGGTCTTTAAAATTAAACTTTAAAATTTTACATTGTTTCAAACTATAAAGTGTCCTGTTTATATTGTTTATAATATAAATAAAATTCTGTATATTTTGTTTAAAGTGAATAATAATTGTTTATTATTAAAAGAAAACGTCTTATTTATAGGGTTTCTTTGTTTCAATACCGTTTACATGTTTACACGGTAACGTACAGGTGACTACAGGAATGTATTTCGTTATAAATGATAGAGAGTTCGAGAGTATTTTGCCAGGTTAAGTCCAGTCGTGCCAACATAAATACCATACCATGAACCACACCTTTAAGTATACCCTGCCCGCTAAATTAGTATGCATATGCCGATTGACACGACAACCACCAAATTGTTTTTGTTCGTTCATAGTATTTACGCGTGGGAATCCTGACAGCGATTATCAAAGTTACATTTCAGGCAATTTTTTGACACTCACACTCTTACATACAAAATGTGGTGCTTATTTAGAAAGCCGTTCTTAACAAAAAGACGTTCTTAACATGAGGAGATTGGTGGTTTGGCTACAACAACAACAACAACAATAACGGTACTTTAATTTTTTTACGTGGGGAAAGGGGTCTTGCTATCACCGGGCAATATATGTATTACACAAAGCAGACTCCAAAAACCATTAAAAGTTTCTGGAGTCTCTATTGCGGTTCGAAACCCTTTATGGCGGCAAAAGGAGACAACAAAAGCATTATTTCTCTTTGAAGAACTTTGATACAATTTTCCCTCGTTTTTTTTTTTCTTTTTTTCTCCAACGCTGTGCCAATTTTTAGTCGCTTTTAAATACCGTATCTACAGATTACAATCTTTCGTTTAATCGTTTTTTCTTTTTTTTTCTTTTCTTAAGTCTTGACACATCCGAATTCACATTAGGCTCTTTAATTTCGCCAATAATATTGTTTTCCCTTGCTCTTGCTGTCGATTTTTCTCCTGAAGAGATGATAGCCGAAAGAGCTCTCGAGAAAATTCCGCATATTATATATATATATATATATATATATATATATATATATATACATACATAAATACATATATATATATACACACACATACACACACGCACACATATATATATATATATATCAAACATATTGTCACTATTTTGAATAGGAGTAAATGTGGTATTTTGGCGAGTCAAATGATTGTAGCTAAGCAGATTTATAAAAAAAATGTAACAGTGTAATATGTAGCATGACCAACGATCCCCAATTTCCCACACTTTCGATGACTTTGTTCTATGTTATATTTTTTAGCAAATAAAAAATTCAAAGTGTAGTACCAGTTCTGATACTACACTTTATTTTTTCTGTCCTTGGTCATTTAAAAAGAAATCCTACTAGACTGAGGATTTTTTTTTTTAATTATCCCAGTTTAAACTGTCCCTTCTTGTAGAGCTGGATTCTGTACATTATAAATCAACCTTGTGTCTAAATCTGCCTCACTGAGAAGATAAGTAAATAGAATAATACATAATTAATAACACACTTAACTAAATCATTTCCATAGATTCTACTTTTTTAAGCGATTATGTGTGACGAAACACTCTAAAAATCTTGAAAAGAAAACAACGAAAAGAATTATTTTAAAATTTGGACTGGGTGATAAGTTTCCGATATAAATTTCATTTTTTACCACTAACTCCAAGTCTGACTGGAATGATCAAAACACTAAACTCGACCTCATAAAAAGTTAATTCCTCATCCGCAAAAAAAAAATAAATAAATAAATCAACACACAAAATCTATCTGAACAAAATTATTTTATTAACTGCCCTAACACACGAAAAGAGCTCAGAAATTCCGGTCTCCTTTTACGTTAAATTTACAAGTGAAACTCTAAATTCTACAAGAATTCATGCTTTTTTTCCCGACAATTTTTTCAAGGTGTCCACGCGTAATCGCCTGAAAAAACTAAAATCTCATTTTTGTATTGGGGGATTTGCTGAAGATTTTCACGGACTACTTCTACAACAATAACGTTTTTCATATAGTAATATTATCTACTAAACTTTAATATTTACATGGAAATATAAGTTTAAATATGAAATGAAATATAAGGAAAACATTTTAGTAAAATATATTTTAAATCTCTTTCAAATATATATATTTTTTAAATACGCACTTACATTTTTTTGTTAGCATCCGTGTATTTGCATCTTATCGATGGAAAGAATATAAACTTCACTGAGAACATCATTTCAATTATATTAATAACTGTGAACTATTTAATGCTTGTTTTGAGGTAATGGCCTTTTAACCAAAAATGGAGAAACTGCTTTTACGACTAGTAAGCAGTACTAAACAGATAGGAGATTCGAAAATCAACGAAACACTGACGTCAAAATGTATCTAGCGTAAAAGTATGTAACATTTCAAAGTACACTAATTTATTAAAGTTTTTTGTTTGTCAATGCTTAAGAACCTGGCAAAAGCCAACATTTACTTATTTTTACTTTTATATTTTTTGCAGAAGTACAGTAATTGACATCGTTTTTATGTTATTGTGACATAGATTTTAACATAATAGCTTCATAAAAACAAATATTCATCGTTTTTTCTTTAGTAACAAAAATGTAAAATTAAGTTCAAAATGTAAAATTAAGTTCAAAATGTTTGTTAAGAAATCGTTTTTGAACTGGGAAATTAGACTAACAATTTACCAATACCGATTCCGATACTGATACCGATTCTGATTCCGATTTCAATACCAATACCCCGAAATGTTCCTATTTTTCTTATTCTCAATCCCGAATCCGATTAATTGCCCAAACACTAATATATATATATAAGCCAGGGTCGAAAGCCGACCACCCAAATGACAGTTATGGCTTCTCACCTTTGCGTTATACGGCTGCTGCTGCTGCTGCTGCTGCTGCTGTGTGGGTAATAAATTAATGATATATATATATATATTTCTCATAATAGAGCACTCTGCTGGAATTCTTTTCTTCCCCAAAAATCACACTATATATATATATATATATATATATATATATATATATATATATATATATATATATATATATATATATATATATATATATATATATATATATATACAGTGATGATCATATTTATTGGCACGGTAAAATAAAAGTTAAATTTTGTCTAATAAATTCTAAAAAAAGGGATTAAATTAAAGAAAATAACAAAGTATATTATGTATTTTTATCTGGCCTTTCCGATGCAGCAATCGGATTTTAGAAAAAAATAAATAACAAAGGAACAACAAACATAATTGCAAAAAACCCTTGTTCAAAATTATTGGCACGGCTTTGTTGTTCTTTTAGTATCAGTATAATATCAATCAATTTCCGGTTTACGTGCTTTCTGAACTTTTTTATAGCCATATTATGCGTGTTTAACGCTAATTTAGTGAATAATTTTTTTCAGATAATTTTTAGATAGCGATTTATTTAAACTATTATAAGTGACTAAATTATAATTTTCAATCGCCATGGTTAAAACTAAGGAAGACAGCGAAGACGTCAGGAAGCTTGTTGTAGCATGCCATACCAATAGGGAGGGCTATGATAAGATTTCAAAGAAGCTAAACCTTCCCAAATCCACTGTTAGAGCCATAATAAACAAGTTCAAATCGCAAAGCCACGTTATGAGTTTAGAGGGTAGAGGGAGAAAAAGGATTCTTTCCCCAAGAGATGAACGGAAAATTGTTCGACAAGTAAAACAAAACCCAAGGATCTCTGTTGGGGAGATTGTTGATGAACAGAGCACCTCTGGGGTGAATGTATCTCGACATACAGTTGGTAGAGTTTTGAAGAGAGCTGGTTTAAAAGTATGTCGTCCGAGAAAGACTCCCTTATTGAAGCCTATGCACCTGAAAGCAAGGCTAGCCTTTGCAAAACGTCATATTGATAAAGATGTTGCATTCTGGAAACGTGTTCTATGGACTGACGAAACGAAAATAGAGTTATTTGGCCATAATAAAGTGTCTTATATTTACAGAAAATCTGGCGAAGCTTTCCTGCCTAAGAACACCATACCCACAGTGAAGCACGGTGGGGGCAGTTTGATGTTTTGGGGATCCTTTGCTGCCTCTGAACCAGGGCGACTTGTTAAGGTCACAGGTAGCATAAAAAAGGAAGATTATGTTAAAATATTGGATGAAAACCTGAAAGACTCTGCTAAAGAGCTCTCACTTGGTCGTCGTTGGTGGTTCATGCAAGATAATGACCCAAAGCATTCGGCTAAACTGACTAAGAAATGGCTTGAGGACAATCATATTAATGTTTTGGAGTGGCCATCACAAAGCCCAGACCTTAATCCAATTGAAAATTTATGGAGAACATTAAAATTGAGGGTAATGCAAAGGAAGCCTAAGAATCTTATTCAATTGGAGGATTATTGTCAGGAAGAGTGGGCTAAAATTACTACTGAAGAGTGCAACAACTTGGTTGTAAACTATGAAAAGCGACTGAGGAAGGTAATCAAGGCCAAAGGCTATACAATTGATTATTAAATAAATCGTGCCAATAATTTTGAACAAGGGTTTTTTGCAATTATGTTTGTTGTTCCTTTGTTATTTATTTTTTTCTAAAATCCGATTGCTGCATCGGAAAGGCCAGTTAAAAATACATAATATACTTTGTTATTTTCTTTAATTTAATCCCTTTTTTAGAATTTATTAGACAAAATTTAACTTTTATTTTACCGTGCCAATAAATATGATCACCACTGTATATATATATATATATATATATATATATAGTGTGATTTTTGAGGAAGAAAAGAATTCCAGCAGAGTGCTCTATTATGAGAAAAATTCCAGACAATAAGAGCCTATTATTTATATTTCTATTTACAGAAAGAGATAAATCATCGGTACCGTCGGTTTCAAACTTGATAATAGGGGACCGTTTTAGATACCCATATCAAGCTCTCTTCAGCCGATACTCATCTCTATTACATATTATATGTGGGTATGCGAATACATAACGCATATATATATATATATATATATATATATATATATATATATATATATATATACATAACGCATATATATATACATAACGCATATATATATACATAACGCATATATATATACATATATATATATATATACATAACGCATATATATATATGTATATGTATATATATATGTATATATATATGTATATGTATATGTATATATATATATGTATATGTATATGTATATATATATATATATATACATACATAACGCATATATATATATACATAACGCATATATATATATATATATATATATACATAACGCATATATATATATATATATATACATAACGCATATATACATATACATATATATATATATACATAACGCATATATATATATATATATATATATATATATATATATATATATATATATATATGAGAGAATATTAAAATGAATAAAATCCGACGATATGAAATTTAAAATGGAGACGAAGAGACCTAGAGGTTTAACTTTTCGCCGGTTTTATTCGGGCTTTCTCAAGAAATTGAAGTCACTGACCATCCCTCTTGAGAAAGCCCACATAAGACGGGCGAAACGCCGAGCCTCTAGATCTCTCCGCCTCTATTTTAAATTCCATATATATAATGCCGCATACTATTTTTTTACTCAAATAACTATTTAATAGTAGTTTAAAAGTTTGAATGTAATTGCTACGACCTCATTTGGTTATAGCTTTATTAATTAGATTACTTGTTTGAAAACTATACTTAATTCGATTAAATCAATATTGTTTCAATCTCTATGCAATTATACTGACCTAAATAGTTTCCAAATATTTTAATATGTTTGTCTTTTGCTAGAACTTTTAAAGTTAAAATTATTTTCGATTCGACAGTTTAACTTATTCCAAATTACTATTAAATTTCTATACTTAACGAAAATAATAATGTATTCAAACTTTTAATAAACGATTTAATTGATGACTTTTTTATGAACAAGTCGACGTGCATTATGTAGATTTTATTTGCTTTATATTTTTTCAATATATTTTGTTTTTGCTGGGATGGGACATCCTACCGGATGCCAGATATTGGCCCGCTATATCATTCTCCCAAACCGAAAGATCCTTTTAAGATTCTTACTGTGTTTTTATGTGCAAATTTACCTCTCTTGCACTTGGTTCATCGGGTATATTTCCAGCTATGTTTTTTTTAATTATTTTATCATGGGTTTGATTGTTCCCATAATTACTGGAATGGTTAAGATCTTCCTAAGATTTCAGTTATTTTCATGGTTGCTTTTTTTTTTATGAGTTTCAAAATGTTCGTTTTATTTTACGGTATTTTGTATTTTTATTAGAATAAATATCTGATTAATATTGAAAACTGATAATTTTATGTATAATTATAAATTTATTCGATTGACATGTGTATTTATTAGGTATCGCCTTAATAAAGGTGGAATTTTCGACCACCATAGCAAATAATAACAGTAAAAACTTTTAAAATAAAATTCATTCATCGTATTTTTTTTCTGTATTTTCAAGAAGAAAAATTATTAAACAATCTCATATTTTTTTTTATTCTAGACAAATATGGTGAATTTTCAAAAATTTCACCATAAAGCTAAAACCGGTAAAAATGGAAACCTATGTTATTTCGACATAGTTTGATTTAAACAATGGAAACAATGCGTTTTGTATAAATTTTCTCAAAAAAAAATACTTGATCAGTTTCGTTAATTTTTATAGACTTATTTTTAAAAAATAGCTTAACTAAATAATATTAAAATAATATACAGAATCAAATTCTTATAGTATTGCTGCCATCCTAAAGCAGTCTTATCAAATGTTTTTTTTGGGGGGGGGGCAGGATTATCATCTTAATTTTTTTACATATTAAAATATACTTGAATGATGAAATAAAATATATTTAATTTTGGGTCACAATCGGAAAAAAAGAAGTTGACAGATATATTAAAATTAGTTAAGTTTTACGAGAAAAAATATTCTGCAATGCTTGTCTGTGAAATTTCAAAATATTTCCAAAATAAATTCTTATTTTTTTTAATTACTGAATTTTTCTAAACTGCGAAAACAAATCTGCAAGATTTAAACTTATTATGAATAAACAGACATTTTTACTGTTAATAATTAAAAAGATTGATGCAATATTATCGTCAATTAACAAGTAAAAGATATATTTAGAAATCAAACGTGAATACTGTTTTCTATGGAAGGCCAATTTGTTCATCTTCGTATCTCACTAATAAAAATTGTCGTGTAGCAGATATTACTTTTTTCCTCATTGTTGGAACAAAAATATAATTTCTAAACCAAGCAACTGAAACAATTATAAGTTCAAAATTAATTAATTTTCTTTGCGCACGATTGATTTTATACTCTGTATCTATTAAATAAAAAAGTGACTTTTAGTTTATAATTCCATACAAAAAGTTGGAATTGAAAAAGTTAATTTAAGGATTTAGTCTAAATTTAAATAATGCTTAATTTTAGGAATCGAAAAGTAACATTTCCTAGAATAAAGTGTAATTTAATAGAAATAATTTAATTATTACTTTTTTATAGCTACAAATTATGATATTGAAAATTGATAAACATGAAAGCAGTTAAAATGTGTCACTTAGGGCCGTCCATAGGAACCGGAAGTTAATTGTTTTAGATCTTGTCTGCTTAAACGTGATATATTTTCTAGATATACATATCTATATATGTCTTTTTCATAATATTTTAAGCCAAACGTAGGGTTTTACTGTTATATTTCATTTGACTAATGATCGAACCAAAACTTTATCAAGGTAAAATGTATATTCGTACTAACTTTTTGCATATAATTTTAATGTTTAATTTGGCTGTTTTTCTTGTATTTCCGAAAATTTTTCTGCCATTGTAATTGTTTTGTTATTTTTTTGTCATTTTGCAATGTTCAAATCAAATTTCATCGGTTTTATGGAGTGTAAAATAAATATGTTTATATGCGACTTAAAATCTGATTCTGCTCCAATTATTACGACGAATTAATTTCATTTTATTAGGTATTACTTGTTTTTTTTTTTTGTTATGGGTCTCGAAAATTAGTGTCATACCTAGTATTTATCAAAGTTGCGTTGAATATATAGAAGAGTCATGCACCAAGAAATCGTACATAACAGATCTGTCATATTTCAGACTGCTAAGGTAAAATGAAAAAAATAGCAGACTTGGTGTAGTGATTTGGGCACTCGATAATCGATCAAAAATCCAAAATTAAACAATTTGGAAGATCAAATTCTTTATATGGAAAAGTTAAATGGCTGCAGACATTTAATTATTTATCCTTTTTACTGGAAAGAAATATGATTCAGAATTGCAGGATGGTTAATGAAAAAGTAAATAAAAAATTAATTAAAAAAAAAATTAGCAAAAAAAAAATGGTTGTAAACACGAAAACAGTAAAATCATGACCAGGAACAACTAATGCACAAATATAATTTAAAATTTGAAATCAATGTTTTTCATATTTATTTTAGAAATTATCTTCTTAGTGCTCCGTGAAAAACATTTGCCCCGCTCGGGGGCTTCATGGTGTCGTGAAGTTTGTGAAACCCTGCTCTAGAGTGAGGAGTGATATTTTAGTGTTTGGTCGGTTTAATTGTGATAATTTACGTCCATGTGCACCGATGCTACAGGTTCGTATGAGCACATTTTATGAAAGTACTTATAAAATAAGCACACGGATGCATCATTGCAGTGATGCGACAGGGGCTGGAGCTTGGTTGATAGCACAGGATCTTCGTAATCTAGTAGGTGCTGCACTTTTCTCTTCTCTGCAACCTTTTTCCCCACAGAAGAGACGTTGCGTGCCTGTCTCTGCTCTATCGTTACTTTTATGATAAATGTTCCACTGAGCTCAAATCTATGGTCCCCCCTCACCAATCTTTCACGAAAAAGGTACTCGTCTAGCCAAAATCACTATCAATACATTATCCAACTTTCTATCGATGCCTAAACCTAAACGTGGATTCCATCAACAAAGCTTTTTTTCTTAGAACTACCTGTCTGTAGAACTATGTTCCAGTGGTCTGCTTTCCAACTTACTACAATATTGTTGTCTTAAAGTTTCAAGTGAACAAGTTCTTATTGAACCATCCTCATAAATAATCTGATTATACCAAATTTTTCACCACAAATGAGTACTACGCTACTGTCCCAATGATAACAATACACACATTAACCTTTATCCTCGAATGGCCTCTGGGTTTTGATATGTGGCAACCCCTTTGTTTAAAAAAAAGTTGCTGGAAGCACCTGGCTTGACAGGATTCACAACCGGCTTCGAAATCTAGTAGTTAATGTCCTTTTCTTTACTGCAACCGCGTTCACACAGAAGAGACATTAGGCGTCTATCTTTGCTCTGTCATTAGTTTTGTGGCAAGTGCTCGACTAACCTTTAATCTATGGTTCAACCCTACCCCTAAAAACTATTCACAATAAACACTCGTCTTGCTACAACCACTTGACAATTGCCCACACTCTTTATTTGTGTCTAAATCTAAACGCAAAATTCCATCAACAAAGTTTCTTCTCTAGAACTGTCCGCCTTTGAAACTTTGTACTGCGGTCTTGCTTACCAGCTGACTACAACATGGTCGTCTTCAAGTCCAATGTAAACAAGTTCTTGTTGAGCCGTCCCCTTTATGATATTCTACCCAATTATCACCACTTACGGTCACTGCGTTGCTGTGTCACTGACTAGCTCTTACCCGTGAATGGCTTTCAGGCCTTGATAAGTGATGCCTTCCTTGTACAAAAGGAAAAATGAAAACATTTTTCTTGCGTTTTTTCCATGATCACGATCTTTATAAATTGCCAAAAAAAAAAAAAAAAAAAAAAACGAATATTTCTCGAAAGAGTCACTGATCTATAAAAGAACCAATGCGTTGGAACGTGTTAATACTGAAATGAATATACAGGGTGAAACGATAACATTGTCGCCCTAGGAAAGGCGGCATGATTCCATTTCCGTTTGATGAAAACCGGTTTCCTTTTTATTGTTGCAGACTAGTTGACCAGTTGTGTACAAATCCCAAGAGCGATAGGAGCTTTCTATCATGTCTTAAAGTGACACAATGTTCAACGAGTGAGATCGTATATGCCGCCGCTATACAATTCGTGCTCTCTTCCGATTCAAGTTATGACAACAGGACCATTGCCAGCACCCTCAAAATGCATCGATGAATTGCCACGAATTACAGGAACGTGCTCAGGTTGATGAAAATAGCTTCCGGCTAAGATTACGGTCTACGGTGTAGTTTCAAGTGAGGGCCTCATCATGCCACCTCACACATACAGAGTCGGTTTGAAAGCCAACACCAAAGTGTACCTGGATGTGCTGAAGAGTGTGGTGATCCCCTGGTGCAATAAAGTGGCCGCTGGCAGGTGTGGCAGTAGGGCTCGGTGTCGGCCCACAAGTCCAAAGAGACCCAGGCTGGCTTCAGAAGGAGTGTTACGACTTTGTACGTTTCTCTCACTGGCCCCCTCCTCCCCCGCTTGACTACTTCGTTTGATCATACGTCAAGAACATCACCAACATAACCTCCCACAATACCAAAGCCAGTCTGATCGCCGCCATTCTCAGAGTATTCGCCGACCTCTCGCCGGCGCTTGTGGAAAAGGCATGCTCCCAGTTTCAGACCCGTATCGAGGCGGTGATTGAGGCTGAAGGCGGCTACATTGAATAGATGTCAGCTCTACTACATAATCAAGTTACCTGAATTTTTTTTTTTTTTCAATAAAAGTTTTAAAATAAAGCTGTAGTTTTTTTTTTTTTAGAGCGATAAATTTATCGTTCAATCCTGTATTGGAATTTCGTCCTCGATTTCGAATTAAATTTATTTTCAAAACAAAAATACATAAAAGTCCAAAACAATAAATTATGATGTACGTACCTGTCAAGGAACGAAGATGTCATATTCCAAAAATTACGTCCATTGATCAAGTAGTGTGTTTGCTTTTGCTTTTTTTAACTAAGAAAATCAAATGTTATTACTAAGCATGTGGTAGTGTTTTGATCTGCCATATTTTGAATAAAGAGAAAGACAACTCAATTCAAACTATCGAAATCAAAATCAGTCTTGTAATGGATACAATTTACTATTAAGATCGATAAAAATCGTAAAAAAAAAGTGATGTTCTATAAGAAATATATATACTTGATCAATTTACGTGTTTTTTTTTGGGGGGGGGGGAATAGGATTATTTATAAATAAGCACCTTGGATTTTACTTACCTAGAGGCGTGTGAATATCCTGGTTGCTTGAACGAACATCCATCGGTACTTAAAACAAATAAACCAAAAAACGGAATTTTCGTTTTGTATTTTGTTTTGTTCTTTGTTTTGTTTTTGTTTGTGTGTGTGTTTTGTTTTTTTGTTTTTGTTTTTCTTTTTTTGACAAAACTTTTCCGCGTTTTTTTTTCCTTTCTTTTTTTTTTTTTTTTTTTCTATAGAAGAACCTTTTAAGCTGAACCGTGATTGGATTCCCTCGTCAAAGGTCCTTTCAAATAAAGAGTCCCTTTTTTCCTCAGCATAGTCGGTTCTGTAAAGAGCGCGTTTGCTTAAAACATTTTTAGCTTCTATAAGCGCTTAAAAACAAAAAAAGAAAAACGATTTTCTTGTTCGTTTTAGGAGTAAAGAATTCCCCCCCGTGTTCAATCCGTTTTTTTACGGGTATTTTCCAGCGATGTTTTTACTGTCCCGTGTACCCGTAATATTTGTGTCCACCCAAGGTGCGCACATGAACGTGTGAACAGGTATACAGCAAGGCATACCACGCTTTTGTTGTTTTTGTTGTTGTTGTTGTGGTTGTCGGCTTGTGTCTGTCACCCTCGCACGAATATTCTGTGTCAACTAGCTTGATCACCCCCCCACTTTCCCTCTCTCGCTCTCTCCCCCTTCTCTCTCTCTCTCCCCCTTCTCTCTCTCTCTCTCTCTCTCTCTCTCATTATTACATTTCGCCTGATATCGCCCCGCTTCTTCGTTCTCTCATATTTTTTTCTTTTTTGATACCCTCCTTCTCTCCTCCCTTTAAACGTAGCTGTCTCATCTATCTATCTATCTATCTATCTATCTATCCATCTATCTATCTTCTTCTTCTTCTTTTTTTTCTTCTTCTTCTTCTTCTATAATTACATCGCTTCCCCTCCTCTTATAACATTTTGTTTTTCGCATTTTATGCTCTCCTCCCCCTCCTCCATTTAGACAAGTCCTGGATATGACCTTAAACTATATCCGATGGTGAGGCCCCCAGCTTGCGGGCTTTGGGAGGGGGGCACCCTTTAATTGCCATTGCTCCCAGGTCCACTCTGACCCAGAGTAGTAGTACCTGTTAGGGTCCCAACTATGGGTTGAATAGAAACCGACTTGAAAAAAACAAACAAATATATTCTATTAAAAAGTTGTTCTTCAAAATCATTGGATTCGGCATTAAATAACCGCTCCCTCCCCCATCCATCCGTCTCTGTTTCATCTCTTTCTTTTCTTTATCATTTTCGAAACAAGTTCCGCAGTTTTTCTTTTTCTTTTCTTTTTTTTCAAACTTTTTAACTATTTTGTTTTTCACTTTTTCTTCTATTTCTTTTTCTTAATCGATTATCCAGAAAAGAGTATTGGTCTCTTCTTCATTCGCGCGAGACCATAGACACACCTCACCCATGCTACTATATCTTGGTGGTCAGCCTACAATAAAGCAATGGTTGCGTAATCCCCAACCGCACCTTACGCATCGATTTCAGTATTTACTTCGAAAGTGTTGCGTGCGTGAGTAGAGCTAAGTATAAGTTATGAAAATATATATGGCAATTAAGCTATACAGAGGCTTCCGCGTTTCATCCTCGTAGGGAATCATTAGGCTAAAATTTGCCTCGCCAGAGGAAATTCTTTACTCCTTGAACGGACGAATCTTCTGACTTTGCGATAACAATTTTTTGATATTGTTAGCTCCTTCCATCAAGTGGCTTCGTGTTTTGTCTGGAGTTATTTCCATGAAGGAAAGAAAATCGATATTTATTCGTGTTTTTCTTCTATTTTAGTCTATAACTAGCCTGGTTGCCCGGGTGTTTGGAGGTGTGTGTTGAGCAAAAAAAATAAATAAATAAATGAAAAGAGTAGTAGGCAGGCAGGCAGGCTCGAACCCGTACCGCAAAGGAAGAAAAGAACATGAAAAAAAACGTGACGTCTTTGCTGTTGCGCCCATCGCTAAATCGGAAGTGACGTAGGGTTAAATTTAGGCTAGTAAATCGAAGAGGGGATGACTTCGAATATATCGGCGAAAAAAGTGACTCCACTCTGTAGAAAAGTAGCCTGTTCAGGCGAAGGAATTAATTTTTTAGCCAATTTTTCGATATTTATCGTCCGAAGGGCGAGCTTCAAAACACTATCGATCTCGTGAAAATCCCTCACCTCTGTCAAAAGTTTTAGGCATACATACATACATACATACATACATACATACATTTAAACAGACAGATGAGATTTATATTATAGAAGATGAACATGCTGGTTATTTCATTTGTTAGTAAGTGAGATGACGCTGTTTAAGTAGATAACGATATGAATTGCCGACCTGAGCATGTCAAGTTCGAATCCAGTCGTTTATATACTTAGAAATATAAGTAATCTAATGTGGTGTTTTCGTGACTTAATTGCCAAGTGTCATCTATGAACGCTAAAAAGCAAATGGTTTTAATTGCTAATCATTTTCTTTCTCCTCTTTTTTGAGTCGGTTTTCACAGAAACGTGTGAACTCATGGTAGTTTCGTTCACCATTTTTTGAGAAGCGGGCCTTAGTTTTTAGGGATGTTTACGCCGGTTTTGGAGGTTTTGCTTTCTTTTTCTTTCTTTTTTTTACATGGTAGTCACCAGTTATCAAGCCCGGGAGTCACCCAGGGATAAAGGGTTATTGCGTGTACATAGAATAAATGGAATAATATCGTAGTAATCGTTAGTAATGAAGATTTTATCAATTGGATTACTTAAGGGGGCGGTTTATCAGGAATTTGTTTATGTTGGACATGAAGACATCCAAGTTTTAGTCAGGTGAGAAACAAGCAAACAGGAGAGAGTTCCACAGACGTGTAATTCTAAGAAAAAAACTTTGTTCATGGAATCTACGTTTTGATTTAGGGATAGAGAAAGAGTGGGGAAAATTCTTGACGGTGGTTTCAGCTAGACGGGTGTTTATCGTGAAAGATTATTGAGGGGGGCATTGATTGGAGCTCAGGCGAGCACTTGCCATGGAAATAACGATAAAACAAAGATAGGCTCGCAACATCTCTTCTGTGGAAGGGAGGTTGCAGAGAACAGAAAAGGACATCACCCACTAAGCTACGAAGTCTAATTTGTACTCTGTCAAGGCAGGATAAACTGTTTTAAGCAGCTCTTGCTCAGATGTGGCTGCAGTACTCCATCCTTGGACGTACTTGGGTTTTATATAGATAGAGAATTGCATCAGCACTGAGATATTTACTGGAGCGGTAGAAGGATCCCAATATTTTTCCAGCGACCTTGGCAACAGATTTGATGTACGTGTTCCATTTCAGACCAGGAGTAAAGGTAAATCCCAGAAGCTTGTCAAAATATTGAGCCTCCCCTAGACGAGAACTATCCATCTCAATTGATGCCAAATGGGAATCAGAGCGTTGATAATGTAAAGATAGAAGCTTGATTCTAGATGCGTTAAAAGTAACCAGCCAACTCTTCCCTCACTCTACTGCTTGCTCAAGAGCAGAGAAGAGAGAATTAGAGAGAATTTGTCATTTACGGCCTTTGCTGTGTTGCCATAGATGGTCGTGTCATCAGCATAGAAGTCAACGAATGATTTAAGTATGTGTTTTGGGAGATCATTGATGTAGATCCGGAAGAGAGTTGGGCCCAGGATGGACCCCTGAGGGACTCCAGCATAAATACTGAGAGCTTCTGATTTCTGTCCATCAACCACTACTCTTATGAACCTTTCAGAGAGAAATGATTTAATAATTGAGAAGACATTTCCAGCTATATAATAACTGTAGATCTTGTGAAGTGGACCTGTATGCGATACCTTATTAAAGCCTTTGATATGTCAAGAGCAATTACCCTAGAAAGTAAGCCTTTGCGAGAGATTTACTAATCCTCTGAGATATAACCGTTAGCACATCTGCTGTAGATCTAGCAGAACGAAAACCATATTGCATGTCACTAAGGTTATTTCTGCTGAGGTGGTTGACTGTTTCTTTATTTAATATGTGTCCAGCAACTTACTCATGACGCACAGGAGACTTATTGGTCTGTACTGGAAGGGAGATGACCTGTCACCTGAATTCTTAAATACAGTGCATACTGGCGAGGTTTTCCAGAGCGTTGGAAAGCAATTCTCCTTAAGACAACGCTTAAACAGTTTTGTAAGTATGGGGGCAAGTTCTGGTTGAAACTTTTTCAACACTATAATTGAGAATGCCGTCAGGGCTAGTTGCTTTACTGGAATCAAGGTTCTTGATTAGCTTGGCGACATCACGCACAGATATTTGTATGTTGTATAGCGTGTTGTCTGTTCTAGGAGGAAATATGGGGAGTTGATGGCCTTCGTCCCATAGGGTAGAATTAGTTGCAAAGTTCTTGGCAAATAGTTTGACTTTGTCTGATGCTGACGAGTTGACCTCAGGTCCATTGATGATTGTTGGGATAGAATGCACACTTCTGTTCAGGATCCTGTTTGCTATTTGCCAAAACTAGTGGAATCAAGCCGCTTCTCAGCTACTTTGGATTTAACGGACTGAGCATATAGCCCTCTTGCATTTTTTATTACTCTTTTACAGTCGTTGCTGACAGTCCTGAAAGCAATTTTAGTCTCAATGCATCTATTACGTTGGTAGCTATGGAAAAAATGATTTCTGTGCGCGATGGCAGCAGCACATTCTGAGGAGAACCATGGCTGGCTGTTAGGTTTTTGTTGGAATTTTTAGATGGTATGAATCGGTCTATATCTACAATTAACCATTCAGTCAGGTCTGATACTATAGAGGATACATTCTTTTTAAACATGGAATGCAGGAGTAGATCAGATATAAATCTACAGAAGCTATCCCAGTTAGCCATAGAGTATCGATACATTGTATGGTGGAGAGGTACGTCTGAAGACTTATTGCATTTCATTTTTATCTTAACTGATACAACCGAGTGGTTGGAAGATCCCAGAGGAGATAGAACGGAACATGAACATAGCTTTGGGGAAGTTGTGAGAAAAAGGTCTGGAAGGCTTGCAAACTGACCGGTAGTATCGAACACACGGGTGGGTTCATGAACAATCTGAGTGAGGTCATAAGCAATGTGAATGTATGCCGAAGGATGAGCAGACAGGATGTGGTCAATTTTCTTCGATGTGATCTTAAATATAGTAACTCCGCTGTTATGGGGGCGATAGAGGGCAAATATAAATGTGGTAGTGTAAGCAAGTGCAACCCGGAAGCACATATAAGGTAAATTAGGGCTTTCTCTGGAGATATCTCTACCACACGGAAAGCCATCTTTAATGTGAGCACATATTCCATACTCATGGTGATCTTGGGGGGTCAGATTTAGATGTTAAGTTAGAGTATCCTTTAATTATGAACTCATGTTTTGTAATGGGAGATAGTATTTTGGGGATGAGTCGGATTCGGAGAAATTTTTTTAGTGAAAATGATTTGCAGGTTTTAGAATCAAATGTGAGAAAACGAGAGGCATTGTCATACGGAAAACAAAACAAGATATTGAGTTACAAAGGCATGTATTAACAGAAGAGATATTTCATGTATGTTTAAAATGAAAAGTTTACAGCAATACGAAAACATAGAATGTTCATAAATATTTTTAAGTTCTTGTAAAAACAATGGGGTTCATTAGCTAAAACATTATAAGAAGTCTGGATCGATTAATTAAGAGCTTTTAATAAATTATAATTTATCAAAAGTTGATTTAATGGTAAATATTCCTTTGTTATGTTATTAGTAAAATATTTCAAAGAGATGGATTAGATATATTTCAATGAATAAAGTTTACATAGATCCCCAGACGATAGTAAGTCTATGAGTTGTGTGTGTGTGTGTGTGCGTGTGTGTGTATGTGTGTGTATGTGTGTGTGTATGTGTGTGTGCGCGTGTGTGTGTGCGTGTGTGTGTGCGTGTGCGTGTGTGTGTGTGTCTGTGTGTGTGTGTGTGCGTGTGTGTGTGTGTGCGTGTGTGTGTGTGTGTGTGTGTGTGTGTGCGTGTGTGTGTGCGTGTGTGCGTGCGTGTGTGCGTGTGTGTGTGTGAGTAGAGAGGGGTGTTGCCGAAGGAAGCGGCCATCGTCACTGATCCGTAGACTGGGGTCAACTGGGCTGCACTAATTTATTGAGAGAAAAGTTGGTCGTTTTAAAGTGATTGTATAGGAAGACCATTTAAAATAAATTCAGAAAGTTTTCTGATTAGTTTAAAATACAATTATTTGTTTTTATTCAGGATAATATACGCGCAGACGATATGCGTGCAAACCCGTTTATGCATTTTGATTTTGTATGTCGATGTGTAAACATCGACTGCTATAAACTATTTTTTTTTCAGAATGAAAGCCTTTCAAATCCCAAGAAGTAACACATTTCTATGAAAACTTTCTTACTTTAGGGAGTGGGGAGGGAAGCTAATTCCAACGAAGCAGAGAAGGAAAGGGTTTAGCAATTAGAAATATTTTCTTTTTAGCATATATGGATTGCCAGACTAATAAGTCAATATATGTGTGCGTCTGTGTGTTCGGTAATGTTTTGTGAGTTGAGAGAGGTGTGTCCGAGGGAAGTGGCCAGTGACACCGACACCGATCTGCAAAGTCGGGTTAACTGGGTTCCACTGATTTACCGAAAGAAAATTTTAAAAACAGAGAAAGAAAGAGTGCAGCTGTTAGAGACATTTTCTTTTCAGCGTTCGTAGAAACCAATTCCAGAGTGAGACGCCACAGTCCCTCCTGTAAGAATGCCAAAAGCAAAATTGTGTCGATCAATAACTTTTTTAAATTTATTTTAATATTCCAGCCATCCAATCCATCCAAAGCGGCACTAGTCCCAGCTAACTTCCTCCGAATGAGGAAGTTTCATGAAAGTTCGAAATTAAAAGGCTATCCCCAGTCGCATTCATATCCCCGTTAGGGGAGATGACGATGTTAGTTTTTTGTGGCTCTTGAAGAGAGGAGTCGACTTTTCATACATACAGCGCCTGGGATTCCCAAATTGGTCACCTATCTGGGACTGACCTGGTCCAATATTGGTTAACTTTGGTAGTCTAACGAGAACCGATATGTCAAAGTTATTATTCCGTATATTTACATCAATATTGCTTAAGGAGGAGTCCAGAGAGACGATTGGAAGAAATTCCTGAATAAGCAAAGAGATCTCCAATCAAATAGGTCTCGCACTATCAACCAAGCTCCAACCCCTGTCTCATCGCCGCAATGTTATATATCTATACCTGTTTTACAAGTATTTTAATGGAATGTGCTCGGATGAACCCCTTGCACTTGTACTCCCTTCAAGGTACATATCCCGCGACAAACCGGTTTAGCAAGAAAATTCCACCCCTTCACTGTAGAGGTCTCTACATACCGGAAAGATTTCTACTGTAATAACTTCTTCTCTCGGACTGCTAGACTTTGTAATTCCCTTCCGTCTTTCTGCTTCCCTGATTATACTTACATGCAGAAGTTTAAACATAATGTAAACCGACACCTCGCTCGTCTCCTTACATAGTTCTCTGTAAACATGATCCCAAATATTAGCCCCTTGTGACTTGTTTGGAGTGCAAAAAAAAAAAAACAATAGTTTTACTTCTGAGGATCTATTTGAAACCAGTTGCACAACTAAGGCTTGAACGTTTAGTTTACCTACATTTTTAATTCGTAGCTGAAGAGAGTTTTCGTATTTGTACAAATATATTAGTGAAAACGATTGAGTAAGCCCGGCAGAAAACGAATAAAAATCCAGAATAGTTAACAGTCGGAAACTCGGAAACAAAAATTTAAAACAAATAACTAATAGTAAACGCATTAGAATTAAATGCTCGGTTAGTGCCATTTTCTTCTATAATATAAACCTCACCTGTCTGTTTAAACGTATGTATGTATTTATGTATGTATGTATGCATAAAACTTTCGACAGAGGCAACGGATTTTCACGAGATCGGTATCGTTTTGAAACTCGACCTTTCAGAAGATAAATATCGAAAAATTGGCTAAAAACATTAATTCCTTCACCCTCAACTGGGCACTTTTCTACAGGAAGTTATCGCCTTTTTCTGCCGATATTTTTAAAAGTCATCCCCTCTTTTCGATTGACTTGCCTTAATTTAAACATTCGTCACTTCCACGTTGGAACAGCAAAGACGTCACTATTTTTTTTTCACGTTCTTTTCCTCCTTCGTGGTACGGGTTCGAGCCCACCTGTATACCTACTACTACTTTTTTCTTTTCTTTCTTTTTTTTTTTTGTTTTTTTTTTTTTGCTCAACACACGCCTCCAAACATCCGGGCAACGCCAGGCACCTAGGCTAGTATTTTTATAAAGAAAATCATTTTTAAGTGTTTAGTGGGAATTCCTGGACATTACAATAATATACCTTGCCAGTTTGAATTACTGAATTATCTCCCTTTGTTTGTTTTAGATTGTTTTTTAAAAAAGCGAATAAAACAGCCGCTCTTCTGTTACTCATAAAGTGTGATTTTCTTATTAAAAAATAAAACTACTGCATTAATTTAGACGATTTTTGGAATATGATATTTTCGTTTCGTCACGGGTACGTTCATCATACAGAATTTTTTTATTATTATTATAAGGCAAATTTTGGACAAGAACCAAATGATCTACAAATTCATTCAAGGTGAGGTAACCTTTTTTAAAATATTTATTTCCAAATTTTATCGACATGAACACTTACTTATCAACACACGAGAAACAAAAATTATTTTGCTAAACTTAGGCGATTACGTGCAGTTTTACGAGGCTTTTTATTGGGGGGGTGTCAATCGGACTTAAGGTTAGTGGTACAGTATTTACTTATTTATTTATTTTTCATCTTTTTATTTTTTTGCTTTCAACATGAAGTTAACCGAAGTTAAGCGATCATCTTTGTCAAGAATTTTCTCAGGGTTTATTCCGGTACAATAGAAATTAATTCACATTTTTTTCGCCGTCTGTTTTCGCCTTAATAAAACACATACTTATGTTTTGGACTAATATTTAGTAAGTGCATAAACGTTTTGACTATATTATTAACAGTTTATTTCTGCTCTTTGTTTTTTTATTTTATTTTTGTTGTTGTTGTTGCTTGGATAACTGGCTTGATTTCCAACAATTTGTGATAGGATGTTACTATATAGGCACAACGAATTAAGGCACGACAAATGTACGACAAATGGTTTCTGCTAATTCTCTAGTTGTGTGATATTTAGACACGACATTCGGACCGCCTGGAATTCTTATGTCAGGAATAACAATAAGCAACCGATTTTTATCTAGTCCGACTGGCATACTGTTTTTTTTTTTCGTTAAAAACTTTTATAAAAATAAACACTTTTTTCAGACTGACTTTTTTTTAACACATGTGGGAGAATTAAATAATTTGTTGATATATTCACTTTTCATTTTTTTTTTTGTAAACATTCAATAATAAATAAAAAAAAATTATTTAAAAAACTCAGATACATTAC
>NC_136522.1:49403959-49483959 GCF_053919585.1 Euprymna scolopes | reverse complement strand
TTTCTGCCATTTCCTTAAGTATGTGTTCATTTGTTTTCCCCTCGTGCCTGTTATAGACAGTGGTGTCGTCAGCAAATATACCCATCTCCGAAACAATTTTATCAAGGAGGTCATTTATGAATATCAAGAATAATAAAGGTCCGAGGATGGACCCCTGAGGTACTCTCGCATTTATATCATATTGTTTAGATGTACGACCATCGAGGACAACTTGGATTTTTTTCTTACTTAAGAGGGAATTAATTACTTTAATGTATATATATATGTGGGGGGAGGGCTTGGCTCAGAGGCTAAGGAATAAGAATGGAGAGTGGTATGTTTTGGTTTTGATTCTAGTTGGTGGCACCCAAGGCATATATATATATATATATATATATATATATATATATATATATATATATATAAAGTTTTTATCTCACTGCTATATATTAGGTGCTAGATTTAAGTTTAGTGACACTTGTGCGTTTTAGCTTTTATTTTGGAGAATTTTGACTAGAGACAAGTAGAGACAATCGCTACAATTGCTATGGTAATAAACGAAATCCGTTTAATTCGAAATTTTAACAAAAAAAACACTCATCACTCATCGTGACTGTTAAATTATTTACAAATCTTCATTTTTTCTGAAAACAGTTTGCTTTCATTTATAATTAACTTTAATTAGTATAACAAGTCTAGTTATTGTTTTGAATAAATATTTTCTAAAACCAGTTTTTATTTTTATTTTTTTTTTTTTTCAAGATAAAATTTGAAATCGGCAAAAACCGACTTAATAGATTATGAAATACTACTAATAACGATGAAGCAGAACACAAAACAATTAGGTCAAAATATTCGTACAAATTTCCTTTTTTGACCTTTTTTCTCGTTCAACTAAATTCCCCCATGTCTCCCTACTCTCGCCTTAATCTGACCTTTGACCCTGACAATAATTTCGTTTCCCCTTGCATAATGCGATTATACAATGACCCTAAGATCGTTTTACACCAAGACACACTTTTCACTGACTTATTCAACAAGAGCTTTGTATAAAGAAAACAGTCGGTCTGCTAGGTTGCTGAGGCGGGTGACAAAGCGGATCTTACACTTACTGCCCAACCCTTTTTATTTTTAACTAGCAAGGATATTTGTCGTTGCCCGAGTAGTGTGGGGAAGCAATAGTTGTAAACATAGAATGAAAAAAAAAAAATAGGCACACGTAATATTGCCCGCAAATGAATGAGGACCCACGTGTACTCCTTTTTCGCAGCCCTGAACACCTAGTACAATTTTTATTTCTTATATTCAAATTTCTATACTCTTCAATTTCTAAATTATAAATAAAATGAAAATAAATAAATAAAATAAAATAAAAATAAAGCGCCATTTTTACTGTTTCTTAATTTTTTAGATGAGAATTCATAATTCGGACTACTATTCTCACTTTCACAACGTTTCGGTCGATATAGCCTCTGGCCTTCTAGGACATATTGTCTATCTTGGAAATCTGCGCGGAATTTCGAATGGAATCCTTTATTTAATCCATTAGAGTAGCATTCCTCGTTTCGATAGCCATGATCGCGTAGAAGTCTTAAGCAAGAACTTGAGAATTTGTCTGACGGATTCTGTCCGCAAGGATTCGTGGCATAGTGGTTTAAGTACTTGGTAAAATCCACTGTAAGTTCCACTCTTCTAGAGATTGAAGGTCTACTCCTCAGTGCGGTCGACACTTTTTTATACAATTGTCTAAACTTAAAGGCTTAAGCTTAAGAGGTCTTAAGATATTGAAATTCAACCAATTTTTCTTAATTGGGTCTAATGGATCAAATTCAATCAAATGGCAATTTTTAAAACAGAAAACAAAAACAAAGAAAGTGGGATGAAAAAAACATATAAACAATGAATAAACGTTACCAAAGGCAAGATAAGTTACTCTTCTACCTACTTGGGCAAGTTTTTCTTTTTAACTTATTTTAAAATGTTAGTTTATTTTGAAACAATAGTAGCGCCAAGTTTGAATAAAAGCAAAAAAATGGTTTTGTTCAAACCTATCTGAACCTTCGGTAGTCGCTCAAAAATCGAAAAATAAACAAAATACTAGTAGAACAGTGCAGTATTTTGTTTAATCTTCGACTTTTATGCGATTGTTGAAGGGCCAAATGGCTATAAAAATTGACATTTTTTCGTAACAACTCAACAGTTTTGACACTAATTTATCTTCATGTCAAAAAACGCTATTTATTTTATTTACCTTTTTTGTTTTGTTGTTTTTTGTAAAAAAAAATCAAAACTTAATATATTTGAATTTTTCAAATAGGTACTAATATTATCCCCCCTGGAACCCTTTAACAATCTTTAAATAGCCTAAATTTAGACGCAAATTCCATAAAAAAAGGCTTCTTCCTAGAGCTGCCTGCCTGTGGAACTTTGGTCCGCTGGTCTACTTTCCTGCCGACTACAACATCTTCAAGTCAAATGCAAACAAGTTCTTCTGGAGCCGTCCCCTGAAATAATCAAATTATACCCAATTTTCACCACTTACGATTACTATGCTGTTGTCCTTGTGATCACTTTCCACTCTTTAACACTTGTCCTCGAGTGGCCTTCGAGCCTTAATGATGTGACTCCCTTGTAAAAAGAAAGAAACTAAAATTTGGGAATATTTATTAATTGATATATGATGCTCATTATAGAAAATTTACCAAAAAAGCAGAAATATCTAAATTTGCATGATGTGTCTTTATATAGCCCTAGTGAAGCTTAATCTTTGGCGCCCAAAATAAAAAAAATGCTTAAAATGGTTTCTGCGTCTGTCTTTCTGCGCATATACTCAACTGACGTAATAGAAATAAATAAATAAAAACAATATAAGCCAAGCAAATGCACTTTTTTTCTGAATTTATAAAAATTTAATTTTTCGACCACTAGAATTATCTTCAACAAATCAGTCAAAATTCATGACAGAGCTAAAATCTACCTTGCCTCAGCCCACCTCACCCCCTCTCTAAGACTGTGTTGCTATGTCAACTCACGCTTACACAGTCATAAGCATATGCATGCAGACACCCATGGATTTTTTTCACATTATCGTCTGCTCATCAAAAACAAATGTATAAATTTATTCATTTTAATATGTGTTTGTGTTTTTCACTGAAATTTCTACAATAAAAGCAACTGAATATTAACTCTCTGTCAGGAATTTCCGTGTTGAGTCGTTTAGACAAAAGCGTTCGATTAATGTTTATTGTCCAGTTGTTGCAGTCGTAATGCCGCGTGTGAAAATAATTTGTCTCTCTTTCCTCGTGAAGCCACAACATAAGCACATACACCTATCCGCACATATACACACAACCCATTAAGTCTTTGACGTTTTTAACATTACTCACTTGAACATTGACTCTTATTAATAACTTTTAATCAAATGCGATTTGAGTGGCGAAGTTTTGATTGCGATTTTTCAGACCCTCGGATAATTCACAGCCATAAAATTTATCGACTCAGACGTTTTCGATATCTGAGCTAATGAATCTCCCTTGTTCTACAAGGACACTAAAAATATTAACAAACATTCTGCGTTTCATATCTATGTAAATTTCAAACATATGTAAAACATCTCCTTTGTCATATTCTGCTTTTTAACTTATTATTTTCATTTAAATATCCGATCGAAAACCGGAGCATAACACAGTGGACCTACCGAAGCAAAACGAACATTTCTATTCTCTTCTGCTCTGAGTCATTTCCCTCACCGTAACTCCAAAATGAAGAAAATAAAAAAAAAACTTACGGATCGGACGCCCTACCCTGATGAGGCTATTTATTAGCGAAATATTGGACAAAAAAAAATGATGAATAAAATAAAATACGCATCAAGTGCGTTTGAAAGCCAAATCATAACGTAATATTAGGAAAATAAACAAATATTTTACTTGTTTGAAATTTATAACATTAATATATTTCAGTGCTAAACTCCATCCTCAGTATGTTGTTTTTTTATTTTGTTTTCTTTTCTTCTTTCTTGCCATAAGGTAACGTTGGTGAAAGAAAAATCTTTTTGTAAAGAGTTGCGCGTTGTATCTCAGCGGCTGTATTTTGAAACGTTGGAAAAGTGCGTAGGCAACGTGAGAATAACGTCAATGGTGTGAGTTCCATAAAGAAAAATCTTTTTTTTCGCCTACTATAAAACATGGCAAGAAAGAAGAAAAGAAAAAAAAAAGAAAACAAAATACTGAGGATGGAGTTCAACTCCGAAATATATTTATGTAATAAATTTCAAACAAGTAAAATAGTTGTTACTTTTTCCGACTCTTACGGTGTGATTTAGATTTCAAGCGCATTTGGTGCGAATTTTACTTTATTCAAATTAAATCAGCGTTTCTATATGGAACTCTCACCCTTGACGTTAAATAAATAATGATTTTATCATTACATTCGACACTTGAAGCTTTTCAAATTTTTCATTTAAATTTCATTATTTTACTTTTCTAGTAAAATAATGAAATTTAAATGAAAAATTTGAAAAAAACTTCAAGTATCGAATGTAATCATAAAATCATTATTTATTTATTTATTTATTGTAAATATCATATAATATTTCTAGCGCTCACCCAAGTTAAATTATAAACCTGGAAACGGTTTTCACTAAAACCGGTTTTGCCCAAATATCATTTTTTTTTTACAAGGGGGTCGTCACTTATCAAGGCAGAAAACCACTCGAGGATAAAAGTTAATGAGCGTACAGTTGTCACCGGAATAATCGTAGTAATCGATAGTGGCGAACATTAGGTATACTTTGGTTATTTAAGGAGCTGGCTCAATAGGGACTTATTTACATTGGACCAAAAGACGACCATATTGTAGTCAGTCGGAAAGTAGGCCTGAGCAAGAGAATCCCAGATGAGGGGCAGCTCTAGCAAAGAAGTTTTGTTCATGGAATCCACATTTAGATTTAGGTACAGATAGAGAATAGGGAAAATTGTTGATAGTGGTTGTAGCTAGAGGAGTGTTTTTATGAAAATATGGAAAGGGGGAATTATATTTTAATTCTAGATGTTCGTCTGAGTATCTGCCATGAAAATAAAGATAGAGCAGAGACAGGTTTGCAACGTCTCTTCTGTGGAAAAGAAGTTGCAGAGAAGAGAAAGGGGAATCACCCACCAGGTTTCGAAGCCGGTTTTGACCTCTGTCAAGACAGGATACGGTGCTATAAACATCTCCAACCCAGTTGTAGCAACAGTGCTCCATCTTAGGATATACTTGGCTCTTATCGAGGTAGAGGGCTACATCGGCAGTGAGACATCTACTGGAACCATTTTTCCAGAGATCTTGGCAACAGATTTGATGTATGTCCCATTTCAGATCAGGAGTGAAGGTAAGTTCCAGAAGCTTTTATAAAATATGGTGTTTCCCCAGGATGGGAGCCAGCCATTTCAATTGGCGCCAGATCGGGGCCAGGGCGTTGCTGATGGAAAGAGAGAATCTTGGTTTTAGATGCGTTTCTTCTGCCCGAATGAGAACCCCTAAAAAGAAGACCTTCAAACCCCCTCTTATTTTACCTACTCCCCTATAAAACAAAATTAAACTAAGAAAAAAATGTCCATATTAAGACACCTTACTATAGCATCTGTGTTCAAAAGTTCGTATTGTGTTTTTTATTAGTTTATGAATGAATCGTGTGCATACAAATATATAAATAAATAAACATAATTAATTATAAGGATCGATATATAAATCGATTTAGTTAAATCTGTCAGTTTTTCTTCTTCATTCCGTCATTGATTTGTTTTCTAAAATGGTCATCTACAATAAAAATCTCACCTTTTTGTTTAAATGTATGTATGTATGTATGTATGTATGTATGTATGTATATCAGGTCATGTCATATGCTACTGGTACCATGTAACCCAGTACTACCTGCCTCGTGGTCGGGTCACCGGCGACTAAACTGGTACCCCCACCAGACTTGTTTGGTGAGGAGGGTGGCTAGTCCCCGTGAAGGATTAAAAACAAGACCTTCCAAAGGGCGAATGAACCCTTTTTCGGGATCAACGGCCAACTAGCACCGTGTGTGTTTGTATGTATGTGTGTGTTGGGGTGGAGAGGACTCCTGTAAGCCATGGTGAAGGTAACCTTTCTAGGAGAAGCAAATCTCTGATTTAAAAAACCATAAAGCGGGAGACCAGTACCCGCATTAAGCTGGTCTGCAGTTTAACTTGTTGCTGGCTATCTTGCTCTTGCTTGTTGCTGGATCTCAACATTTTGAACCGAGAGAGAGACTTTGCTGTCGTACAAAGCTAAGACTCTGTAACATCATATGTGTATAGATACTCCCTCAGGCATTTGGGCTCATGGATTTTAAATGTCTGAGGGAGTGGCACTCGTCTGACAAGACGTTGCAATCATCATCATCATCATCATATCTGCCTAAAACTTTCGACAGAGGCGACGGATTTTCACAAGATGGTATCGTTTTGAAGATCGACCCTTCGGACGATAAATATCGAAAAATTGGCTAAAAACATTAATTCCTTCAACCTCAACTGGGCACTTTTCTATATGGAATGGTCGCTACTACTTTTTTTTTGCTCAACACACACCTCCAAGCACCCGGACAACGCCGGGCACCTAGGCTAGTTGTAATAAAAATCTGGAAAGTTAATATCGGTCGATGCAGTTTTATATTTTTCTTCTTCTTTTCAAAAAGTAAATTTCTGATCACAAAAGGGACAAAACGACTTCGTTTAACGATCGCTTTTTTTTTTTTTCTTCGTGTTTGATTTGAAATGAGTCACGACACAGAAATGGCGTCAGAGAGACACGCAAACATACTTTTTACTCAAGAGACGGGGGAAACTCCGAACCAAAAATGAGGTCGCACCGAATTGCCCCCTCCTACTCAAAAAGAATTATAATAACAACGAAAACAAGTATACACAACCTACAAATCATGAACAGGTAAGTTTGTTGGAGTTTTTTTTTTTTTTAATTTAATTATTGTGCTCTCCGAATATGTGAGATCGCGTTATTAGATCAGGTTGTCCGAAGATATCGGCTTCCTCACGTAAAATGCTCCAAACGTTAATTTCATTGCTTCACCCCCCCCCCCTTTGCAAAACTCAATCATCTTTTGCACAGCCAAAAACAAAATCAACAATTTTTATCTCCAAATCGACTAAACCAAACATCTTGAATGAATATTTGAAGATTTAAAGAACGTCAAGCATGATTTCTTTTTTCCTAAAATTATTAAGTTTAGAATTAGATAAACCGAAAAAGGCTGGCATGCTGCAAAGCAAACAAACCAAACGGAACGGACTGAGTAAGTATTTGAAGATATAAAAAAGTTGAAGCATAATTTTTCCCCCAGAAAAAAATTACGGAATCAGCATTAAATAAACCGAAAAGGGGTTGATATGCCATAAAACAAAACAACCAAATACAATACGTAATCTAGAACGAGATTTAACAATAAAGCTCTGAGAAGCGTCTTTAAGAAATTTCAAAATTTGATTAAACAGATGGTCACTCCCGTCAAACTTTCACAAAAAACACTCGTCTAACCAGAACCACTACCAATAGTTTCCCCCACTCTTTATCTGTGCCTAAACCTAAACGTGAGATTCCATGAACAAAGCTTCTTTCTTAGACCTGCACGCCCGTGGAACTCTCTTCCATTGGCCTGCTTTTCAGCTGGCTACAATCTGATTGTCTTCAAGTATAATGTAAACAAGTTCTTGATGAACCGCCCCCCCCCTATGTAATCCAACTTACAACAATTCCACTACTTATATTTACTACGCTACAATCACATTTGGTCAAGATCAAAGTGTAGCATCTGTTCTTCAGATGCTTTAAAAATCGGCCTTGTGCCTAATTTGCTCGGTGGGGGAGCAAATAAATACCATCTGTTCTTCAGATGCTGCACTTCTATTTCTTGTTCTCTTTCGGTGGAGGAGAAATCCTTCACGACTGAGCCAATTTTTATTTTTGTATCTTTTCTCCACGTTAAAAAACGACCCTGGTGTCTAACTCTGTCCCGTGGGGAGGCATAGTAAATAGGTATAATCACATTGACTAACATGTATCCAATAATCACAATCACATTGATTAACGTGTATCCAATAACACACGAACGTACTATACTTGCAATAACCCTTATCCCTGAGTGGGTTCCGGGCCTTGATAAATGGTGACCACCGCGTAAAAAAAGAAAGAAAAACACACTTATCCTCGAGTGGCCTCCGGGCCTTGATAAGTGGTGATTCCTGTGTAAAAAAAAGCATGTCTTTGAAATGCCAAATACCTAAGATCGGCACTATAAAGACTTCAAGAAGCTGAAATGTATTGTTCTCAGCATTACACCGTGTGACAACATCTAACGATTTACTCGATATTAACAAGACGAGTCAAGGGCATTTCTAATTTAAAAAAAACAAAAAACACTTTCATTGATGAAGTATATTTTACTATCCGAAATTAATAAGAAAAAAGTCAACTTTAAAAAGAAAATCTAATGATTCTTTTAAATAAAATATTTGCATCTTTCAGGTGGTTGTCTGTTTATTCAAAACTACCGGGGTAACCCGACGTTGCCCGGAATTGAATGATGATCAACGAGAATTTCACTCTCTCACATTTTTATTGTCATCGAAATCGGTGAAATCGCCCATTTTTCAATCAAATCGATTCATTTCCTACTCTAGTTAGGAACTCATCGCGGTGGACCGAAAAAAAGCTTCACATGCCTTCTGCAGTAACTTAGTTCACGATATATTGCTGTCTACATTGCACTGTAGAGAACCTACTGTTGATTTTATAAAATTATTTTTATATACAATGGATTGAATTAAAGTTTAAAATGAAAAGGTCGGGTATCATACTTCAATTGCGGTCTAAACAGAAATACTCATTTCAAACGCGCTCCTGTCATATCAAAGAACGTACTGTTGATTTTATATGCTGGTCCTTTCAGCTTGTGTGGTAATAGCACTTCTCAAATGTCATGTAAAGCTGTGTAAGATGTTAACTTTGGTCAGAATCACCTGCTCTTTTACTGATCGGATTATTTCGATTATCGATTAAGACATCCCGATACAAAACGAACAGGTCCTGGATATGACCTTAAACTAAATCCAGTGGTGAAGCCCCAGCTTGTGGGCTTTGGGGAGTGTGGAGCCACCCTTTAATTACCATTGCTCCCAGGTCCACTCTGACCCGGAGTGGTAGTACCTGTTAGGGTTCCAACTATGGGTTAAATAGAAACTGATTTGAAAACAACAAATATATTCTATTAAAAATTTTTCTTCAAAATCTTTGGATTCGGCATTAAATAACCCGAAAAGGGTTGATATGCCGTAAAACAAAAAAAAACAACCAACAAAACGAACAATGCCAAGCACATAATATACTTTCGTGAAAAATTTAATAAAAATCGGCCCAGCCGTTTTCGAGTCCATAGGGAACGAACTCAGACACACAGACACACAGATAATGTTCTATTCATATGAGTGTAGATATCTTGTTTAGCAAAACTTTTATATAATGATCTAATGCATGTGACCGTATTATATATATATCGAGGTAAAAACCTCTTTATCAAAAAATGGATGTTTCAACGCTTTTGAAATTAATGTGAACGGGTAACGTTGTTTCTAGGAGTGTACAGCAGTAAATGTCAGCATCTTTTTTTTAATTAATAAATTTATTTCAATGCTCATATGTAATTCGTTAAATTTATTCGTAATTGTTATATTTACCGAATTATTTAGAAACTATTTTTTAATGTCTCATATTGATTTGGTCTTAGATTAACTCATTCCAATTTACAAATTTCTTAAAGACGCTTTTTAGAGAATTTTTTGTTGTCAAATCTCATTAGATAATATTTACTATAAAAATATTATTTTAAAAAAATCTCTTTGTTTTTGTTCTCCTAACCTCAACACCGACATATTTCCATTCCTTTCACTGTAGTAGACTGGCTGGGAAGTCGCGGCAGTTCAGTGGTTAACGACACGGACTGACAACCTGGGTGTTCTAAGTTCGAATCCAGTTTGTTCACTTTCATTTAGGATTTTGGCAACCTTCACGTGCACCTCCTATAATCGCTGACGTCCTTCCAGAAAAAAAAAATCTGACTAGAAAATATTGGGAAAGTCGATGTCAACAATAAAATCTTAAAATTCATATGATTATTACAATGATCACACGCAATGCTTTAGGCAAACTACATTGCCTAAAGCATTGCGTGTAAAATATTAAATTAAATATTAGTCTGGGTGCCCGGCGTTGCCCCGGTATTTAGAGGTGTGTGTTGAGCAAAAAAAAAAAAAAGTGGTAGCAAGCAGGCTGGCTCGAACCAGTAAAGCGAAGGAGGAAAAGAAGGTGAAAAAATGTGAGGTCTTTGTTATTGCGTCTATAGCCAAAGCGGAAGTGACGAAGATTTAAATTAAGGCTAGTCAATCGGAAAGAGGGGGTGGCTTTCGAAAGTATCGGTGAAAATAACGACCCCTCCCTGTAGAAAAGTGCCCAGTTGAGGGTGAAAGAATGAATGTTTTTAACTAATTTTTCGATATTTGTCGTCCGAATGGCAGAGCTTAAAAATGATACCGACCTCGTGAAAATCCGTCGACTCTGTTGAAAGTTTTAGCCATACGTACGTACGTACATACATACATACATCTAAACAGACAGGTAAGATTTATATTATAGATAATTGTGTTCGATATGTGTTGAAGTAGTTAGCAGTTAGAACGAAAGTGTTGAAAAAGGGACACCATTTTCGTGATTATAAGATTAGGAACAGTTTCGGTATCGTTTAGTCTGCTAAACGTGAATTAATTAATATTTCTTTACCTGCGAATTTTTTGCAGAAACTTCAAAATATCTCTAATCTTTCTGTCGAACTCGCTTCACAATGATCCGAAGCATAATGGATAAAGTACGTAGCTAAAATCAATTGTAAATTTCAGTCGCCTGAAGATTAAACATTAAATTCTCAGTGCAGGGGACACTCGAAAGTACCTCCCAAAAAAACTGGTAGAACATAACAGTATTTTGTTTAATTTTCGATTTTTGACCGATTATCGAGGATTCAAATGACTTTTTTTCTTTTTTTTTACAAAGGCATCACCACATTATCAAGGCCCAGAGGCCACTCAAGGATAAGGGTTAAAGAGTGTACAGTAGAAATTGGTCAATATAGTAATCATTAGTAATGAAAATTTGGTAAATTTCATAACTTATATGGAACGGCTCATCAAGAAGTTATTTACTTTAGACTTGAACACAACCATATTGTAGTCAGCCGGAAAGCAGGAAAAGGGAAGACAATTCCACAGGCGTGCAGTTTTATAAAAATATTGACGTTTCATTACTTTCTGACATTTTTTCCAAACTCCGAAATAAACTAATTATTTCTCTGCTGTGCCCGGCATTGTCTTCGGTTGTCTTTAACATCTCCCTGCCGCTAGTTTCAAGCAATACAGCTTCAGAAGAATTGCGGTTGGAGATTGGGTAATCCATTTTTATAGAAATTGTTCCAGACAAAGCATGAAGCCACTTGACTTAAGGAGCTAAAATACTACTTCAGGGTCAAAAACTAGCAAACGATGTGTTAGAGGGTAGACGCCGACCCAGAAAACAGCAATTCTTCCCCCTTTGTCAGAAACATCGCGCATGGAATGTGAGAACTGATAAACAAAATAAGGGAAGCGAACGATGCAAGGTTGCCGAAAGTAAACAGAGTTCACGTTCTATACTCCATGCCTCTCCCCCCTCTCTCCCTGTCTGTCTGTCTGTCTGTCTGTCTCTCTCTCTCTCTCTCTCTCTCTCTCTCTCTCTCTCTCTCTCTATATATATATATATATATATATATATATATATATATATATATATATATATATATATATATATATATATATATGCACGTAAAGTTATAAACAGTACATAGGGCCAGAGCAAAGCCGGACTGAAATGCTTGTATATATATATATATATATATATATATATATATATATATATATATATATATATATATATATATATATATATATATGTGGCCTGGTGGGAGATGTCCTTTTCTCTTCGCTGCAACCTCTATCTCATGGAAGAGATGTTGCGAGTTTGTCTCTGCGTTATCGTTATTTTCATGGAAAGTGTTCAACTGAGCTTCAATCTATGGTCCCCCCTCGCCAAACTTTCACAAGAAACACTAGACTAGCTGAAAACATTATCAATAATTTCCCCACTCTTTATATGTACCTAAACCTAAACATAGATTCCATGATCAAAGCTTCTTTCTTAGAACTGCACGCCTGTGGGATTTTCTTCCGTGTTCCTGCTTTCCAGCTTTCTATAATATGGTTGCCTTCAAGTCCAACGTGAACAAATTTCTGATGAGCCGTTCCACTTAAGTTAACAAATTTACCGAACTTCCATTACTATCGATTACTATAGTGTCCTTTTGACTACTCTACACTCTTTAACCCTTATTCTTGAGTGGCCTATCGGCCTTGATAAGTGGTGACGTTTATGTAAAAAAAATATATATATATATATTTACATATTATCTATTAATTCTTAATTAATAATTACTACGTGCATAAATAATTAATATTTAATAATTGATAAACTTATTGCATGTCTGAATATCCTTTATGTGAAATTCCAAAAGTTTAGACCAAAAATTGGCTGAGTAATTTAGTAAAGATAACAGAGGTCAATTTTTTTTTAAAACTTTGACCACAATTTTGCCGTTTAACATTTACTGTTTTGAGTTCAAATTAAGAAGTTTGATCCATGTTCAAGCAACCTAAATCCAAAATTTCCAGTGTTTAGACCCAAAGTGGCGGAGGAGTTTCGTAGAGTTTTCAAAGGTCAAATTGTTGAACTTTTACCCCTTGACAGCCAAATTTCTCTCTGAAAACCGTTTAAAAGATTGTCCCAAATCTCAATACTCCGTACGTCAAATCTTGAGTTAGCAGACTTATAATTGACAGAGTAGTTTGCTAGGGAAATATACACACACAGACACAGACAATACACACACACACACACACACACATATATATATATATATATATATATATATATATATATATATATATATATATATATATGTAGTTATTTTAATACATGCAGACACTAGTGTTTCATGACTAGTGTTTCTTAAGCACTGGAGATGACAATCCACGCTGGTGAAAGGATTTGAACTCCGCCACAAAACTACCTTTGTCTTTATAAGCAAAGAACATACTCCAGGGTCACCGTTTTCCACCGGAAGTTAGGATAGATTTTAACATTGACGAATTTTAACATTTAATACAGACGATCTTAGAGTGATCAAATAACAGGAAGTCACGATCTCTCACACAAGGCCAGCTGACCGACTCTTTTAATTTCCCAGGCAGTGTTCAACTATAAGAATTTTTATTTCTTAAAGGGGTGACACTAATCTAATACATAAACGGCTATATGTCTGTCTGTCTGTTGGTCGGTCTGACTGTCTGTCTGTCGGTCTGTCTGTTTGTCTCCATATTTTTAAACTCAAAGACGCAGAGCGACGCTAGGGGCCTCAAATCATTTGATAATTTTTTATGGGCCGTTCTTTTATGTGTCTTTAACTGGTTAAAATTATTTAATGGGGCCAAAAGTGGGTCAAAATTTAAAAAATCGTAAACCATTTTGTACTTTCATCTTAGTTTATCTTTAATTTTTAATTTTTAACCGGTTAATGCGCGTGTCACGTTGGTACAGTGGTAACGTTACGAGCTTTAAATGCTTCACTGTTGTTTCGATTCTAGCTGATGGTACCTAAATACTTTTTATTTATTGTCATTCTTTCGAAATCATGACTCTTATAATATAAGGTTGGTGCGAAAATAATGTCGTTTATTTGACGTGCAACTTCGTGTCAAAAAGCGACATTATTTTTGTACAAACCTAATAATACATACGAAATCTGAACAAATTAAAATACCATATTTAAGCGTATTTTACGCCTGGGCAAAGCCCCCTCCCCTTTAGTATATATATATATATATATATATATATATATATATATATATATATGTATATGTATATATATATATATATATATATATATATATATATATTGTAAGTTATAAAAATGTATATGCAATTAAGCTACAGAATATTCCGCGTTTTATTCTCGTGAGAATTCATCAGGCTTACGAATTCTCACGAGAATTGAAACGTGGAATATTCCATGTAGCTTAAATGCCATATATATTTTCATAACTTACTACATAGCTCTACCTATGTATTGAGCACTGTTAAAGTAAATACTTAAAGTTTACGCATAAAATTTATACTTTTATACATTAATTTATGTGATTAAACGAAGTAGTCACACACACACACACACACACATATATATATATATATATATATATATAGTAGTCATATATATAGTCATATATATACATATAAATATATATGTATATGTATATATGTATATATATAAATATATATACTCATATGTATAGATGTATATATATGTATGTATATACCCATATGTATAGATGTATATATATGTATATATATATATATACATATATATGTATGTATATACATATACCCATACTTTTGATGTATCCCTATTTTAAAATCTACTTAATTTGAAACATAAACTGTGTTCGTCATTGAATCAACGACAAAAGGTTGATAAGCCGTGAAAGTAAAAACACGAAAATATATCGAGAACTTTTAATACAATCAATATCGTTAGTATTATAGTAAGCATTAACATATACGCAAGTAGTTCGGAGGAGGGGTGCTACGACCCCTACCCTCGGTACCTGCTTCAATCTTTCATGTCTGTTTGGGGGGTCTTGTCATTTAACGCGTGTGGGCAATCTTCTGTGAATTCTTTGGGAGAAACGATTTGACCTTTGACCTTTCAATAGCAAATACAAGAAATAAACTGGTCAGGCAGTTAAACCGAAAACATTCCAATCTCTATTAAAACAAATGCGTGTGACAAAATAAAATAATGCTACAGTAGAACCCCGAGATACGGGATTAAAAATTAGTAACAAGATACAGTATAGTATATAATACACACATATCCACTCAAATATTATAAATAGAACTATAAGGCGGAGCAAATACCGTAACCAGGGGTCGAAAAACATCATATTCCACATCGTAACCTGGGATAAACGTATCCTAGGATCTCCGTATCCTGGCGTTATACAGTACGCATAATATTTTGCAGTGATAACCAACTTATCTCAACCCATGCGCCATAATGCATGTATACATATTACTTCTAGCTAAAATCTACTGGAAAATTAGATTATTTTTCTTATATCTGTATTCAAAATTGAGCATGTTTTGTATGTCAGTCCGTTCGTCTGTCAGCTTTATATAGACTCCAAAATTATTAGAGATAACGGCACCAATTTATTTTATTCAATGGAAATCGCTCCAGACAAGACATGAAACCACTTGATGTAAAGAGCTAAAAAATACTACCTCAAGATCAAAAACAGCCAACGTTTCGTGTGATGTTGATATATTCTGCCCCAGGAAACACCAATCCTTGCCACTTTGTCAGAAGCATTGCTCACTGAATGTGAGGTCTAAAGGACAATGTAAGGGAAACAAGAGTTTTCAGCTTCCAAAAATAAATCCAAGACCACTTTTTACTTTCTTTAAATGGTGTTCTTGGTGGCATGACTCATTCCTTTGGTGCCACGTCTATCATAGGCGGATAAATATGTTAATACTTATACTGTAATCACTAGGGTATTGCATGTATAGGCTCCGAAACGAATTGATGGAATTTTGCAAAATTATTTCGTCACCCCTCTCCCATCTAAATTATTTTTAGTCGCGTACAAGCGACTCTATAAGTCACTCCGTCAGTCAGTCGGTCGGTTGGTCGGTCGGTCGGTCGGTCGGTCGGTCGGTCCGTAACACTTTTGTGCTTGGCCTTTTTGGTTAAGATCAAAGGTCTGTTGTTAATAGATACTGTTCATAGCGTTTTAATCTTTTCTTTGCCAAGATCAAAGTGTAGTATTTGTTCTTACTACATGCTGTACTTATGTTTGTAACTTTTACTTGGCCACATAGCTAAGATGAAAGTGTAGTGTCTGTTCTTAACAGATGCTGCACTTACATTTGTAACTTTTCCTTGGCAATGGAAGGGGAAACACTTCCATGCTAAGGCATTTTTAGTCGCATGCAAGTCACTCCATCGGTCGATCTGTAACACATTTACATTTTTTTTTAAGCAAGAGGTATGGAGTAACATTTTTGTCCCCCGATTTATCAGAGAGCGACCTATGTTTTCAATAGGTCCGTCTGTCCGTTAGTCCGGATGATTGACGGATAATCGCCCATTAGTTTTCCCTGAGATTTTTATTTATTTAAGTCATTTCAGCCCATTTTTCGGTCATTTTAGTTTATCTTTAACAATTTCATGTCAATTTTACATTCACGCATTTATTCATTATACGAGAGCACGTGACTAATGGTTATCGGCCTTGTTTCTTGTGGATTCATTCTTTCTGCGGGCTTTTATGCTCATCTTCATACTTGTTGTTGTTGTTGTTGTTGTTGTTGCTGTTGTTGTTGTTGTTGTTGTTGTTGTTGTTGTTGTTGTTTCATCACGTTTCGAGGCACGTGGTGCAGTGGATAAAGGCGTTGAGACTCTACGGTCGAGGTGAGCAGTGTTTTCTTTAGGGCGATAATTTTATCGTTTCACCCTGTAGTAATACAAAAATTTCCAATATCCTAGATAAAGCAGGGTTGGCCGAGAGAAATAACATTTGTTAACTATGCTGTCCGCGAGTCATAATAGTTGTCAAATATATAAAAGGCTACATGACTCTCTGTCTTTCTGTCTGTCGTCATATTTTCAAACTCTATCTCTTCTGATACTAAAAGTCGCAGAAGATAGTGGTTTCAATCCTACCCAAGCAAGGCTTAAAGGATTAGTTGGCCAAAAACGTGGCGAGACAACAACTATGGAAGGCAGTAATTACCGGGGATACATTACAAGACTCAACATTCTTATCCCATCGCGGTTCATCACCTGAAGAAGGCCAGACGATGAGTTGGCCGAAACGTGATTAAACAACAACTAATAAGATGAGGATTACAGTCCACATAAATAATGATGGACAACTTATGAAGCCTCACCTCAATGAATGCCAAAAATAAAAAAAGAAAAAAGAAACAATAACAATATTTTTCTTTTACTGAAATTTCCTTATTTATCAAGATCAAAAGCCACTCGATGATAATGGCGAATGAGATATTTGCAGTCGGTGAAAAAGATCTCGTTTATATAAATCGACCGCAAGATACGCTACCGTCTAAACTCGATGATTTAACGGAATGTCATACAGTTCTGAGTTCGTGACAACGAGAAAGTCGAAACTGTATGTTTGTAATATTACACCACTCGACCAAGTCTGCAATGAGGATATCCAGAGGCGCTACAACATCGCGTAGATGAGGGAATGGTGATCCAGATGGTTTAGAAGTGTGATAAGAACCAACACCTTCACCATCTTCACAAACATTACTTCCTCCTTCGAGGGAGGCTTGCATTATTGCTGATCGCTTTGAGCTCTCCTACGGAAGAATATCGGCTAGTTAGATCCAGGATACGTTATATTCTGCAAGGGTACATATTTGAGAGCGATAGATACCCTTTTATCCACCTAAATGAACCGACCTCGGTTTGTTGTAGCAAGAAAGGGCACATATTGTTGTGGGTATCGCAATTGGAGTCACCAATATTGAGGACATTGTTGTCGGTGGCACTAATGTTGTGATATCCTGAACATTGATGATCTGAAGTGCAATCACTTGAGATCATTAATGTTCAGGATATCGCAGTTGAGGAAATGTAAAGGATATCGCAGTCAGGGTCACCGATGTTGAAGATATCGCAGTGTAGATTCATTAATGTTAAGAATATTGCACTCAAGATCACAAATGTTAAGGATATCACAGTCAGGGTCATTCTCGGCCCCCAAAATCAACAGAGATAAGACCATACTTATAATGATCAGATCCCGATTGATTTTGCGGTGAACAATAAGTTCTGTGCAGTTTTGGGAGAAGGCGCTAGTTTATTGCTAATTGCCTGAGGCACCCTTGCCGAGGAATGCCGACTGGGCTGCCCAGACATTGTCTGCAGGTCAGAGTGTCCCTCCTCTGGGGCGCTGACTTCTCAGTCCCACTTTTCGACTCTGGTGTCTAAGTTCTTGCAGTGGAAGAGGACTAAACAACTATCAATGTTAAGGATATCACGGTCGAGGTCATCGATTTCAGGGATATTGCACTCAAGTTCAATATTGAGGCGGTCGCAGTTAAGGTTATCGCTGTTAAATATAGAATTTATGCTCCTATAATTTGGGGGGCGGGTATTGATATTCATATTAAAACCCTTTTTGCTTCTATTTATTTAAAATGACAATACAATTTTTGTTTCTATTTATTTAAAATGACAATACAATTTTTGTTTCTATTTATTTAAAATGACAATACAATTTTGTTTCTATTTATTTAAAATGACAATACAATTTTTGTTTCTATTTATTTAAAATGACAGTACAATTTTTGTTTCTATTTATTTAAAATGACAATACAATTTTTGTTTCTATTTATTTAAAATGACAATACAATTTTGTTTCTATTTATTTAAAATGACAATACAATTTTTGTTTCTATTTATTTAAAATGACAATACAATTTTTGTTTCTATTTATTTAAAATGACAATACAATTTTTGTTTCTATTTATTTAAAATGACAATACAATTTTTGTTTCTATTTATTTAAAATGACAATACAATTTTTGTTTCTATTTATTTAAAATGACAATACAAATTTTGTTTCTATTTATTAAAAATGACAATACAATTTTTGTTTCTATTTATTTAAAATGACAATACAATTTTTGTTTCTATTTATTTAAAATGACAATACAATTTTTGTTTCTATTTATTTAAAATGACAATACAATTTTTGTTTCTATTTATTTAAAATGACAATACAATTTTTGTTTCTATTTATTTAAAATGACAATACAATTTTTGTTTCTATTTATTTAAAATGACAATACAATTTTGTTTCTATTTATTTAAAATGACAATACAATTTTTGTTTCTATTTATTTAAAATGATAATACAATTTTGTTTCTATTTATTTAAAATGACAATACAATTTTGTTTCTATTTATTTAAAATGGCAATACAATTTTGTTTCTATTTATTTAAAATGACAATACAATTTTTGTTTCTATTTATTTAAAATGACAATTTGTTTATTTATTTAATTATTGTTAATTTATTTATTGTTTATTTATTTAATTTATTTTATTATTGTTAATTTATTTAATTATTTAATTTATTTAGTTAATTTATTTAGTTAATTTATTTAATTATTGTTAATTTATTCAATTATTGTTAATTTATTTAATCATTTATTAATTATTATTATTATTTATTGTTTATTTATTTAATTTATTTAATTATTGTTATTTATTTATTATTTATTTATTTAATTTATTTAATTTATTTAATTATTGTTAATTTATTTAATTATTGTTAATTTATTTAATTATTGTTAATTTATTTATTGTTTATTTATTTAATTTATTTAATTATTGTTATTTATTTATTATTTATTTATTTAATTTATTTAATTATTGTTAATTTATTTAATTATTGTTAATTTATTTAATTATTGTTAATTTATTTATTGTTTATTTATTTAATTTATTTAATTATTGTTATTTATTTATTATTTATTTATTTAATGTATTTAATTTATTTAATTATTGTTAATTTATTTAATTATTGTTAATTTATTTAATTATTGTTAATTTATTTATTGTTTATTTATTTAATTTATTGTTAATTTATTTAAAATGACAATTTGTTTCTATTTATTTAAAATGATAATACAATTTTTTTTCTATTTATTTAAAATGATAATACAATTTTGTTTCTATTTATTTAAAATGATAATACATTTTTTTTTCTATTTATTTAAAATGACAATACAATTTTGTTATATATGGGTCACGGAATTGCATTCAATGGCAAAAGATCTAGTTAATTTGGATATACTTTAAAACATTCATTTAAATTAATTCCCTATTAGTTTTTCCGGTTTTCTTATGGGATGATCATCTTTTAGTTAATTATTACATGTAATTATATTCATGCAGATATTTTACATGATTTAAACTTGTGTAATATTTGTGTAAAAAGGTTATAGTAAACGCAAACTTTTTTATATACATATTTATGTATGCGTATATATATTTGTTAAACCGCCTTCGTCACTTTTTGGTCTATAGACATGAAACTTAATATATAGGGTATTCGAACCCATGCGAAATTTTATATTCTGGGTTTTAGCCGGGGAAAATCGATGCAAAAGTGTGAAAATTAAAAAAATGAAATTTGTCAGATAAAGGTGTAATGACAGCATTACGAATATGCATGCGTGATGTAATAGCTATTGGTTCATGTTTTAATTTTTAGCTTTGCAGTAAACGTGTCTTCATAGTGCAGTCATTAACGTCAAAGGGTAAAGTAAATCGTAAGTTAAACGTTCTGGTTTCCATTCTCGGTGGTAACACAGGAGTAATTTTTTTAACATTTAAATCATTACTATATATTGGGTCCAATATGAATCTATAATATAAATCTCACCTGAATGTTTAAATGTATGTATGTATGCCTAAAACTTTCGACAGAGGCGACAGATTTTCACATGATCGGCATCGTTTTGAAGCTCAACCATTCGGATGACAAATATCGAAGATTTGGCTAAAAAACTAGGCACTTTACTACAGGAAGGGGTCGCTTTTCTCGTCGATATTTGCGAAAGTCATCGCCCGTTTTCGATTGTCTAGCCTTAATTTAAAGCTACGTCACTTCCGGTTTGGCGATAGGCGCAAGAGCTAACGTATCACTTTTTTTTCTTTCTTTTCCCTATTTTGCGGTACGGGTTCGAACCTGCCTGACTACCACCACTTTTTTTTTGGGGGGGGGCTCAACACACACCCGGTCGACGCCGGGCACCCAGTCTAGTATGATAATAAACACGGAACTTGCATTAATCAAAATATTATATTTAGGTGTATTTTACAACCGAGCAATGCCGGACGGTCTGCTAGTATTATCAAAAGACAGAATACTAAAGTCAATTAATTCTCTTTGTTTTTCTTGTTGCTTTTTTTTTGTTTGTTTGTTTTTTGTTTTAATATTTTTTACAACTTCAAATTATGAAAATAAAAGAGTTTGTTGAGAATGAGGCATAAAAATGTCAAAAGAATGTTTCTGGGTGGAAGAGTTGTTTTTTTTTTTCATTTATGGAGGAATTGACTTCGATTGCAACTATGTGCGTTTATGCGTGTTTAAATAGATTATGATTGTAAATGTGTTTATATTAGTGTTGTTGCTTTGTTAGTGAGAGAGCGCATGTGCTAACTTGTGTACAATACGTGTTGGATTAACAATGTGTATATGCTGGCGCTGTCTTCATTATGTATGTATTCCTTTACGACGGGCTCCTGGGGATCTAAAGGGCACCAAGATGACTTCTGACCTACGCATGCGTGTTTTCTCTGAAGGAAGAACAGGAACAGAATACAGGGAGGAAAATCGTATGTTTGAGGTTTTAAATATACGTGAAGGAGGAAAAGAACGTGAAATAAAAACGTGATGTCTTTGTCATTGCCAAACCGGAAGTGGCGACGGTTTAAATTCAGGCTAGTAAATCGAAAAGAGGGACTGACATTCGAAAGTATCGGCAAAAAAGCGACCCTTCCCTGTAAAAAAAGTGCCCAGTTGAGGTTAAAGGAATTAATGTTTTTGGCCAATTTTTCGGTATTTGCCATTTAAAGGGTCGTGCTTCAAAACGATATCAATCTCGTGAAAATCCGTCACGTCTATTGAAAGTTTTAGAAAACATACATACATACATACATGATGATTGCAACGTCTTGTCAGACGAGTGCCACTCCCTCAGACACTTAAAGTCCATGAGCCCAAATGCCTGAGGGGGTATCTATACAAATATGATGTTACAGAGTCTTAGCTTTGTACGACAGCTAAGTCTCTCTCTCGGTTCAAAATGTTGAGATCCAGCAACAAGTAAGAGCAAGATAGCCAGCAACAAATTAAACTGCAGACCAGCTTAATGGGGGTACTGGTCTTCCGCTTTATGGTTTTTTAAATCAGAGATTTGCTTCTCCTAGAAAGGTTGCCTTCACCACGGCTTACGGGAGCCCTCTCTACCCCAATACACATATACACACACACACACAAATATACACGGTGCTAGTTGGCCGTTGACCCAGAAAAAGAGTTCAATCGCCCTTTGGAAGGTCTTGTTTTTAATCCTTCAGGGAGACTAGCCGCCCTCCTCAACAAACAAGTCTGGTGGGGGAACCAGTTTAGTCGCCGGTGACCCGACCATGAGGCAGGTAGTACTGGGTTACATGGTACCAGTAGCATATGACATGACCTGACCACAACATACATACATACATACATACATACATCTAAACAGACAGAGAAGAAAATGGCACTAACCGAGAATTTAATTCTAATGCGTTTGTTATCAATTATTGAATCCAATAGTAATGATTTAATGCACGCTGATCGGTTCAAAGAAATTACTAATTAAACTTGTGTGCAATCGAGTCGATGCGTATACACAATATTCACTTCGTTTGCGACTTCGAACAACACTACCTGGCCTTTGGATCTATATCTTTCGATTTTAAAGAATTTTGGATATTAAGGTAATTCATAAACGAAAGAGTGAGAACCTTGTGTCTACTTTATAAACTTTTCAATTGAATAATTCAGTGTAGTATCTGTTCCGTTTATACTCAAAAAAGATTTTACTGGTGAATTTTTATATTAGCAGTGGGTTAAGATTTTTTTTAATTGTCTTTTGGCGATAAAAAATTATTACTTTTAAGATTATAATATGATGAACGCGTTTTAGTTAAAATCAAGTTAGTATTACGTATTAATAGGAAAGCACACTTTTAACAGTATAAAATTAGTGTATCGCTTTCAATATGGCGTCCTATCAAATTCTGCATCATCAGTGAAATAAGCCGATAATATCAACATATTTACGTATTTAAAATGAGTTTCTCTTCACAACCGTATTCTAAACTCGTCTCTAATCTAAACATGTACCCCTTTTCTATTGGCGTAATAGTTATTTTTACGTCTCCTCAATGCAATTCGCCTTTTAGAGAATATACATATTACACACATAAAACTATTTTCTGTTGCAGACCATTTAAACATAAAGTCAGCTTAATGTGGGAGTTAAACCAGCTCCCTGATAGGGAGCTCTGGAAGGGTGCTAAAATAGTCGTGAATGAATCCGGCATTCTCCAGTAAAGGAGCCTAAAAGACGACTGGCAATAATCCCTTTCCCCTCTCAAAGGAGGAAGTAATATCTGGGAGAATTACCTCCTAGTTCTGAACCAAATTGTACCTAATTCTGACATAAAAATGTGTTTTCCAAAAACACAAGACATTTCATAGGTTGTCAGAACATGCTAGGATTTACACCGGCTAAGTATGGATGAGGCTGAAATTAATGTTTTGAGTACCCCAAAATATAATCTTATGATCTTGGATGTTGTGTTGGGAAATAATGAGGTGATTTGTAATTATTCTTCCAGCTGGTCTTGTGCTATACTGCTGAGCGCCTGCCGACCCAACCTCTGAAGAAAATCCGACTAAATTCTGTCACACCTCCGTTTCGATGACTTTTCAACTTATGACGTCAGCAAAACCGATTCGAAGACGAACACGAGATCGTGTAACTTTAGATGGCGTTGTCATGTTTCTGCTGATAGGATCGCTCCAATAATTAACCATTTTAAGATACCCTATCCACCCTCAACCACCCTACGTTAGCGAAAGAGTGGAAAGGGAGAACTGGGGAGAATAAGAAAGATGATGTTCAAAGTTTTATAGGATAATAAAAAAAGAACGTAAATGACAATTTCTTAGATTGACAAGATAGTCGCACTAACAGGGTCAACGTAAATGGCGATAATTACCAATGTTAGACGATCTCTTCGAAACCTGCCCCTTGGGATAATTCAAATGTTTTCTTTTTCTTTTAATGTTTAACAAGAAACCATATCATTAAGATAGGCTCAATTAATCTGCGCGATTAATGATGAAACTGATATATCAAACTTTTACCATGGCAGACCACCAAAAACGCGATTTCAATCTTGAGACTGGCAGATCACCGAAAACGCGATTTCAAAATTAAGCCTGGAAGACCATCGAAAATACTATTTTAAACTTAAGTCTGGCAGACCACCAAAAACTTTATTTGAAACTTCAGCCTAGCAAACTTTGCTTAACAACAAACGTTTGCCTTACAAACCCCCAAAAACGCTATTTCAAACTTTTGCCTAACAAACCCCCCAAAACGCTATTTCAAACTTTTGCCTAACAAACCCCCAAAAACGCTATTTCAAACTTTTGCCTAACAAACCCCCAAAAACGCTATTTCAAACGTTTGCCTAACAAACCCCCCAAAATGCTATTTCAAACTTTTAACAAACCATCAAAAATGCTATTTCAAACTTTTGCCTTACAAACCGCCGAAAACATTATTTCAAACATGGCAGATCATCGAAAAAGTTATTTCAAACTTATGCATGGCAGACCCCCGAAATGTTATTTCAAACCTCATAGATCATCGAAAATGCTATTTCAAACTTTTACATGGCAGACCAACAAGCATTCTATTTTGAATTTTAGAAGGGTAGACTAATGAAACTGCTCTTTCAAATTTAAATGCGATAAACGTCGAAAATTGCATTTTAAACTTAAGCTTGACAGAGCAGCAAGGATTTGATTGGATATGTTCTAGAAGAGCCCCCACCCCAAAATCAAAAAATAAAATCAGGTTGCAGTAAAATAACGTTTTACTATTTAGTTAAGTGGTTGCTAGCTATTCATGTTATGGAGTTTTGCAGAAGAATATGGAAGGATTTATTTTTCACTGACTTAGGACAGAAAAAAAATAAAGTGTAGTATCAGAACAGGTACTACACTTTGAGTTATTTATTTACTAAAAAAATATTTCATGGAACAAGGTCATCAAAAGTGTGGGAAGTGGAGATCGTTAGTTATCCTCTATCTTACACTGTCCATATTATTCGTAGCTAGAATCATTTCACTCACCATAATACCACAGTTACTCCTATTCAAAAATAGAGTCAAAAATTGTATATATATGTGTGTGTGTGTGTGTGTGTGTGTGTGCGTGTGTGTGTGTGTGTGTGTGTGTGTGTGTGTGTGTGTGTGTGTGTGCGCGCGTGTGCGTGTGTATGTGTGTGTATGTGTGTGTGTGTGTGTGGAAATTGATGAATCACACAGGTAAGAAATTCATTTTTATAGTATGAAAAGGTTAGTAATTGCAATTAAGAATAGGAAATTGGATCAAATGTTTGTAACATCTTCTTCCTAAGATTAAGGGTGGGGGGTGTTTGATCAACACTGCTGGGGAGCCATGATGTAATATACGGTTTTGTTTTTAAATCCCCGAAACAGTGTTTCATGGTAAACAACTGATGATCCCTTGAAAAATAAATTATTGGTACTATAGTAAATTCGAGAGCGAGTTGATGCAGTGATTGCAGGTGATTGAATGATTTACTGACTAGATGGTTTTCTGACGAATGATAAAAAATATTTTTTATATAGTTTTAAAGGTTGAAAACTTCAAAGACTATATATGTGTGTGTGTGTGTGTGTGTGTGTGTGTGTGTGTGTGTGTGTGTGTGTGTGTGTGTGTGTGTGTGTGTAATATATATTTTCATTAAATATTAATGCGTTTTTAATTTTAAAATATTTTCGATGATATGGCTGCAAGATATTAATAAATTGTCTGACAATAATAAATTTATTCAGTGGTAGAAATCCAATCCATAAAACTTCACACAAAAATAATTGTCCCCCACCCCACTGTCACAAAAAATCTATAGGGTTTAAGAAAAAAACTTAATGCTTTAGGTCAAATTTTTCGGCATCTCTAATCACGTCGTTGTAAATGCAACCGTTTGTATCACATGAAAAGAATTTATGAATTATTTTTGGATTCCCCAATGTGTATTTTGTACGTAAATTATCGGTGAGATACAAATTTAAAAAAAAAATCAACATTTCCGTTATTTATAGATTTTGTGAATTTAGGAAAACTCGTACCCGGAAAACTCGTACCCGGAAAACTAGTACCCGGAAAACTCGCCATTTCTGCTAGGTAGGAAAACTGGTCCATTATTGAATAAATATCGATTGAAAACAGATGTTATGACCTTTCTGGGAGGAGATATTGTTTTTAAAAGAGAAAACACATCCCATAATATTTTTTTAAATATTTTTACTTGTTTACTATTGTATTAAAAAAATTAAATTGGTTTTTCTAATTTCCGTTTTCTACCTAGTTTTGTAAGGTTTTAGTGGTTCAAGTTATTTTAAAGAGTTTATTTAATTTTTTTTAAAATAATGTAATGGTAAGCGTTATTTTTGTAACTAAAATGTTCAACATGAATGGGTCACGTCTTAGGGGTCTCGATAAACGCTCAAAAATAGAAAATTAAAGAAAATACTGAGGGAGATATAGATTTAAAACGAGCCCCCTCCAAAAGAAAATAAAATTGTATATTTTTAAGGTAATGTCCAAGATCACTGATCGTCAAAAAACTCAAGCTACCGGAAGTGGATACGGTTGATCATGTAACGAAACCGAACAGTAGGCACGAAAAACCAAACAATATATTTATTAAAAAAATATTTTAGTTTTAAACATTTTTTATTTTATTACGGAACAACAAAGCAAACACTTCTTGTATTATCAAATAATAAAACAAATATTTTATTTAGAAAATTAATTTAGTTTTAACACTGTTTGTATTCACGAAACAACAAAAGGCACTTCTGCAACATACGGACAGTGGCCATCTTTTCTTGGTGCGTTTCACTAAACTGTGCCTAGGTGGCGCTTCTCGATAAAAAAAAAAACATTTAAATTATTAATTTGTTGCTGACTCTTCAAAGTTGCTTTGATTAAAAAAATGTTGCATTTAAATTATTTATTTGCTCAAATAAAAAGATATTCTACTTTATAAAAATCCAATGTTGTTTTCATTACAAAATTGTTTTATCAAAATTATATTTCCTTACGCAGACTTTTAAAATAAATGTTTTCACAAGTATGTATTAATACATTTTTATACAATAAATATTTTGGTTTTCAAACATTTTTCTGTTCGGAAAAAAGATCTTATTTGTTACTTTTTGCCGCGTTTTATTGACCAAAAAGAAGAGGTCGGCCCCCTCCCTGACAATAACCGCCGTCTGCATACTACAGAAGTGCCCCCAAATGACTTTTAAACAAAAACATTCTTATTAATTTTATTTATTGCGGACTATTATCCTCATCTTTTCTTTGTTGTTTCACGATGTTTCGGCCAACTATTCCTCTGGCCTTCGTCAGTTGGTAACCACGACGCATAAGAACTCTGAATCTCCTGACTGCATTCACTGCAATTAGTGCCTTCCGTAGACTTACTTGGGTAAAACGTGATGAGACAACAACAAATCTGATAGTCAATCACTGCGCTAATTATCTTCGAGACTCTCGTCGCTGCCACGAATTTTCTTAAACCACCAGTAGATCGATGATATCGCGAGCTGTTTTAATAGCTTTTCGATTTAGCTCGAATTGAAATAAGAAAAGTATGTGAATTTGCTTTTTTCCATCTTGTATTAAACGTTCTGAAAAGAAGACATAATTGTTTCAAAACGATTGTAATTTAAACGATTAGATGTAGCAAAAAAAAAATGCTCTTTAAAATGATATACGAAGTAAAAGTTTTATCACGAAAACTTATTTGAAAATACATCATTTAAAATAAAACTTTTTTAATTCTGCAAGAACTTTCTTGTCAACAAACAAAAAATTTAAGAACTTTCTTGTCAAAAACAAAAAAAAAATTAAGAACTTTCTTGTCAAAAACAAAAATTTAATTATATTTTACATGACTTTATTGTTCGACAGGATACTCAACTACGATATATTAACATTACCTTAATCCTCGGAGTTTCAAGGAAATGCGTTCTTCTCATCAGCGGAAAGATATTAACAAATGAATATTATAGCAAAGCTATGAATTTGCTGGTACGGGCAATATTTTTTTTTTACTTATGAAAGCAAGGGATATCGATACTTGGACGTAAAGGGTTACTATTTCGGACCATGTTAAGGGAAATGAGCGAGACGTCGTTTACATTACACTTCAATTTCTGCATGTTAGTACAGACAGAGATGCAGGTAACAAGAAGGGAATTCCAAAGTCTAGCAATCTGAGTGAAAAAAAAAAACTATTACAGTAGAGTGCTTTTCAGAATTTATGGACTTCCACAGCGGAGGTGTGTGATTTGTTGCTAAGCTGATTAGTCGGGGATATGTATGTCGAAGGGGGCACAAGTACGATGAGTTCATCAGAACACATTCCATTAAAATACTTGTAAAAGAGGTACAGGGATGCAACATTACGGCGATGTGACATAGGGTAAGGCTTAGTAGGCAGTCGACATATTAGATTGAATACTCTTCTTTGGACCTCGCCCAAGAGCAAGAAACTATCCCGGGCATCGTCCGAGAGAAAGAAACAATCCCGGGCATCGTCGGGTCACCTTGCTAGTCAATATGATGTTGTGTGTGAGGGGTTTTTTCGGTCGGTCGATTAATCGTATTCGGATCGTTAATCATGCTGACCGAATCGACGCATCCTAAACGAGATGCGTCCATACATCTCTTAAAGAAGCTCTGTCCGTCTATTGAATTGTTACGCTTAAGTTTCAAAAATAGAATATTCGCCAATCTATCACGCTTTTTTTTACAAGGTGGTCACCACTTATCAAGGCCCGGAAGCCACTCAGGGATAAGGGTTATTGTATGTACAGTACGTTAGTGTGGATGTTTAAAGTGTCTACATAAGGGGGCGGTTCATCAGGAATTTGTTTACGTTGGACTTGAAGACATCCAAGTCGTAGTCAGGGAGGAAGCATGCAGACGGAACAGAGTTCCACAGGCGTGCAGTTCTAAGAAAGAAGCTTTGTTCATGGAATCTACGTTTTGATTTAGGCATGGATAAAGAGAGTGGAAATTTTTCACAGTGGATTCAGCTAGACGGGTGTTTTTCGTGAAAGATTGGCGAGGGGGGGACCAGAGATTGGAGTTCAGACGAGCACCTGCCATGGAAATAACGATAAAACAAAGATAGGCTTGCAACGTCTCTTCTGTGGGAGAGAGGTTGCAGGGAAGAGAAAAGGGCATCCCCCCACTAAGGCACGAAGTCTATTTTGTACTCTGTCAAGGCAGGGTAGGCTGTTTTACAGCTCCTGCCCAGATGTGGCAGCAGTACTCCATCCTTGGACGTACTGTGCTTTTATATAGATAAAGAATTGCATCGTTATTGAGATATCTTCTGGAGCGGTAGAAGGATCCTACCATCTTTCCAGCGACCTTTGTAACAGACTTGATGAACGTGTTCCATTTCAGATCAGGAGTGAAGGTCAAGCCCAGAGCTTGTCAAAACATGGGGCTTCTCCTAGACGAAAGCCATCCAATTGATGCCAGATGGGGATCAGAGCGTTGATGATGTAATGATAGGAGATTTAGATACATTAAAGGTAACCAGCCACGTCTTCCCCCACTGAACCACTCGTTCGAGATCAGAGGAGAGAGAATCAGAGAGAGCTTTGTCATTTACAGCATAGATGTCAACGAATGATTCAAGTATGTGTCTATGGAGATCATTGATGTAGATCAGGAAGAGAGTTGGGCCCAGGATGGACCCTTGAGGGGCTCCAGCATTAATACTGCAGGCCTCTGATTTATGTCCATCAACCACTACTCTTATGAGCCTATCAGAGAGAAATGATTTAATGATAGAGAGAATATTTCCAGTTATACCGTAGCTGGAGATCTTGTGAAGTATGCCTTTATGCCATACCTTGTCGAAGGCCTTTGATATGTCAAGAGCAATTGCCCTGGAAAGGAAGCCTTTATCAAGAGATTCACTAATCCTTTGAGTTATAACCGTTAGCACATCTGCGGTAGATCTTGCAGAACGGAAACCATATTGTGTGTCACTAAGAAGGTTATTTCTGCTGAGGTGGTTGACTATTTCTCTATTTAATATGGATTCCAGCAACTTACTCATGACGCACAGGATACTTATTGGTCTGTACTGAGAGGGAGATGACTTATCACCTGAGTTCTTAAATACAGGGCATACTGATGAGGTCTTCCAGGGAGTCAGAAAGCGCTTCTCCTTAAACAGTTTCGTAAGTATGGAAGCAAGTTCTGGTTGGAGCTTTTTTAACACTATAATTGGGATGCCGTCAGGGCAAGTAGCTTTACTGGAATCAAGGTTCTTGATTAGCTTGGCGACCTCATGCACAGATATTTGTATGTTTCCTAGCTTGTTCTGTGTTATAAGAGGAAATATGGGGAGTTGATGGCCTTCGTCGCATAGGGTAGAATTAGCTGCAAAGTTCTTGGCAAATAGTTTGGCCTTGTCTGAAGCTGAGGAGATGACCTCTGGTCCGTTGATAATGGTTGCGATAGAACGCACACTTCTGTTCAGGATCCTATTTGTTATTTGCCAAAACTCGTGGGAACCAAGCCGCTGATCATCTACTTTGGATTTAACAGACTGGGCATATAGCTCTCTTGCATTTTTTTATTACTCTTTTACAGTCGTTGCTGACGTTCCTGAAAGCAGCTTTAGTCTCAGTGCATCTATTACGTTGGTAGCTATGGAAAAAGTGATTTCTGTGCGCGATGGCAGCAGCACATTCTGGGGAGAACCATGGCTGGCTGTTAGGTTTTTGTTGGAATTTTTTTAGATGGTCTGAATCGGTCTATGCCTACAATTAACCATTCGGTCAGATCTGATACTATAGAGGACACATCCTTTTTAAACATGGAATGCAGAGGTAGATCAGATATAAATGTACGGAAGCTATCCCAGTCAGCCATGGTGTATCGGTATACAGTACGGTGGAGGGGTACGTCTGGGGACTTATTACATTTCATTTTTATCTTAACTTATACGACGGAGTGGTTGGAGGATCCTAGAGGAGAAAGAACGGAACTTGAATATCGCTCAGTGGAAGTTGAGAAAAAAAGGTCTAGGAGGCTTGCATATTGACCTGTAGTATCGGGCACACGCGTGGGCTCGCGCACAATCTGAGTGAGGTCATAAGCAATAGCAAAATCATGACAGAACCTCCCCTCATCGTCCGTCTTATTTTAGTGGGTCAGCTATTTCACGTTATGGACGTTGAAGTCACCACAGATGTGGATGTTAGCCGAGGGGTGTGCAGACAGGATGTGGTCTATTTTCTCAGATAGTAACTCCGATGTTGTGGAGCCGATAGAGGGCAAATATAAATGCAGTGGTGTAAGCAAGTGCAACCCGGAAGCACATATAAGGTAAATTAGGATCTTCTCTAGAGATATCCCTGCCACATGGAAAGCCATCCTTAATGTAGGCACATATTCCATGCCCATGACGATCTTGGGGGGTCAGATTTAGAGGTTAAATTAGAGTATTCGTTAATTATGAACTCATCTAGGGAAGTGGTCGGACCTATTCCAGTTTCTCTTAGAAAGAATATGTCCGGTGTCGTCTCCTGTAATTGAGTTTCAACCTTTGGAAGGTTGGAACGTAGACCCCTGGTGTTGGAGAAGGAGACATGGTAGTAGGGATCTACGTGAGAAGAAGGGGTTCTAGGTTTATTGGCTTAAATTTAAACTTATATTAATCTTGGGTACAAATGCGTGATTACTAATGGAAAATGTGTTTTACAAAAAATGCTTCAGCAGTGATGTTCAGTATGCGCACACGTCTTTGACCTTCTATTTTTTCTAGATATATAATTAGTTATTGTTAGGGCCCATATGATTTTATTCAGATCGAGTAATCTGTCAAAATGAATAAACGCCACTGTAAAACGCATCGCGGCATGGTGGACAATTCATGTGAAGGCAGAAAAATAAGAGATAAGTAGTTTTCTTCTGCAAATACTCCATAACATGGATTGATAGAAGATACTTGATTAAATAATAAAACGTTATTTTATTGCAATTGTATTTTTCTTATGTTTGGTTGTGAGGGCTTTTCTACAGAATATCCTATCAAAGCCCTGCTGCTCTGTCAAACCTACGTAGATCATGCTAAAATTAATGCCTTTTTTATTCAGTCCGAATGGATCAAATGGAACTGAAAATTACATTGTTATGATGACAGCATGCATTCACGACTATAAAGTTTCATCTCTCTGTTACAGATATTGACACTTCTTTTCCTCCTTCCTCTCTCTTGTATATTTGTATATATATATATATATATATATATATATATATATATATATATATACATGTACATACATATATATATATAGATATATATATATGTATATATATATCAACATCAACATCAACAAGGATTTTATTACTCAATGAGGAACCCCTCCCTGAACTTTAGTCACCTAACTCTGTCCCGAGCTATTCGCTGCCATGTGGGGCCCATGTATGTCATCAGGTCGCCCCTCCATCTCGTTCTTGGTCTCTTATGTTCACGAGGTGTCCATTCCGGTTTCCTGATATACCATCTGTTGTCATCTTGTCTGGCTACGTACCCTGCCCATACGCGTTTGGGTGTTTTGATGGCAGTATTGATGTCAATAGCTCTTGTTTGTTGGCAGATCCAGATGTTTGTCTTTCTATATTGTAAAGTGATTTTCTATCTTGTAGAGTGTACTGCCAAGATTTCCCTTTGGCGAGTTGTCAGGCCTCATGTTTCACTACCGCAGATCATCAAAAGTAGTACATATTCATTGAAGATCTCCCCTTTGATTGACATATTTGCTTTTCGACTTCACATGATATTCTCCACTTTCCCAAAAGCTGCCCATCTCAATGCCAGCCTTCTCTTTATCTCAGGGAGGAGATATCCATCTTTCGTCATTTTCTTTCCCAAGTAAATATAGCTTTCAACTTCTTCAATGGTTTTTTTTATTAACAATTATTGGTGACTTGGCAGTGTGCTGGTTTAACATCACCTTGGTCTTCCCAAGATGCACGTTGAGGCCAACCGGTTTGCTCTAAGAACAAACCCGTAATATATATATATATATATATATATATATATATATATATATATATATATATATATATATATATATATATATACAATTATTTACTACAATAATTAAATACCTACAGACACTAGTGTTTCATCCTTTCGGGAATCATCAGTGCAGGGTGTCACGATTAACGCCAGTAGCCGAATGCTTTTTAACTGTCAGAGTGATCTGAATGGATTAGGTCCTTATTAATGAAGCTTATATCGCCTGGTTCGGATCTGTCAACTGGTGTTAATCATGACACCTTGCACTGATGATTTCCGAAAGGATGAAACACTAGTGTCTGTAGATATTTAATAATTATTATAGTAAATAATTATGTCAGCCCCTTTAAGAAATTCATTTCTCATCATTGAGCACTTTCAGTTGTATTAAGTCGGTCAAATTACCTTTCATGCTCAGATTATTATATAATGATTAGATGTCTCTCACAGACGTAAAAAATCATTTTTTAAAAATAAGTGTTTAAATTCAACAGCATTTCTTGCGGTTATGTCTTAAAATACAGTTGAATTTGGAAGCGACATTTTTTTTTTGGAACGAAAAACAATAACCGTTGATATTTCACAGCGACTCTCCTTATAACGTCTTATATACTTTGAATTTTTATCTCTGGGAATAAATACCATCGTTGGAATTCAGAATATTAGACAGCTAAATGCGCGTTTCTTCATATTTATTTACGGTTTAATTTTGGATGTTTCTTTTATGTGTATATGTCTTGTGTGCATGTGTGTATGTGCGTACTTATATGCATATGTATTTAAGACTGAACCTTCTCATTAGCGATACCTTCTCTTTCATCTTCCTTTCTCCTCCTCCCCCGTGCACGCACATCACTTTCCCTACAGTGATGGATACTGAACGATCGATCGAAAATTATGTACATGTAAAAAAAGTATTTTAATTTCTTTATAATATTTTATATTCCTGCACGTCACCAATAGAACAGGAATGAAGAAAAGTTATAAACTTTTCTACTTCTCGTATTCTTTTTTATACATCATATATATATATTCAATAAGATAAAAAGCTATAGCAAACATCTAAATGACTACTTTAACCACAGTTCCTGATTTCAAAAAAAGAAAAATTAAAAGATTCATCTGCCTTACTTTTAATGCTAGGTTTATTTATGGTGTCTTTTAAATTCAATAAAAATCCTCCTAAATTTGCTGATGAGGAGACTTTGCTTACCAAAAAACTATATATAATTATTCTACATAACTTGATGTATACCACAATAAAAAGCATTGTTTTCCGAAACGATCGTACAGATAATTGATTTTGTTGTTGTTCCTTCTTATGAAACGGATTTTTAATTTAATTAAAATTTGATTTTTAAATTTTAAATTATAAATCACATTACTTAATATTGAATTAGCTCTAGAACATTTAACTATCGAGCTTATTATATATCTAAATTACAACGAGCACTTTCTATTTCCTGTATTTTAATTAAACTAGTAATTTCACTGTTACATTAAAATACACTCAGCTCTTTAGACTATTGTTCTAATCTCCTTTAAATTATATATATATATGTGTGTGTGTGTGTGTGTGTGTGTGTGTGAACACACAAATATATAGATATATAGATATTTATTTATATATATATATATATATATAATATATAAGTCGATTAATTTAGCTCTTATGCATAGATCATCGTATAACGATTAGATCACTGTCTGACTGACCTAAATGAACATTTAAAATTAAGATGTTTAAATTCAGCGTTATTTTCATGCGGTTAATGGTAGCCGAATGGATTAGGTCTCCGCTAATCGAGCCAGAGATGTCTCGTGTTGCGGTGTTCAAATCGTTCGACTGGTATTAATCGTGACACCCTGCACTGAAGATTCCCGAAAGGATGAAACACTAGTGTCTGTAGGTATTTAATTATTATAGTAAAAAATAATTATATATATATATATAAGTAGATTGTAGTTTGCTTGAAGCATTGTTGAAGAAAATTATAAGGTAAAATTAAAAGCCAAGAACAATGCGAGATTTTTTTTTATAGAGTAAAATTAAATGAAAACAAAAGAAATAAATTTCTTTTTTTTTGTTGTTTGTTTTTTCTTTTTCACACAAATTTTAACTCTAAACAACAGTAATTTTTTTTTTGTTGTATTCAATGGTGTTATAAATCTCAATATATTTCAGACTTATTAGTCCTTTTTCAAGAGAAGACAGCGGAAGAGTGTTCAAAATTGGAAAAGCAGCCGCAGAGTTTGCCACGTGATACCGCGAAATATAGTACAAAAAATGACGTTAAGAGAACGTTAAAATAAATCAGTTGATGTTTGAAATACTTGTTGCGTTTGTGAATCAAGGGAGATGACTATTCAAGCAAGAGTTTTTTTTTGTTTTTTTTTATTATTATTTATTATTATAAGTTTAAAACATAAGAAAAACAATAATTAAAATAATAATTAAAAAAACTCTTGCTTGAATAGTCATCTCCCTTGATTCACAAACGCAACAAGTATTTCAAACATCAACTGATTTATTTTAACGTTCTCTTAACGTCATTTTTTGTTCTATATTTCGCGGTATCACGTGGCAAACTCTGCGGCTGCTTTTCCAATTTTGAACACTCTTCCGCTGTCTTCTCTTGAAAAAGGACTAATAAGTCTGAAATATATTGAGATTTATAACACCATTGAATACAACAGAAAAAAAAATTACTGTTGTTTAGAGTTAAAATTTGTGTGAAAAAGAAAAAACAAACAACAAAAAAAAGAAATTTATTTCTTTTGTTTTCATTTAATTTTACTCTATAAAAAAAAAATCTCGCATTGTTCTTGGCTTTTAATTTTACCTTATAATATATATATATATATATATATATATATATATATATATATATATATATATATATATATACCATTAGTTGCTACACTAAATTTACTCTTCCAGTCTTGAATTTAAATTTAGTTTTAAATCTCTTGAGATTATATAAACTAGCAGGGAGATCCGACGCTTCCCGGGATTGAATGATGATCAACGAATATTTCACACTCCTATATTTTTATTGTCATCGAAATCCTTAAAATCGCACGAGAAGAAGCTTCATATGCCTACATGCAGTAACTTAGTCCAAAATATATGTTATTCTACATTGCACTCAAGAGAATATACTGTTTCTTTTATAAAATTATTTTATATAAACTTCTTTCCAGTTACCGATAAAAAAAAGAAATTTACATGCGAGAGTTGAACCTACAGACCACGTCATGCAAAAATAATATAAATAAATAAAATTAAAATAAAAAGTACGTTAATTTTAACGCCTTATAAAATTCTTTGCAATTAATGAAACAAAAATTAAGAAATTTACGTGCGGAATTTGAACCTACAGATCACATCATGCAAAAAAACAAAAGAATAAAAAAAGGCTATCAACTTACCCACAGTAGAATTTTCACGGCCCGCTGTTCTAGCATCGTTGCTAAGTGACGACATAGAAGCAATGGCTCTACGTATTATAGATAAATTAAAATGATGGTGTCGATTATCGAGTATCGGTAATTATTGGGGGTATTCTGAGGCAAAACTTATTTGAGATCACACCCACTAAAGTTTTGTAAATTTTAAACAAAATCTGTTCAGCCGTTTCGAAGTCTATAAGGGACGAACTCTTACACACGCAGACAACGTTGCATTTATATAATTGTAGAGATATGTTGCATGTAAATTTAATATTTAAAATCAATTAGAAAAACACATTTAAAATATACGTTACCGTCAGCTGACAAACAAAAGCATTGAAAGCTTACTACATTGTGCCAAAAACACATACATAAATACAGAGAGAGAGAGGGAGACAGAGAGACAGAGACAATATATTTTTGAAGATATACATATAAAGAAAGAAGAGAGAGAGATAAAGAGAGAGAGGAAAACAAACAAAGAGAAAGAGAGTCGTGCAGACAGATGAAAAAAAAGGCGAGTAATCGCTAAAAATCAGTTAAAGTTCCTCATAATTAAAATTGTAACGTATCCGTGATAATTGCGCACTTCAATATATTTCCGGTATTAATATTCGGTTTGATATGAGCTCCCTCCCCCAATATTACATCATTATATGCTTTCTTCTATTCTTTCTTTTTATTCTTTCTCGCGCACACTCTCCTTCTCTCTCTTTTTCTCTCACTCTCTATCTATCTAATTATCTGTCTATCTATCCGTACATTACCTTTTCTCTTATGCTCTTTTTTCCTCTTTTTCGTTTTACTTCTTGATCTTGTAACTTGTATTCGTGCGTCGCCGTGAAACTGATCTACCAAGACACACGCGTGGTCAGTTCGGTGATACACGTTATTGTCCAAGCCTGATCGGAACATGACCATTCTATGTTCACGCGCTCAAGGGCGACTGTGTCTATTTCAAAGTTGTGACGCAGTAACAAGCATTTGAGCTATTAATTTTCTTGTTAAAGTTTGTTTAAAAGCGATCGTTCTCGACAAAACACCGACAAATGTAAAGAGATTCTCACTGAAAGAAATAGAATCACAGATTATTTTAACGTTTTTTTTTTATATAAATAAAACGTTAAAGGATCTGTTCGCACACATGTCGTTTCTAGCAAAACGTACTTGTGCATGTGTGATGTTTTACTAAGTAGCGATCAATAAAGAAATATGTTAAGTGTTGAGACATTATGTTGAACAAATATAGTTGGAGTAAATCAAATCGGCGAAGAATTAGTGCAGTCACGATTTCGAGTGTTGAGTAAGACTTAGCAACAAAGATGGCGGCAGAGAATCAATGTTGTCGCGAGATAGAGTGTTGAGTAATTATTAGTAACAAAGATGGCGGCGAAAAATCAATGTAATCACGATTTCGAGTGTTGAGTAATTATTAGTAACAGATTGCGGCGAAGAATCAATGTAATCACGATTTTGAGTGTTGAGTAATTATTAGTAACAAAGATTGCGGCGAAGAATCAATGTAATCACGATTTTGAGTGTTGAGTAATTATTAGTAACAAAGATTGCGGCGAAGAATCAATGTAATCACGATTTTGAGTGTTGAGTAATTATTAGTAACAAAGATTGCGGCGAAGAATCAATGTAATCACGATTTTGAGTGTTGAGTAATTATTAGTAACAAAGATTGCGGCGAAGAATCAATGTAATCACGATTTTGAGTGTTGAGTAATTATTAGTAACAAAGATTGCGGCGAAGAATCAATGTAATCACGATTTTGAGTGTTGAGTAATTCATCAATGGCAGAAGGGGGGGCGACCAGGTCTGGGAGCTGTTTTCACAGACTTCCGGTCATTCTTTCTTTTTTTCGACATTATAGTGTGATGTCAGTGCATACATTTTTAAAGGATCTACATGCCATAGAGTCTTTCAACTAAATGTGATGCATGGTTCTACGCCTAAATACGAACCATTGTCAAAGGACAAAATAAAACATTTGAGAACCATGCTTGGATATGCAAGATTAGTCATTATTGATTAAATAAGCATGGTTGGTTGGTTGTTGTTTTTTTGTTTTTTTTTTACGGTATATCAACCCCTTTCAGGTTATTTGATGCCGAATTCAGTGATTTTGAAGAAAATTTTTTAAATAGAATATATTTGTTTTTTGGGGGTTTTTTTTCAAATCAGTTTCTATTTAACCTATAGTTGGGACCTTAGCAGGTACTACCACTCCGTGTCAAAGTGTACCTGGGAGCAATGGCAATTAAGGGGTAGCTCTACACTCCCCAAAGCCCGCAAGCTGGAGCCTCACCACCGGATATAGTTTAAGGTCATATCCAGGACCCTAATAAGCATGGTTAGCCTCTTGCAATTAACCTTTATTCACCAACGTTCAGTTGCGTAATGTCTATTGACATTGACTTTGACCCTCATAAATTGATTATATTTGACAAAAGTATATGAACTGAATAAAATAGATTGAGGGCCACAGGAGAAAGAGTTGATTTGCCGCCACTTCCTCCTTGCTCTCTCAAGGTCCCCAGTTTGTTAGACTTATAAACAAAAATAATCATTATAGGTCATTATTTGAGGCAAGAAAATAATAGTTCAAATAGAAAATGGCCAAAAGTTGACAATTCAAATTCACAAAATATTTTGGACTTGAAATTGACCAATGAAAGAAATGCTTGTTTTTCTGAAAACATTGATCGGACAATTTACAACCTTCCTCCGTTGTCTAATATCATTAAAAGGACTCCAAACATTGATTTGTCGATTCAGCAATTAAAAACATTGTTTGTTTCTGGCACTCATAATGTTGATGACCTAAGAGAATCAACTGGAGGTGTTTTTAATAGTGGCCAACAAGAAGATGCTATTGCATTTTGGTAATGTTTGATAAACAATTGCGCTGACAGTGCAAAACAATCATTTAATTTTGAAGAAAGTAAAACACTGAAATATATTAAAATACACACAAAAAAAAACAGTCAAAGACTAAAATATAGAGAATGCAATTGGACATTCAAAGCTAGCTGCGGGTTCCAAACTGTGCCAATTGATAAAATTCCATTGAGAAATGTTATTTAACTCCATCTTACTGATGGCCGCCAGCAATATAAAGTTTGCTCAAAACTGACTTTTCAGTGCTCAAACATTTTAATGAATGTCAACAAATACTGAGCGCTCCCCACTGAAATGAAATTAATTTTATTTTTTCCGTCAAAAATTTAAATCAATATAATAATCGTTTTTTATAATGAGAAAATTTATGAATATTTAAAATCTTAAAAAGTGCAACAATGCCTATTACATTTTTATTAGTGCATAAGTCACATCTGCTTGAGTATAAATATATATTTTTTTCATTCTAGTATCTTCCTTTTTAAAGTTTAATATTAATAATTTTCGGTAAAATAATTTTCCAGTTAAACATTTTGTTTAATATTTTTCTGTCGAGGCAAAAGTCTTTTTCCAAGAAAATTGACTAAAATGTCCTGAAATAGCTTTTTTCTTATTAGTTTTTTTTTTTTCGGTTCCGATTCAAGCAAATGCATCCAAGTCATATATATATATATATATATATATATATATATATATATATATATATATATATATATATATATATATAATGGAAATAGTATTCCGACAAAATAGAGAAATGAAAAGGAACAAACCGTATTATGTGTTCATCAACGTTTCGTCTTTATTTCATCCAGAAGAAGTCTCGAAATAAAGACGAAATGTTGATGAACACATAATACGGTTTGTTGCTTTTTATTTCTCTCTCTCTCTCTCTCTCTCTCTCTCTCTCTCTCTCTATATATATATATATATATATATATATATATATATATATATATATATTGAAATCGCAACTTTATAATATATAAAAATCGATTAACGTTAACTCTATAAAAATATATACGAAATTTACAATAATTAAAATATCATATTTAAGCGTACTTTCCGACTGGGCTTTACCGGAGATCAGTGCTAGCTTAGATAAATATTTTTGCATTTTTAACAAAAAAGCTACAAGAATATCAGAGCGTCTCCATTTACAGCAAACATGCACAGAATGCCAACACCAGTATATTACGATTGAATGAGTCCCCTGTGGAATTTCCACAGGTCCCGCTAGTTAAGTTATTATATTGAATAAACATAAAGAGTTTTATATATTTATATTGTTAGAATGGATGGAAAAACTTTCGCATTCGTTTATTTAAAAGATAAATATACTTAACTTTACACAGACATATGTATGTGTGCGTGTATATGTGCGTGGGTGTATGTGTGCGTGGATATGTATGCGTGTGTGCGTGTTAATATGGGAGACACCATCCATCATGGTCTAAAGGCCACTCGAGGATAAGGGTTAATAAATGTAAGGCGGTAGTTTAGTAACGGTTAATCGTGTAAATCGTGTTTGATTATTTATGGGCGCGGCTGAACAAGAATTTGTTTACATTGGATTTGAAGGATACCATGTCGTATTCAACCGGGAAGCACCCAAGCAGAACAGTGTTCCACGGGCGGGCAGTCCTAGAAAAGAAGTTTTGTTCATGGAAGCTGCGTTTTGATTTAAGTACATATAGAGAGTGGGAGACATCATATATGAATTTAGGAAAACTCGTCCCGGGAAAACTCGTCTCGGGAAAACTCGTCTCGGGAAAACTCGTCCCCTTTCGCTAGGTAGGAAAACTGGTCCCTTATTGAATAAATATCGATTGAAAACACATTTTATGATCGTTCTTGAAGGAGATATTGTTTTTTAAAATAAACTATAGCCCCCCCCCCCATAATATTTTTTTAAAAATATTTTTACTTGTTTAATGTTTTTTTGTTTTTTTTTAAAATAAAATCGATTTTCTAAGTGTCCGTTTTCTACCTAACTGGCTAAGTTCTTAGTGGTTTAACTTATTTTAAAGCGTTTATTATGTTCATACAAAGTTAATTACAAATTATTTTTTGTTCTTATTTTAACGATGTTTTTTGGAGTCATAAAAACAATAAAAAAAACAAAACCCAAAAATTAAAAAACAGGGAGCGATTCGATTCTTCGTTACGCTTTTGGTTTTGTTTTTTTAATTATGATAGTTTTTTGTTGTTATGTTTTTGTTTTCTCTCATACCAAATGCACTTATGCGTTATTTAAAATTATGATTTTATCAATTATCAACATTTATTGTCGTCCTGTCAAATTTTGCAAAAATTAACTAATAAATTAAAAGCGAAATATTTTTTGGCGCGAGAGATGCCATGTGCTAATAATCTCTCGTTAACTCATTTTTAATTTTTTTAATTTTTACTTCAAAATTCTAAAATCAATCATTAAGAGAGAAAGTAATCACTAAATAAATTGATTAATCAATTTTATTGAAAACTCCGCTATCGTTTATCAAGAATTTTTTTTAATTTCATTTTTTGTTGGTTGCTTTTCGAAGGGAGATATAGGTTTTATCCCCCCTCTCTCTCTAAATTATATTTTAAAAAATATTAAAATTTATTATTTTCTTTTTAAAACGAAATCTCCCTCAGTAATTTCTTTAATTTTCTATTTTTTAGCGATTATCAAGACCCCCTAAGCATTATTTCTCGTTCTCCCGTAACACTCGACCGACATGTTTTTTGTTTGTTTTCTGGGTTTTTTTTTTTTTTTTTTTTTTTTACCAAATAAACGATTCCAAATAAATTAAATAAACAACATAGTCGGCGAGGTAGAAAAATCGATTTTACCCTTTTATAAACAACAGTATATAAGTAAATTATTTTTATATTAATATAAAAAAAAATATGCGGTCTCGTTTATGAACATAATAAACGCTTTTATTAAAAACACAAAAAAAAACATTAAACAAGTAAAAATATTTTTAAAAAAATATTATGGGGGGGCTATAGTTTATTTTAAAAAACAATATCTCCTTCAAGAACGATCATAAAATGTGTTTTCAATCGATATTTATTCAATAAGGGACCAGTTTTCCTACCTAGCGAAAGGGGACGAGTTTCCCCGAGACGAGTTTTCCGGAGACGAGTTTTCCCGAGACGAGTTTTCCCGAGACGAGTTTTCCCGAGACGAGTTTTCCCGTCATCATATATAGTGGCTGTAGCTAGTCGAGTGGGTTGTTTTGTGAAAGTTTGGCAGGACCATAGATTGGAGTTCAGTCGAGCACTTGCCATCAAGATGTCTCTCCTGTGGAAAAGAGGTTGTAAGAACATCACCTACGAGGTTTCGGAGCCGGTTTTGAACTCTATCAGTGTGCGCGTGCGCGTGTGTGTATGTGTGTATGTGCGTGTGTGTGCGCGTATTTGTGTGCGTGCACGCGTGTGTATGTGTGTGAGTGTGTGTGTGCGTGTGTATGTGCGTGTGCGTGTGCGTGTGTGCGCGTTCGTACGTGCGTGCGTGCGTGCGTGTGTGTGTGTTTGTTTGTGTGTGTGTGTACACGCGCGTGTGTAAAGTGGAAGGTGGTTTACCACAGTTTTAATGAACGCCTGTTGACATGGAATTATATATCATGTTCAGAGTAATATGATTCGTGGTGAATAAAGAAAAAAGTAAAAAGAATAAAAAAGAATTGCCCGATACTTTCTCCCTTTAATTAACGGCTGTAAACCATTTAAAAGACAAGAATGAAAAGAAAAACAGAAAAATATCTTTAATCAAATGTTAGTTTCGATTACATTCGACACTTCCTCGTTTATTTGGAAATGGCGAGAAGAAGAAGAAGAAGAAGAAGAAGAAGAAGAAGAAGAAGAAGAAGAAGAAGAAGAAGAAGAAGAAGAAGAAGAAGAAGAAGAAGGGGAAGAATAGTAGGAAGGGAGAACTGACAAGACCAGAAACCGACAAACGGACGTTGGACGCGGGACGCGCTCGACTAACTGCCCCAACCCCCAGTCAGTTTACGTCTTTGCTACGAACCCTCAACCTAGACTTATTAAAAAAATAAAATAAAATAAAACGGCCCTTTTTCTCGGTACCTGACCCTTAACGTAGGAGACACGCCCAGATCAGCCCTTTTCCTTATTTGTCCCTCTAATTTTTACTTCCTTAATCACCAATAAAACGTGATAATTATGAAGTGATCGAGTTCAGCGTTTAACGAAACAAATTCGTTGAACGGCATATCAACCCGTTAGCCGTAATTTAATAAAGAAATACGCGTTTTAAACACTTCCATCCGTTGAATTTATAACACGTTTCTAATTTGTTTTTTAGATGATGATAGATTATTCGTATTATTTGGATGATTCGGACTACTGTTCTCATCTTGAGTGTTATTTTTAAGATGTTACAACCGATGTAGCCTTCTTCAGGTGTATATTGTCTAACTCAGGAATCTTTCTGTCGAACTCAAGAAGGTTTCGGTCAAACTCGAGAATCTGCAAGGAATTTTGGAACAGAATCGTTTAATCCACGGGTGCAGCATGTTCTGGTTTTGTCAACCGTGACTGGGTAGAAATTATTCGCAATTAGATTTTGCGTGTCGGCTACACAAGCCATTTTGGGTTCAGTAAGGAACGAACTTTCATCCCCCAACACAAATTGCCTTTTATATGTATACTAGCATGTATTCCCGGCGTTGCCTTTGTGGCGATGAAGTTCGGTTTAAACACAGCTGATATTCTAAGGATACTGAGAAATCTCCACAAAAAGTAGATGACAACTTTCCCACTAGCCCGTGCGTTTGACTCCCCCTAAAAAAATGAATCAAAACAATTTTTTTTCAATCAAAGTAGCAAAGAGTGCCCGTGCGACTGAAAAATAAAATAGCCGCAATAGGCAGGCTCGAACCTGAAACGCAAAAGAGGAAAAGAAGGGAAAAACGTCGTTGACAACCGCTTTTTTTCTATCGGACCAAGACGACTTATGACACCTTACCTTCCAAAATAAGGTTTTTAAACAGTTTCAGTTTGATACGCGTGCGTGACTTGCGAAAATGGCGACGCGAAAAGTAACCCTCCATGCAAATAATGGACCAATTGACCACCACAAAATTAATCTTTTTTTCAAATTTTCATATATTATGTGTCCGGGACATCGTTCTTTCAGATAGTACCGGTTTCGATCTGGTCTGATGCGGTTGACAGAAGTTTTTAGCGGACATAGTATTTATTTTTTGTTGAATTACTTTTTTCCTCTTCTTTTTCTCTTCTTTCCGCTTCTCTTTCTCTTCTTTCCTCTTCTCTTTACGCTTCTCTTTCTCTTTTTTCTCTTTCTCTTTCTCTTTTCATGTTTATTCATTATCTATTCGGAACGGCCGTAAGTCGGGGCCCGTGACGCAGTAGATAGAGGCGTTAAATCCAGGTGAGAACTGTTTGAAGATAGCGGTTTCAATCCTACCCAAAGCCGACCAGAGGTTTACTTGGCCAAAACTTGGTGAGACGACAACTATGGATGGCAGTATAAGATTTAGAGTTCCTATCCCATCGCGGTTACCACTTGGCGAATGAAGGTGCGTGTATTGAATTTTAAATAAAAGTCCACGCATTATATTTTCTTCGTATAGCCATTAATCATATAAATTATATTTAAAAAATAAATTTTATGCATTTTAAAATAGGGATTTACATTTCAATCACTCTGTATATAACAAGCAAATTGATTATGAAAAATAAGTTTACGTGCATATGTTGCTTCTGTGAAATAAGCCAATTTCTTGATAATTCCTAAAAGTATTACTTCATACATATACGCATATAATAAGCTGAAAAAAAAGGGTTATAAATTAACCACGGTGATATACTGAGATGAATGTTACTTCTTTGTTTTTTTTAATTTTCTTCTTTTAAAGATTGTAACGCTGGGTATTGGGCAGCCAAACCAGCTGCCAACATTGCCCTGCTTTTTACTGAAACCAACCGAGAGCTCTTTTTAGTATCCTCGTTGTTCCCTTAAGTGCAATTGTCTGGATCTCTTTTGCACTTGGTTCACCAGGAATATTAGTTAGGTAGGACCTCAGGTTCTTCTTCATAAGCCCTGTAGCACCTATGATAACTGGTATGATTGATATCTCCCTAAGATTCCAGTTTCTTTTCATATCATACATGAGACCTGGATATTTGGTCTGTTTCTCCCTTTCAGCTCTGTTCAGATCTCCATCATTAGGAACACTCACTTCAACTACGGTTGAAACTCTCTCAGACTTATTCCATATAACAATGTCAGGTTTCACAGCAGCATTTTCAAGGTAGGTGGCTATAGGTATTACTTGGTCGTAATGTGTGATATACAAGTCATTTCCAACTTTTCCTTCAGGTTGATGTTCCCATGAATTGCTGCTACACTGAATGCTTAATTTTTTTACACATGGTCCAGTGGATGTACTTATATACTCTATCATGAGGTGAGACGACAACAACTATGGATGGCAGTAGGAGATTTGGAGTTCCTATCCCGTCGCGGTTACCACTTGGCGAATGAAGGTGCGTGTATTGAATTTTAAATAAAAGTCCACGCATAAGAGTAGTGGTCGATGGACAAAAATCAGAGGCCTACAGTATTAATGCTGGAGTCCCTCAAGGGTCAATCCTGGGCCCAACTCTCTTCCTGATATACATCAATTACCTCCCTAAACTTAAATCATTCGTTGACATCTATGCTGATGACACGACCATCTACGGCAATACATCAAAGTCTGTAAATGACAAAGTTCTCTCTGATTCTCTCTCCTCTGATCTCGAACGCATGGTTCAGTGGGGGAAGACGTGGCTGGTTACCTTTAATGCATCTAAAATCAAACTCCTATCTTTACATCATAAACGCTCTGATCCCCATCTGGCATCAATTGCAATGGATGGCTCTCGTCTAGGAGAAGCCCCATGTTTTGATAAGCTTCTGGGCTTGACGTTTACTCCTGATCTGAAATGGAACGCGTAGATCAAGTCTGTTGCCAAGGTCGCTGGAAAGATGGTGGGATCCTTCTACCGCTCCAGAAGATATCTCAATAACGATGCAATTCTTTATCTATATAAAAGCACAGTACGTCCAAGGATGGAGTACTGCTGCCACATCTGGGCAGGAGCTGCTAAAACAGCCTACCCTGCCTTGACAGAGTACAAAATAGACTTCGTGGCTTAGTGGGGGATGCCCTTTTCTCTTCCCTGCTACCTCTCTCCCAGAGAAGAGACATTGCTAGCCTATCATTGTTTTATCGTTATTTCCATGGCAGGTGCTCGTCTGAGCTCCAAATCCCTGGTCCCCCCTCGCCAATCTTTTACGAAAAACACCCGTCTAGCTGAAACCACTGTCAAACATTTTCCCCACTCTTTATCTGTGCCTAAATCAAAACATAGAATCCATGAACAAAGCTTCCTTTGTCCTTTACTCCTGATCTGAAATGGAACACGTACTTAATTTTTTACTGATGGTCCAGTGGATGTACTTATATACTCTATCATGCCTCGTTGTGTATAGCCACCCCCTAAAAGAACCTTGAAACTTGATATCAGATGAATAACATTTTGAAGCAATTACAATATTCATAAAATAAATTACAATTTTTGCACCGAGTTGATATTTTAATCGGACATGAAAACAAAAATTGAAAGTGGGCGGAAGTAGGAAGAAAACATTGGTTCTCATATAATTTTTTTTTTTTTAAGTTTTAATTAATTCAATAAATATTTTGGTTTTGTTAGTGCGTTAATTCACTAAACTTGTATTGGATTACCAGAAACGTTTGGTTTGAAAAAAATCAGTAAATTTTGGATTGTCTCCCTTTCCCGGCAAAAGCTCTTCTGAAGATTTCCCCCACTCTTTATCTGTGCCTAAATCAAAACGTAGATTCCATGAACAAAGCTTCTTTCTTAGAACTGCACGCATGTGGAACTCTGTTCCGTCTGCCTGCTTCCCACCTGACTACAACTTGGATGTCTTTAAGTCCAACGTTAACAAACTCCTAATGAACCGCCCTCTTAAGTAAACACTTCATTAAATCCCCACACTAACGTACTGTACTTGCAATAACCCTTATCCCTAAGTGGCTTCCGGGCCTTGATAAGTGGTGACCACCATGTAAAAAAGAAAAAAGGTGAAAACAAATATACTTCCAGTGAGTTAAATTGAACTTGGGCCAAAATAAAATATAACTTATCTTTTTCATATTCTCATATCGCCTGTTATTACACAACGTCTTCCAACAAGAGGGTGGGGGGTGGGGGTAGTGTGAGGTGGCGGCAATAATGTCCACTTGAGGAATCTTCGAGGCAAATAACTAAAGAGCGGATACCGAATAGAGTTTGTTCCAAACGTTTTGCCTGACGTGGGTAGAAGAAAGAAACGCTCAACAAGCAGATGATTGCAAATATCCTTTCAAACTAATTTAACTGTCGATTATTTATTTATTTATTTATTTATTTATTTTGCTGTTGCTGTTTTTTTTAACTAAGTTTCAAATCCCAGAATTCCCGACAGTTTGCTTAAGAGTCTCCCACTTACACAATCCTTATCCGTCTGCTCACGCAACTCTCCCTTAAGTGATTTTACAAACAAAGTGATCGTGACGAGTGCAGAACGACTTTAAAAAAAAATGAAGTGAAGCACTTGTTTCAGACGCTTAATGCCGCTGACTTGAGTCTTTTCCTGTGTTACTAGCACCTCCTCTTATATACACACGCTGACAAAGTCTTAGAATTACGAATGGTACAAATAAATAAGCGAGTGATTTGATTATGGTTGATATGCATGACAAGATTAAAGATAAACCACTGTAGTAACTGAATCGTGAAATTTCAAACGAAATCTAAAATGTAAATGGCTATAATTGCTAAACTCTTTCTTTCTGTTTCGCTGGAATTCGCTTTTTTCTTTATTTCACAAACAAGTTTTCATAGGAACGCGTTAACTCAAAGTATTTTCATCCAATAAAATCGCTCCAACCCATCAAAAGTAACACGTATATGTGAAAATAATAAACCAGTGGAAACACAGAGACTCATATAATATCTGTAGTAACTGAAACGCGAAATAATTCAAAAGAAATCTAAAATTTAAAGTGGTATAATTGCTAAACTCTTTCTTTCCGGTTTCGTGGAAATTAGATTTTCGCATAATTTCACAAAATAAGTTTTCACAGGAACGCGTTAACTGAAAGTATTTTCAACCGATAAAATCGTTATAATCCATCAAAAGTAACACGTACATGTGAAATTACTAAACCAGTGGAAACTCAGAGACTCCTATAATATCTGATCACTAAAACCAGTTTTCGTCAGAATTCTCAAACCATCCGCGGTGTCGAAGTTAGCTTAATAACGGTGCTCAATAATTCCCCCCCATATCTTTGAGACCGGGTGATACAATGACTCAAGTTTACAAGCAGTTAGGAATGTCATCTCTCTTTATTTTTTTAATTTTATTATTATTTTTTTTTTTTGCTTAAATTAATAATTCTTCTGATACATGGAATTCATGTTTATCAATAGTATGTAAAGAATCTATGTAATACTAAAACTCTGTGGACCGCCCACCATTGCTTGCATTTTGTTTTCCATCTTTTAAAAAAAGGGATGACAGGCGATTTGATCTATCTCTATCTCTCTCTATATATATTTATATATATATATATATATATATATATATATAGATAGATAGATAGATAGATAAATATATAGATAGATAAATAGATAGATAGATAGATAGATAGATAAATTCGCCTAAATGCATAGATCATGTTATAGTCATTAGATAACTTTGGCCGTATGTTACAACATTTTGAAAAAAATAAATATAAAAATTTCAACGATATTTCTCGCGGTTGAGATTGGCCGTGTGGTTTGTTCCTAGCTAATTGAGTCAGAGATGGCTTCGTGGCCAGGTTCTAGTCTCCCGACCCTGCATTGATGATTCCCTAAAGGATAAAACACTAGTGTCTGTAGGAATTACAAAATTATTAATGATTATATATATATATATATATATATATATATATATATATATATATATATATATATATATATATATATATATATATATATATATATATATAGTTAACAGCTCATCAGTGCGGCTAGGTATTTAATTTAATTTAATTATTATAGTAAAAAAATAATTATAAATATATATATATATATATATATATATATATATATATATATATATATATATATATATATATATATAGTTAACAGCTCATCAGTGCGGCTAGGTATTTAATTTAATTTAATTATTATAGTAAAAAAATAATTATAAATATATATATATAAATACATATATATGTGTGTGTGTGTGTTTCGCAGTTCATCAGTGCGGCTAGATAGGCAACTGCCTCAAGCCAGGATCGAAACCCGACCTCCCAAATGACAGCCAAGGCTTCTCACCATTAGGCTATACAGCTGCTGCTGTGTGGGTAATGAATAAACGATGATTGACATCGTCGCTTAATGCGCTAATGACAGTTTGTATATCACTTCCCGAAACGATCAACCCAAGATAGTGGTATTACACACACACACACAGACACACACACACACACATATATATATATATATATATATATATATATATATATATATATATATACACACATATATATATAAATTCACCCATCTATATATATATGTATATATGTCTATATTATATATCTATATCTATCTATCTCTCTCTCTCTCTCTCTCTCTCTCTCTCTCTCTCTCTATATATATATATATATATATATATATATATATATATATATATATATATATATATATATAATGGACCATCTTCCAATTACGGGATTTCCTTGGATTTTACTTGTGCAATTGGAAATTCAATTAATTTTCTTGAAGTTATATATTTTGATTTTACCGTCACTGGATAATTTATCTTCCACCAGACTATCCATTCACGTGTAATCACCTTTGTCTTCACCATTTTTCCTCTGCTTCACATTTTTGTTATCAAGTAAGATCTTTGTCTTACTTGTTGTTTCATCAAATACTTTTGCATGCAAAATCCGATCCCGCATTTTGCTAATTCCTACCCTCTGATGAGAAGGAAAGTAGTTCTTCGAAACTCCGCGGATTAAGGACTATCCACTTATCTAGTGTTTCCTTTTCAGATTAAATATGTTTTTAACTCTTTTCAAGGTGTTTTTTAACATGTTTTATTAACTGTTTGCTCGTATATATATATATATATATAATATATATATATATATATTATATGTATAAATGCACTTGTCTTCACTTTGTGCACACACACACATATACACACACACACACACACACACACATATATATATATATATATATATATATATATATATATATATATATATATATATACACTTTCATATGTATACAGGGTGACAGGTAACTATAAGTATATAATATAAATCCGTATAGGCATGACTCAGTGGGTAAGGAATGAGGTGGAGAATTGTATGAATTGTTTTACATTCTCGGTGATGGCACCCAAGCCATATATATATATATATATATATATATATATATATATATATATATATAGTTTTGATCTCACTATTATATATTAGGTTCAATATAATTATCGATAGAAAATTGTCTCTCTAATAATAAATACGTATTCCTCATTAATAAAAATATTATATTTCAGCGTATCTTACCGTCAGGCAACGCCAGGTGGCTTGCTAGTAGAAAGGAAAACTAATGCATGGCTGCGCCCTTTTTACAACGAGGTTAGCCAGTGGTGTTAGCTGGAAGCGAGAAAGCATGCAAGCATGCACTTAACACTGATTGTATCTAACACACTAGACGCATCACATTCTCCTGCCGGATTAAGAATCCAAACGCACACACTTTCTCTGAAAGTAAACCCTGACTAAATATTGTAAATAACAACATTCGCTGCACAAATAAGATCTTCTCAGTATATCAAACCCATACTGGCTTTCACGATGAATAGTGCACCTTCTGCAAGTGATGTTACCTCAAATAACAACACTAAGCTTGATACTCCACCAGACTAGATGGATTCTTGTCATTCTTGTCATACTGAGCGCATAACTAAAGAAATGGCAAAAACACTAGAGGATGACCTCCAATCTGCAGTAGAATGGGGACATAAATAGATGGTCACATTCAATGCTGCCAAGACTAAACTGGTTTCCTTCAATAATTACAAGAAACCTTCTCTGCCACCAATAGCAATGGCCAGTGACTCCCTGTCTGAGAGTACATGTTTCAAACTCCTTGGCCTTACGTTCACAGGAAACATGAGTTGGAACAATTATATTGAAAACATTGCCAGGGCCGCTGCAAAAAAGGTAGGCTCTCTCTACCGTGCTAGAAAACTACTGACACCTGAAAGTATCCTGTACCTCTATAAGGCCACCATTCGCCCATGTATGGAGTATTTTTGTCACATTTGGGCTGGTGCATCTGCTGCTAGTCTCTCGCTCCTAGACAAGGTTCAAAAAAGAGTCGCCAATCTGATAGGCCCTGAACTGGCATCTAAGCTTCAGCCTCTGTCCCATCGACGAAACGTTGCATCCCTCTGCCTGTTCTACAAGTATTTTTATGGTGAATGCTCTGACGAACTGCAGACACTTGTGCCCCCACGATGTAGACACCCTCGACAAACCTGACAGGCAGCTAAATCCCACCCCCACACAGTAGAGATCCCTAGATGTAAAAGATCTTTCTGCTCTAGTAGTTTCTTCCCCAGAACCGCTAGACTCTGGAATTCCATTCCAGGTCCCTGCTTCCCCAACTGTACTGACATGCTGAAGTTCAAGTGTAACGTGAACCGGCATCTTGCTGCCCGAATTCCAACATAGTGCCCCAGTAGGTGCTGCCCCTGATAGTAGCCCCCTACACCAAAGTGGCAATGTGCCTTGTTTGGGGTGAAAATATAATTTTTTTAAAGTAACTAAGATCAAGAGACGCAAGAAAGATATATTATAACATATTTAAATTATTAATTGAGGTGAAGAAACCCATGTTCTCAACTGCTTTACTAACTCTGTGCTTGAGAAGTAAAAGAGAAATTTAATGGAATATTCGAATGTCTGTGTATCTCATGTAGAGATTAACTGTTAGACCCATAAAAGAAGCCGCTTGATTTTTGAGAACCTCGACTGAAGTAAAATAAAAGAATATATATATGTGTGTGTGTGTGTGTGTGTGTGTGTGTGTGTGTGTGTGTGTGCGCGCGCGCGCGTGTGTGTGTGTGTGTGTGTGTAAATAGAGAGAGAAAGAGAGGAAAAGGAAGAGTAACACTTAAAACTATGGAAACTAAACTAATATAGAGCACATGCAAAGTTTCCCAGACCATTTATTATTATATTCTCTTCTCTCTCTCTCTCTCTCTATCTATCTATCTCTCTCTCTCTCTCTCTCTCTCTCTGTATATATATATAAATAAAATGGACTCATTTTTCCCGTGTGAGTTTGACCTTAATAGGATTAAAAATCAAGACATTACATGCAAATGTAATGTGCACAAACTGCAGCACAGGATCTGAGGTGTGCTATAGGCCTATTATCCTTACACTTCTTCGATAACCGTACATTCCTATATTTTTCCCGATGAGAGTTCACTGCCAAAATCGGTTAGAATCAATTGAAGTTGTAAAATCTTTTCTCTCTAATACATTCCTTCTACTCCTGCTCCCACTTAACACCGCTGAAAATGCGTCCACAAGGAACATTACGAATAAACACCGGTTTTGAATCGTAAAGGGTTATTTAGGCCATTGTTTTCTTTCTTTTTTTTCTGTCTCTTTCTTTCGCTTTTCTCCCATAAAAAAACATAAAAATAAAAAATATTACGGTCCGATTAAAATTATCTTTTTTTTTTTTTTCCTTTTTGCTTATTTTAGTTACCCGTAGAACGCACACTGCGGGTCTACTCGGATTTTACTTCCGGTTTTGACAACTCTAACTGAGGAATCTGACTATGAGCTTTATTTATTACTGCTTCCAACTAAAAAGTTATTAAATAAACAAACACTTCCTGAGTTACACTTTATTATTACAACGCAACGATATCGTGAAATTACTTGCGTTCCATTTGAAAAGCAAACACAGAAAAAACTAATGAACGCGCTCAACGTCTGATTAAGATTCGATTTTTATGTTTTGCATTCTCTTTTACCGTAAGGCGCACACTGCGAGATTACTCGGTTTTTACTTCCGGTTTTGACGACTCCAGCCGAGGAATCTAACTATGAGCTTCACTTATTAGTGCTTTCAACAACACATTTTTTTTATAAAACAAACATTCCATTTTTTATAAATTACTATTACAACGCTACGATATCGTGAAATGACTTGCATTACACTTGAAATTAAAAAAAATAAACATAAACTGCGAGACTACTCGGTTTTTAGTTCCAGTTTGGATTACTCTAACCTAGGAATATAACTATGAGCAATTTATTATTTACATTTATTATTTACCTATTTATATCGGGAAATTACTTGCATCCCAATTGAAAAACAACAATAAAATAAAGAACCCGATAAAGGTCCGATTAAGATCAGAAAATATGATTGCTTTATCTTTACTAAAGAAATCTGCACGTGTTTACATTAACATTCATGAATGCTTTTTCTTCATCAACGAAATTACATTTGATATATATTTTGTTCAAACATACAAATGCTGTTGCTTACGGTACGTTCGGGAAAGTCAGTTCAAACTAAAACACTCTGACACTGTTTTATATAGTTTTTAAATTATTTACCCAACGTTAACACATTCCGCGACGATTTGTCTTCTCCAAATACATCCATAAACACTGTGTTCTTCGAGATGATTATACATTTTCCATTAAATTAAAACACTAACAAATCAGACCATTGCGTACTGCAAAACTGCCACTTCTTTTTACATTTTCGCCTTTTTTTATTTTTTATTTATTTATTTTTGGAGTCCATTGCTTTACTAAGACGATAAGAACCATGCATTTTCTCTTTTTATTAGATTTTTCCGTTACACCAAATTGAGCCAAAGCAACGCGTGGCAGAGTGTAGAGAATCGATAATAATTGAACCGTGAGCAAAGTTCCTTTCCTAAAACTACCCCTCTGTTGAACAAAACACTAGTGGGATTCTTCCTGAGAACAAAATTTTCGTTTTCAAGTCTAATGTGAACAATTTTTTTTTGTCGGGGTGTCTTTAATAATCGGATTCTGCTAAACATCCACCATTACAAATCATCACAGTGTTGCCTCACTATACATCTGACACTCATTATTATCCTCAAGTGGTCCTTTAGCCTTGATAAGTGGTGACTCTGATCTAAAAGGAAATAGTGCACTTGACGTAACCGGGAGTATTTTTTTGTTTTCGTTTTTGAAAGAGTTCTAATAGGAAAAATGGGGAGACAAGCCACATTTTAATTATTTTTCCAGCGAAACATTTCTGTAAATTCAAAGCAAATTCAGTAAAGTCGCGAGGTTATGCAACAGCAAACAGCAATACAACAGCAAACATCTAGGAAAAAAATAAATACAACAGAAAGCATCAATCAATTAAACATCAATACAAAAAAACACATCAATCATAAAACATCAATCAACAAGCATCAATACAACATCAAACATCAATCAACATCAATCAACAAATATCAATCAAGCCCACCATTCGCCTATGTATGGAGTATTACTGTCACATCTGGGCTGGTGCATCTGCTACTAGTCTCTCGCTCCTTGACAAGTTTCAAAAGAGAGTCGCAAACCTGATAGGCCCTGAATTGGCATCTAAGCTTCAGCCTCTGTCCCATCGACGAAATATTGCATCCCTCTGCCTTTTCTACAAGTATTTTAGTGGTGAATGCTCTGACGAACTGCAATCACTTGTGCCCCCACGACGTGAGCACCCTCGACAAACCCGACAGGCTGCTAAATCCCACCTCCACATTGTAGAGATCCCTAGATGTAAAATATCTTTTTACTCCAACCCTGGAATTCCATTCCAGGTCCCTGCTTCCCCAACAGTACTGACGTGCAGAAGTTCAAGTGTAACGTGAACCGACATCTTGCTGCGCAAATCCCTACATAGTACCCAGTAGTTGTTGCCCCTGATAGTAGCCCCCTACACCAAAGTCGCAATTTGCCTTGTTTGGGGTGAAAATGTAATTAAAAAAAAATACATCAAACATCAATCAACAAATATCAATATAACAACACACATCTATCAACAAACATGACTTACCGAAACATTGATTGAGATATGTTTTTTTTTAATCTTAACTTGACCATATTAGCATATTTTTAATTTTATGAATAAAACGTAACATTTTATATTTCAAAATGATTAATTTGTAAATAAATATTTACAAAATTTACAAATAAAATATAACATTCACTTTAGAATATTATAAAATATCTAAATTGTCTCTCCATTTCCCTACTGAGAGTCTTCGTAAAATGAAACCAAAAAAAACATTCGTTTAGTTAAAATGCACTAGTGCCAACAAATAATACTAATTAAGAACAGAAAATCTAACAGAAATAAAATTTAAAAAAATTAGACACTGAGCCATTAAAAAATTAACGTCCGACTCTGATTGGTACCCGAAAACGTGCAGAGTGCCCTAAGGCTTAAAACAGGACATCTGGTCTTCAAAAGTTAACTGTTAAAAGAATTTTCGCTTGTAATTCAACTTTTACATACTTTAAATGATTTTTTCCCACACAACTGATTCTTTCAAATTCTTACTTCTGTGAAAACTATAGTACTTCGTAAACATAGATAAATCAGAACTTTAAAAATTAAGTACTTTAAAAAAAAAAAAACTTGAAATTTTAATTCGTCTTACGTAGCGCTTGATCATATAACGCCAGGAAGGAAGTCCTTTTTTCTTTAACTTGCTTCAAAACGTTTTAATTCAACTTTTTAAAAGCCATCAAAAACATCTCTTGTTATTAAGCTGTGTTTACGCGAGAGTATAAGTGTCGTTCATGGAATGCATCACACCCAATGCGCTTTCAAGCAATTAGAAAAAGGTGATGGGGAATCTGGGGAAGGGGTACCATTGATTTGTGTAAATAGGAAATACGGGGGTGGGAAACTGAAAGTAATCTAAGGTTGGTATGATAAACTTAGAGTCCAACAAGAATCATAGGGGTCAGTTTGTGTCATGATAAAGGCTACACCCTATAATTAGTGCGGCATAATCACGTTGATACACCGGTTCCCGCTGGATCACCGAAGTTAAGCAACGTTGAGCCAGGTCAGTACCAAATGGGTGGCCATTTGGAACTTCTAAATGCTGTATGTGCTCTCCGCTTATCACGGTATTGTTTCCAGTCGTCCTGGATTTTTACTTGCCACTGAACTCAAACAGTGCCGATTTAGGAGAGGTGTGGTTGGGGGACTGCGCAAGCCTTGCCTCACAATTACACGCCCAGCTGCCCCTAGAAGAGGTATCCTTTGTCTTTCGAGACTGAACAGAGGCATCAAAACCCTATAATTATAATCGAAAATATTAAATAATAGATATTGTAGAATATTTTTCCTCCAATTTAGAAGCATTTAATAGTTTGGTTCTATTCACGAATGTAAATATTAGGTCAGTTCAAAAATGTTTGCCGATTTAAAAATGTAATCTTCTTAAAACTGAAAATAATCAATGACTGCCATGTCAAACTCTAATCACGTTGACACACCGGTTCTCCTTAGATCGCCGTCGGGTCTGTTCATTACCAAATGGATGCCCATTTGGAAATATACCATGCGCTGTATGTAGGAGGACATCGGCACATCCCTGCAAGAATTGTAAAAACCTAACGCCGTCATCTCCCATGACCGGTATATACATACGACCAGGGACCAGTTGTAGATATAATATTCCCTTGACACTTCCCCCTTTGGAGGAAGGCGATTCAACCCGCCTACGGTAAATGCTGCTGGCATGAAATAGCATGTAAAACTAGTAGTCCAGCAAGGACCATAGAGGTCAGTTTGTGATGTCACGAGGCCACATTCCTACAATTATAATTATAATTATAAGTCGTTTAATCAAATTATTGCAGAATATTTTTTTTAAATTTAGAAACATGCAATAGTTTGTTCCTATTCAAGAATGCAAGTATAAACGAACACGTAGTTAAGCAAAAGAATATAACAAAAGAAATTATCATTCGATAGAAATCTGTTCTTAGGAACGAAATTTAAAAGGTAATATATGTGGTTCACTTGTGTTTGAATAGAAGAGCAACAAATGCAACGCACATAAATTGTGAAGCCATGTGTTTTCTCCTTGTGACAACCGCTACCCCAACGCCGCGAATCTCGTCTCGTGCTGTATATCTCTTCTCGTGTATCTTCTCGTTTTAGCAGTGTCATTGTCTCTCACATTAGCGATTGCCGATGGCGCGAGCACTGGTTTATAAGCATAAAAATAAAACAACGCAAACTCACAAAAGAAAACATAGACTGATGCGTTGTGTGTAGATCAGTTGTACTCTGTGTATGTGTGTGTCTCTGTGTGTGTGTGATACTATCGCGGAAATCGGCCTCAAAATGTTAAAGTTCACATCTTAGTTGTCTGTTAATGCTATTACTCTCAGTCGATTGATCAGTTCATTTCTACTTCATTTGCTAAAGCTCTCCCGACTATTCTCCTAGACACAATCTGTCGCCAACTGTCGCAAACTGAAAACTGTATCCAAACTAACTCTGACATCTAAATTCATTCACTCGAAATCGGAAATCTTATGTCCGGTCTTTTGTCTTAGTCACCGCCTCATCTGACTAATAGAAATTCTGATTACTGTAGCTATAACAGACTAATTAGTCAGAAACTGACCACCGACCGACTGTGAGGCATTTCCCTGTATGGCAAGTGCCTGCCTGCGCTTCAAACTAAACTTTCACAAGAAACACACGTCTACTGAAAACACTATCAATAATTTCCACCACTCTTTATCTGTGCCTAAACCTAAACGTAGATTCCATGAACACAGCTTCTTTCTTTGAAATGCACACCTGTGGAACTGTCTTCCGTTTGCCTGCTTTCCAGCTGACTACAATATGGTCGTCTTCAAGTCCAACGTAAACAAGTTTTTGATGAGCCGTTCACCTTAAGTAATCCAATTTAATAAATTTGCATTACTATCCATTACTAGGATATTGTTCCATTGGCTACTGTGCACTCTGTAACCCTTATCCTCGAGTGGCCTCTGGACCTTGATATTTAGCGACTCCTATGTAAAAAAAATCTCTTCCCCATAGTCTTGGTACTAACCTCGCTTCCTATACTTTTTCTGCTAATTAATCCTTTTCCTCATTGTCACGGTTTGGCTCTGAACGAGTCGGCGTCCATTTTATCACAAAATTACTATAATTAAAAATGGACATTTATTATCAAGTATCAAAAAACTTATCATGTTTTATCCCAAGACTTGAGTCCTCTTTTTGTCGACCATCAGGCTGAAATATCTGTGCAGTTCCGAGTTTTATCAAAGATCATAATTGACTGATTTTGAAATTGCATTATTTGGGGGTTGAAGTGAGAGTACGTAAGAAATTAAGAGTACGTTTCGTGCACACCTCATATATTGATATTTTTCTTTCTCCACTTTTTCAAAGCTGCTTAAAATCGTTCATACGGTCTCCAAATAAGCTTGTCACATAAAGTTGGAACGTAGGAAAGAAAGAAAAAAGATCCATGTGGCCGCGGCCGAGATTGAAACCACTACACGAGTTTATAGTGTAATTCAAATCTTGTTCGTGGCTGAATACTTGATGTTCCGCTAGGACTATCAAGGGTATTTTTATCGTGACGCCACCACTAGAAGGATTGCCAATCACGGCTTAAGAAAGGTCCATCTACGTTTGAGAGAAGATTAGACTGCGCCAGTTTGCCAACCTGATATTTTACCTCGCGGTACATACACCGCCTTGCCTTCGCCAATGGTTAACATTTGTACTAGTCAGGCTCGACGTTGCTTAGCTTTGCTGATCTGGCGAGAGCCGGCGTGTCAACGTGATTGTGTCGTAGGGAAAGTCAAGCCAATGTGCATAAATGAGGAGCATTCTGGCTTTTTAAACATTACTTGAGCAGACCAGTCAGCATTTCCCGGTCAGAGGAGGAAAGGTACAGACAGTAAGCAGTAATCTTTATCCAAAAGACGAGAGACAAGGTATGGAAAATAATACATCCTAGGACTACCCTGGACCAATACCTCAGCCCGACAAATAAAAAGCCACTGAAATTGCCCAGACTGTCGGACTGATTATTGAAAACGAATCCCCGACTTGTATTCAGTACTCAAGGATCTCTGAGCAACCGAATCTGCAGAGAGACTTCGTCAAAAAATAGAAAGCTTCCAGCAAATGCATTTGGCTAGAATTAAGAAATGATTTCGGAAATGTAAGCATATTTCGAGATTAGCAAAAGTCATGCTACAATATAAAAAAGGCATCGAATGTTCATATACTTTAATTCAAACCGTTATATATATATATATATATATATATATATATATATATATATATATATATATATATATACTAGCTGTACCCGGCCACGCGTTGCTGTGGCTCAGGTTGTTAAAATGGAACACATGTGAAAGTAGAGAAAAGTTTGATTCTTTTTTTCAAGAGAATGTACAAATTATTTATTTTTTTTAACAGATGTTAAGAAAATAAACAGAAAAATACTTCCATTATTAATTATGCAAAAAAATAAATAAAATGCTGATTTAGTGTTTCAATATGCTTATAAATTATGATAAAACTTGCTGAGTATGCACTGTTTTACGGTTGTTGTAAAAATGGAACGGAAACTTAAATTTCGCTTCATTTTAATCTTTCTTAATTTTTTAATTGTGCCCCCCCAAACGAATATAATCAAAACAGTAACATTCAACAATTGTACTTTATGTATATAAAACACAAAATATTTATTTAAAAAAAAATTTTTTTTTAAATTAATAACGAAAGGGAAATAATTCCATTTTTAAACGAAAAAGTCAGTTTACCTAACTTACTGTATTAATGCAATTTTTTTTAAGCAAGAAAAAAAAGGTAAATATCCAGATACGCTACTACAGAACACCGACCACTCTAATTTGTTTTTGTATAGGTAATTGAGGTCGCTGACAACGAATCTGATAGTCAAACTTGGGACAAATTTACAGTTTGCATGGTATTTACCCCTGAACCCACGAACTTCTTTGCACCATTTTGCAGCTTCCGTTTATGCTACGCGCATGCACGCTGTATCATAAACGACAGCTTCACCAAGCAAACGACGTTGGGGGGAGGGGATTTTTTTTTTCCAGGACATAGAATTTTCTAATTTTCAAAAATACATTATAGCGCTTTTTGGGTGGAAAATTTAAAATTAGCTAAAAAAGAAATAAAATAAGAAAAGGAAAGCACACCAAGTTGGAGTAGGGGGGGGGTAATTTATCTGTTTTTGTTTGTTTTTTTACCTGGAACATCGAATTTTCAAATTTTCCGTTAGTAACGCACCGACATTTACCAATTAGAACACCATTTAACATTTTCCGAAGATTTTACTTTGTACATTGGGGGGTGGGGCGGATGTGATGTTGGGGCGCGCGCGCTCCCCAAAATCACATCCCCCCCCAAACAAATTAGAGTGGTCGGTGGGGTTTGTATTACTGTACACATAGATTCGAAAAAGTTGTCAAAAAACAAATATATAACAAATAAATGTTATCAAAAGCAAGATAAGTTACTTTTCTACCAAACCGGATATATTTTTCGTGTTTTTATTCAATGTAACATATTGGGTTTGTATTACTGTACACATAGATTCGAAAACGTTGTCAAAAAACAAATATATAACAAATAAATGTTATCAAAAGCAAGATAAGTTACTTTTCTACCAAACTGGATATATTTTTCGTGTTTTTATTCAATGTAACATGTTTATTCAGCTCGAAAAACATACAGTGTTTACCGATGTATTGGAAAATTCAAGATGGCGTCTGATTCTCTCTTTAACACGGTAAGTTTCGAGCTGAATAAATATGTTACATTGAATAAAAACACGAAAAATATATCCAGTTTGACAGAAAAGTAACTTATCTTGCCTGTGATAACATTTATTTGTTATATATTTATTCCCCCCCCCCAAACAAATTAGAGTGGTCGGTGTTCTGTAGTAGCGTATCTGGATATTTACCAAAAAAAAAATATTTAGGTTTGGCTATAAATTCCTAAACTCATTTCATCCTAAATAATTTAGGTGACTGAAATAGGAATCTAATTGAATCTTTAATTTCCTGAATAGTATCCGATAATTCATTTTTCTTCGAGTTATATCGAATACATTAATACGGACTTTAGGGGCTTTTTTCGTAATGTTACTGTAAAAATTATTTTTTATTGTTACAAATTACGATGCTTTAAAAAAAGCAAAAATAGATTCTTGCGTTTTTTATTTACTACTGAAAACCATAACTTTAGTAAAGGTATTTTTTGTTTAAACAAAATAAAACATTTTTACTGAGAGTTAAGTAAAAATAATTAGTTCATTATATTCTGCGATCATTATTTGAAAAATACTGCAATTTTCATTAAAATTCGTTAATTTCCTGATTTTTGGTGAATTTTTAAGTAAAGGGAGGAGTCAAAATGTGTATACACTTTGAGCGTTGTCATTCATTTTGAGACCACGTGTGGTTAATTTAAATATCCAGTTTGGCAGAAAAGTAGCTTATCTTGCCTTTGATAACATTTATTTGTTATATATTTGTTTTTTGACAACTTTTTCGAACCTATGTGTACAGTAATACAAACCCAAACTTCGAAGGTTGGAATCCCCCCCAAATGTACTTGGAAAAATCGATTTTATAGTGAGATTTAAGAATGGTTAGTCGAAAAAAAGGTGAAAAACAAAACAAATGATCAATAAATGATTGTTACCAAAGGTAATAAATGCTACTTTTTTTACTTACATTGAATATTTTCAAGCGCTTTTCTTTATTTTTTAATAATCTGATGCGGGTGTGTGGTTGCCAAATACCTCCAGATTTTCTAGAATTTCCCGCTAGATTGTAACCGGAATCTCCAGATATAGCAGGAAAACCGCTAAATTGTAACACTGGTCACGTGACAGGAAACGGTAATAAATAATTGTCCCTAAATAAAAAAATAGCCTCTCGGTACAAAGAAATCCACCTATTTATCATAGAAAAATTAAGTATAATGTTATAATTGAAAAGAAATATATAAAAACACACATGGATATAGTAAACATATTATACCAAAACGTGGAAGCCATCCGTCCAGTGGTTTTTTAGACAATTAATTCCGAACGAACCAATATTTACATTTATATATATATATATATATATATATATATATATATATATATATATATATATATATAATTTTATAAAATCAACAGTAGGTTTTCTACAGTGCAATGTAGACAAACTGCGGGTAGACATGTGAAGCTTCCTCCCGATGCACCGCGTATGTTCACCAAATAGAGCAAATCGATTTGATTGAAAAATAGTCGATTTCACCAATTTGGATGACAATAAAAATATGGGAGAATGAAATATCCGTTGATCATATTTCAATTCCGGACAACGTCGTGTATCCTTTCTGTTCCATATTAGCAGTCCCGGCGCATCGCCGAGTTACCTGAGCAAGAAGATTATTATTGTTGTCGTGTAGTTGAATTAGATTTGGTTTAAAGAGAAAAATGCAATTCAAGGACAAATATGGTTAAATGATGTTTGAGGAATTTAATTTGACAAGAATCTATAAACAATAACAAGAAAGAATTTTAAATAAATGTAAACATTTTTTTTCATAACTAAAACGCACAGTAATTTAAAAAAAAAGGTCTGACTTTTAATGCCTGACGTAGTCTGATGTAGAGGTCACCTAATATGACGTGGATTAGAGGAGAGAGCTTGAAAAGACGGGTATCAGTAAGTAAAGAGTTGGAAAGCAGTCGAAGAAGTCAGATGAAGAAGTCAGTCAAAGATGGCAGTCGAATAAGGCAGACAAAGAATGTGGAAATTTAGTAAATTTGGTTACTTAAGGAGACAGCTCATAAAGAATTTGTTTACGTTGGACTTGAAGACGACCAAATTGTATTCGTTTTTATCCTTATTCAGCCAAAGCAGTGCATGTCACCACTTAGACATAAGGTGATACTGGGTGGGACTATGCCTACAGCGGAACTAAGTAAAGAGTTAAACAACGATATGTATCTTCGCATTACATCCAAATTTCTGCATGTCAATACAAAAAAAAAAAACGCGAGGCAGGAAGGGGATTCCAAAGTTTAGCAGTTCGAGAGAAGAAACTATTTGAGTAGAAAACTTCCTGCCATCTAGTATGGGACCTAATACTCGTAGATTTGCGTCTCATTTTTACCCTCTCTTTACGCCCCTTCCTCGCTCGCAGGAATTAGATACAATAATAAAATAGGAGAGTTTTTGTCTTCCTTATACGGAGGGGAGATGTAACCTAAGGATTGGCAAGTGGGAGTAAAGAGCCAGTTCTTCAGAGAAAGAAACCTTTGGTCTGCAAAAAAAAAATGGCTGGACAGTCTTGTTCGCACTTCCGGCTAGGAGCGACTCTCGTGATTAGCAATTTTTCTCTTTCCTGCTATCTCTTTCCAAAAGAAGAGACGTTGCGAGCATGTCTCTGCTTTATTGCTATTTTCATTGCAAGTGCTCGACTGAACCTCAATCTGTGGTCACTCTTTGCCAAACTTTCACAAAAACACCCGACTACCTACAACCACTGTATACTATTTCCCACACTTTCTATCTGTACCTATATACAAACGCATATTCCATGAACAAAGCTTCTTTCCTAGGCCTGCCCGTCTATGGAACACTGTTCCACTGGCTTGCTTCCCGGTTAAATAAAACTGTAACAAGTTCTTGTTGAGCCATAAATAATTAAATTCTCCCCATTTTACACCAATTTACGATTACTACACTACCACCCTTATCCTTGAGTGGCCTTCGAGCCTTGATAAGTGGTGACTATTTTGAGTAATTGTTTCTATTTACTTGCCTCCTCACGAGGGCAGAGTTAGACACAAGGTCGGTTTTTAATGTGGGGAAAATTCAGCTCCCCCAAAAGGGGCACTCTGGATAGGAACCAAAATAAAAATTCCCGCAATCTAGAAGGATTTCACCTCCACTGATCGAGGTCAGAGAAGTTGAAGTGTAGTATCAGAACAGATACTACAGTTTGCTCCCAACCAACGCAGCGATATTTCTTATTGGTAGTCCTAAAAGCGTATTCCTTTCTATCATATTGAGCCAACAGTCAGAAAGAGGAAGAGACGATAAAAGAATTAGATAGAAAAAGGGAGATACAGTAAGGATGTCAAAACAACGGATATTAAAGGTAAGAGAGTGAAAGAATAAAAGACTTCAACAAAAAGATGTTAGTTTTCTCCCAGGCACCAAATCCACGAGGGTCTAGGCTATATTTGAAATAGCTTTTTCCCTATTGATTGCGGCATGTTGCTGGCCCTGTGCAGTTTTAGGAGGTCAACCATCACAAGTTTTCCGTCTCTTTTTGGGAAGAGCTTATTTCATTGCTAATCGCGAGAGTCGCTCCTACCCGGAAGTGCCAACGAAACTGTCCAGACATCTTTTTTTTCTGCAGACCAAAGTTTTCTTTCTCTGAAGAATTGGCTTTACTCCCACTTGCCGATCCTTAGGTTACATCTCCCCTCCGTATAAGGAAGACAAAAACTCTCCTATTTCATTATTGTATTTAATTCCTATCAAACAACTCTGGCACGAGGTCACGAGTGAGTATAATGAGAAGTGTTTCTGTGGAACAAAGTGAATTCGAACATGGCAAATTCAGGTTTTCTTGCGTGTTTCGGGCCAATGTCAGATATCCCTGCTAGCTGCTGATATAAAAATCGGAACGTATATTTGGGATTGAAATGGCGTAAGTCGTTCCACGCACTTTACTGCAAACAGAATTTTTTTTTTTTTTTAGAAATATTACATTTTTTTAGTTTAATTATCTTCTTGGAAATGTAAGCATATTCTTACAATAAATTAAGAAAACCGACAATATAAAATAAGTCCGGGTAATGCTGGATTTCGACATCAAGTTCATTCTAAAAATAGATAAAGAATAGACAACAAGGACAAGCAGGTGATTGGCAGTAACTAATAAGATACCGAGTACACCCAGATGAAAAACGTTGCTGCCTTACGTGTGTGTGTGTGCGCGTGTGGGGGCATGCAGCTCTGTCGTGGGAGGAGAGAAGAATTGTATAAGTACTATTAAATAATATAGAAGTAGGTTTTTACACTAATGTGACCCGAATAGGGGTCAGAACGTCCCTTATTTTCTTTTGTTTTCCATCGCTGTGAAGGAGCATATTGGGGAATTATAATAGCTTTCCTAACAACCAAAAAGGACATCCGGGATATCAAGATACGGGTTTTTTTGATTGGTCAAGGATCTCCAACCTACTTCGTTTTTGTTTGAAGTGTTTAGCTGAAAATACAAAACAAAATCTTTTTCTTGAGATGCCAGTCATAAGCGCTCTTATTCTTTTTTGTCAGATCACGTGATAATCGTTTCTGCTGCTACTACTACTACTACGACGACGACGAAGACGATGAATAATAATAATGATAAGAAGAAGAAGACCTAAAAAACTACGTACTTGGTCGGCCTGCTAGTATATATATATATATATATATATATATATATATATATATATATATATATATATATATATATATAAGTTAAGGTGTAAGGGTCCGTGATAGAAGCGTGGATTAAGTTTTAAAATGAATACGTACGCATTAGATACAATTGAAAGCCAAATAACAAGGCAATATTATGAAGGATTCTTCAGAATTTTGAACAATTTTCTTTCTTTTTTTTTTTCTTTTTTGCCATGATGTTGAGTTTGAGAAGAAAACCAGTTATTAAAAAAAAAAGTCCGCAAGTTGTTCCTCTGTTGTGTCTTTTAATGCCGGAAGAGCGTTGGCTTCGCGATATTCAGTTGAAGTTGTAGGTTCCGTGATAGAAGCGTTGATTAATTTTTTAATGAATACGTATGTGTTAGATACGTTTGAAAGCCGAATCACAACGCAACTTTATGAAGGATAAACAATTACTTAAAATATATTAATTTTAAACAAAAAATAATGTTTATCATTCATAATATTGCGTTGTGAGGTGGATTTCAAACGTATCTAATACATACTTTTTTAATTTAAAATTTAATCAACGTTTTTCACGGAACCTACAACTTTAACTGAACATTGTGAAGTCAACGCTATTCCGACATTTCAAAATGCAGACAAAAAAAATGCGGACTTTCTTTTAATAACTGATTTTCTCAACTCAAGACCATGACAAGAAAGAAAAAACAATAAACGTACAAGATTCCGAGGATGAAGTCTTACTTTGTAATATATCAATTTTAAACAATAAATATTGATTATCTTTCATAATACTGCGTTGCGATTTGGCTTTCAAACATAACTAATACATACGTATTCATTTTAATATATATATATATATATATATATATATATATATATATATATATATATATATATATATATATATATATATATATATATATAACAGGGAAGTGCGGGTTAAAACGGAAAACTATCTTTACATAATACCAAAAGATGGAAGAAGTGATGAAGCATGTCTGTGGAAATCTTTTTATCCGAATACGATGTCCAGCATGTTAAAAATATACCATTTGTTGTAAAAATCTAATGGATAAATATCTGAAGAAGTTGGTGGGGACAGGATATTTTTACGGAAACATAAATCGTAAAATTGCCACTCATTAATGGAACAGCTGTAATGGAAAAATCCAGGAAATAAACGAAGGTTATAAAAAAGAAAACGTGAGTCTTTGAATTTTCAACAAATCTTTGCACTATACATATATATATATATATATATATATATATATATATACATATATATATATATATATATATATATATATATATATATATTAGGAGACGTACCCAGTGTTGCCCGGTATTAAACGTAACGTTAAATTCCTTTAAAAAAAATTAAGTAAATATACGGAAAGAAACTGAGGCATGTGCATGCGAGTATTATGGTTTTTTTTTAATCAGTTAATTTCTTTTAAGTAAAAAAATTTAAATACTGGAGATGAGATCGAAACCAAAACCTAAGGACAATAAGCTTGTCACGATCTTCATAAAGTGTTTTCCAACCTCGTGAAACAGTTAATTAACAAATAAAACTCCGAGTTTGACCACTTGGCAGTCCTTTTTAGGATGAAACTGATTGAACATTTTCCCACATGTCTTGATACTCTATGCACCAAGTTCCAAGTCTGTAGATCAAATATTTGTTGGTGTATAGGTTGAGAAGTGTCTTCATAGACACGTTCTAACTTGTGACCAAACACGGTGGTGCTGGTGCTGGTGCTGGTAGACAGAGCAAAGATACGCTCGGTTTAAGAAGGTGGATAGATACGTCCAATAGATTTAAGATAACATCTTTTATATAAATTAAAAAGTAATAATAATATATTTATAGTTAGAAAATAATTAGTAAAAGTTGATAGAGTAGATAATTATTATATTTACTATTATTACTGATGGAATAAGATAAATCACTATTATAAAAATTATTACTAACGGAATAAAAATCATAAGCTTAAAAATAAATAACTATTATGATACGTTTGAAATCCACCTCACAACGCAATATTATAAATGATAAAATTCTTTGAAGCCGATGTATGACTACATTTGCACGACCAACTTTTTTTTACTGCTGTCCCCGATTGACACTCCTATTTTCCTCTTTCAGCTTCTCTTTCAAACCCCGTAATATATTCATTTCCTTGTCTTTCTCTTTTAACAAACAACCTCCTCTCTTCTTTTTGATTCATTTTAAATTTAATTAATTTCTTTCTAGTCTTTATTCTTTAACTATAATTTCTAACTACATATAATCTATATTTCTCACCCACCCCTCTTCCTCTCCTTTCTTTTCCCTTTTCCTCCCTCCCACTACCCACCCTCCTCTCTATCCAGCACTTCGAATCTTGGTGCGTGATGCTCATTTTTAATTTTTAAGAATCTTTTATTTTGACTTGAATTATCTGAGGAGATCGGCAGGATAATATTATTGTTCTGCCGATTGAAACAATTTGTAATGATTGAAGAAAAGAAAACCCGAGGTTGAAATAATAAAAACATTATTTGCTTGTCTAGCCGCACTGATGAGCTGTGAAATAGCGAAACAGTACTGTATGTGGATGGCTAGTCACTTTTTTTTATATTCCTTCTCAACTTTAGAGTTCCTGCATTATCATAACCTTCTAATACTCACATGAAAATTGTTAAGAGATAAATACAATCACGGTTATTCGGTTCATATTTTTACGTCATAAACGTCAACATTTCCCCTCCCCCTACTCATGCCAAAAAAAATAAAAAGGAAAATATTATGTATTTTCTTATGATATACTTTGTTCGCACCTAAAACGTTTCAGAGAATATTTTGTTCCCCCAGAAAGCACTGAGCAAGTGACTTACTTTTAAATCACGTTCTTCTTCAGCGCGCTATTTCTGTAACATTATTGACTCGACTATTTCTTTTTTGTTTTGCTTGTTTGTTGGTCTCTTTCTTTCAACCCACCTTGAACATCGAGTTGAACTCATCCATGTGACACTTCCCACGTCATACAAAACAAATAAGAGACACTAGTTTAGCAAACATTTATTTCAAGTCGGTTCGTGGCCAATACTAAGAAAGGGACAGGTTACTTGTCCTTGTTCTCTCCGCATCCATCGATACGACGGCCATATTGGATACGTGAGTCATGTGAAGACGAATATAACCTGAAGAGCAAACAAGGTCATCGAATGATGTATGCGGTTACAAAGTTGAAAGTTGAAAGTATTACACCCATTTCCAGAGAAATTTTCGTGATTGTCTCCACTTGTCCCCAGTCGAACTCTTCAAAAATGAAAACCAAAAAAATCTAAAATGTCTAGCTGCAACTAATTTTATTAGCAGGGGCGCCCGGATTTACCCAGTCGTAAAATACGTTTAAATACGTTTTAGTTCATACAGATTTCGTATCTTTTTATTACAGAGCCTACACATTCATGAGCATGTTTCAGTCAGCCAGTGAAAGTAACTAAAGACCTCATCAGGCGATATTGCTTATACAAAAGTTCAGTCAGTAAGAAAAATATCGCTTGAAGAGGTCTGGCTGACTGAAATATGCTCATGAATGTGTAGCGAGTTAATAATGATTATGTAAAACAAAATTAAAATATATCTTGCCCTACTTCGGTATTGAGCACTCTTGCATTAACCTCGTTAAAACTTTATTGGTTGCTTCACTTCTGAAAAATATTAACCTGAAATTATATATATATATATATATATATATATATATATATATATATATATATGTATATGTACATATATATATATATAGTAGAAATGGTAATTAATAAAAACTGAAGAAAGTGCTCAATACTGTTGTAGAGCAAATATGCATTTTATTTGTTATTACCGTATCTTTCTGTTAAGTTACATCATTGTTTCAGCTACCCGGCCGTTCTTTTTTGGGCGATCTGTAGCTTCCTCAGACTTTTACAGAAATGTTCGTTGTTTTGGGATGAAAGAGTGAAAGAGTGAATAGGGGAGGGGTGCGAGAAGAGCGGGAAAAAGAGGAAGGTAACAAGGGGGAAAGGTAGGAGGGGATGCTTGGTATGTCGGTAAAGTTTTAGTTTTGGAGTTTAAGGAACTTGCGGGGGAGAGTCTGGGAAGTTCATTTCTGGTGTGGCTGAGGGCATAGAGATACATGGAGGGGGAAGGGGAATATGTGGGGGTATGAGGAGGGGGTTACTTTAAAATTCGAGTCTTAATGTTAAAGTTTTTGGCGTCTCGTTGGTGAGATGATTTCTTGATAAGTATGTCTTGACCTGTTGGGTGTTGCTTAGGTTCGGAGGCGGGGGGGCTATTGTTGTTAATTGTTTGGAGGGGGTTAGCTAGCGGCCACGCGCGCGAGCACACACATGCGCACGTACACACATATATATACTTAAAGAAACGTTCATATGTACACATACATATCCGCTCTGGCGTGCAAATATATGCACATATGTGCGCATGCATGCATAGACACCCGCGTCGCTCCCGCTTACGTCAATTTTTCCTTAAGGTGCTAAAATTGGGTACGTGTGCGCAGGCATGGATGCGCTCATACACAGATACGTACACACATCGGTGCCCCTACCTCCCGTCAAACAACGAACATTTCTGTAAAAGTCTGAGGAAGCTACAGACGGCCAAAAAAAACGGCCGGGTAGCTGAAACAATAATGTAACTTAAAAGAAAGATACGGTAATAAAAAATAAAACGTATATATATATATATATATATATATATATATATATATATATATATATATATATATATATATATATATATATATATATAGTACTGATTTCAAAAGTTCAAAAGTTCAAAAGAAATGACTTTGGTACCATCAGCTAGAATCAAAACCCAAACATTTTGCGCTCCAGCCGCGTTCCCCACCATATCGACAGAGATAAGATTTTTTAATTTAATTTAATCACTTGAAGCTATTAATGAATTTGCGCATGCACAAAAGTAGTAGAAATATCTTGGTGTGTTTAAATATACAGTTTGCATTTCAACTTGACGAGATTTTTCTGTACACGTTATTCATCCATCTAAACAAATATTTTACTCGTTATAAACGATCTTTGGTGTATAATTAATATTTCCTGCTAATTTCCGAAAATTTGGGGGAAAATCGAGAAGGCTTGCCGCAAAACGTGCTCGCGTCTGTCTGTTGTGCGGGCTGAGAAGGAAACACGAAAAGATCCAAGATGGCGACCGTGGTCTTTTAACGTCCACGGTCTCAAACAGTTCTCGAAAATTCGCGTTTCACACGTGACTTTGAGGTGTACCTGGGCACCATAAAAGCAGGTTGCTGGGAGGGGTGGGAAGATGCGTTCTGACCTGTGTAGAGTGAACATCGTCACACTTGTTTACATTGGACTTGAATGCAAGGATATTTTAGTCGGTCAAAAAGTAAGCTAGCAGAACAGTGTTCCATAGGCGGACAGTTATAAGAAAGAAGTGTTCAGACCTGTGTAGAGTGAACATCGTCGTGCGACTCACGCTTTTCCGTTATGTGACCAGTAGTTTAAGAGTTTATTGGTTAAATATTTTTACACATATATGCCGAAAATAAACTGGCACGTCTGCATTTTAGCTTTCTTTAGTTTCCATTTTTGGAAAAGTTCGATTCAAAGCAAGGGGGAGACAATCACGGAATATACGGAACTTGTGCAAAAGTTACGAAAAATCAAAACCAACACATCCATGCAGTAATACAATAGAAAACATTAATTACTGAACCATTTATCGTTTGCTTTTGTTTTTTATGCGTTTTTTTTTCTTTTTCTTCTTTTGGGAAAACAAACCGTTTTCATGATAAATTCAAATTTCGAAATAAATTAAAACAGCTAACAGTTTCCAAATACTTAACATAATAAAATCCTTCTTAAATAAGAGAAAAATCCAGGTTTTCCTCGATGGTCGTACATCTAAACAATATGATATAAATGCGGGAGTGCCTCTACTGGACCTCTATTATTCCTAATATTCATAAATGAACTCCCTGACAAAATTTTATGTCATATATGCTGATGACACCACGCTCTATAACAGACACGACAGGAAAACAAATAAACACATGCCTAAAGAAATGGCGGAAACACTAGAGGATGACCTCCAATCTGTAGTGGAATAAGGACAAAAAATGGATGGTCACATTCAATGCTGCCAAGACTAAACTTGTTTTCTTCAATCACTGCAAGAAACCTTCTCTACCACCAATAGCAATGGCCAAAAACTCTTTATCTGAAAGTACATCTTTTAAACTCCTCGGCCTAACCTTCACAGGAAACATGAGTTGGAAAAATTACATTGAGAGCATTGCCAGGACTGCTGCGAAAAAGGTAGGTTCTCTCTACCGTGCTAGAAATCTACTAGCGCCCGAAAGTATTCTGTACCTCTATAAGGCCACCATTCGCGTATGTATGGAGTATTGTTGTCATATTTGGGCTGGTGCATCTGCTACTAGTCTCTCACTCCTAGACAAGGTTCAAAAGAGAGTCGCCAAACTAATAGATCCTGAACTGTCATCTAAGCTTCAGCCTCTGTCCCATCGGCGAAATGTAGCATCCCTCTGTCTGTTCTACAAGTACTTTAACGGTGAATGTTCCGACGAACTGTAAGCACTTGTATCCCCTCGACGTAAATACCTCCGACAAACTCGACAAGCAGCAAAATCCCACGCCTTCACAGTTGAGATCCCTAGATGTAAGAGAGCCTTCTACTCCAGTAGTTTCTTCCCCAGAACCGCTAGACTTTGGAATTCCCTTCTGGGTTCCTGCTGTACTGATATGCAGAAGTTCAAGTGTAACGTGAACCAACATCTTGCTGTCCATCTCCCCACATAGTACCCCTGTAGCTTATGTCCCTGATAGTAGCTCCCTACATCAAAGTGGCAATGTGCCTTGTTTGGAGTGAAAATGTAATTAAAAAAAATTAAATAATAAATTAAATATTAAATAACTAGCAGGGATACCCGGTGTTGCCCGGGGCCACAAAATAGAAAATAGAAGAAATGGAGTTGTTTTCTACACACCTGCTATACGTAGGATATTGAGTACTTTTTGATTACTATATACCACTTCCATCACTCCAAGTAAATTTTCTTGTATAATAAAGTATAACAAGACATATCGATGTTGTTTTTCCCAGGCAACGTGGCCTTTAAACATATCTGCTCTATCCATGATATTATGCATTTTTTTTTAGTTACAATCTTCTCTATCAAAGATATTGAGCATTTGGGGTTACGGTTTCCCTTTGTGCAACAAAATTTTAAAGAAAAACAGAACACTGCGTTCTAACGCACCTGCCCTGTCTAGGATGTTAAGAATCTTTAAAATTAAAGCGGCTTCCAGAGCATTACAAAATGTAATACCTCCCTCTGTCCAAATTATTGAACACTTTGGATTATGGCTTCTGTTAAGTGCTTATTAAACTCAATTGCAAAAAGCACTTTTGAGTTACAGCCTTATCTTATGCAGGAAACTTAGCACTATGGATTATGGCTGCTAGGCAATAGTAACAAAAGGATAGCGATGTTATTTATCCTGGGTGAGATTGTGCTTAAACATATTTGCTCTATCTAAGGTCAAGAGTACTACTAAAACTTAGCTAATTTACATTTGGGTTACTACCTGCTCTATCGATGACATTAAGCACTGTGATCCGCGTAATCCTAAAAAAATCAATAGTATGTCCCTTGTTCGAAAATTTTGGAAGTCCTTGGTTTAAGCAGTCACGTGTCTGGTTCAATTATGCACTCCTCATTCACTACGGTACCACCAGCTTAGGTGCCGTATTGCTATCCCGTACCATGAGTACGGATTTGCCAAATTCCAGGTAAAATTATCTGACATGTTAAGATGCTAACTCAGTGGTTTTCGGCATTCATTTTGATTTTTTACCCAATTTTCCGTTACACAGTGTCTTGATAATATTTGAAAGGTTTCGTTCGATAACTACTGTATCGCTATATTCATTTGCTCACAAAATACGTCGACAGACATGGTTAGTTTCAGAGCTAAGGGCCAGAAATGCACATGTAAAGGTTTTGTACATATTAGTGTTTTGTTGCTCGTGGTGGGCTCGCGTGAGCTGTGCGTTATCAATGTCTTCGATATACCAGGATGCACCCTAGATGTGTAAGCCTGTGTTCTGGAATTTGAATGCTCTACTGGCTCGTTAGCTGTCTGGTTCACACTTGGCCTTATCAACATCACGGCTTCTACTAAGCATGTCAGCCCATACATTCGTTTCACCTTGAACGAACCTATAAGAGGAAATTTCTGTTGTGTCCAGTGTTTCAGTTACATAGCATAAGAATAAGTGTGGCTGAATGCGAAACGGGTGTATTGGAAGCGTCTATCACTCCAAGTGAAGACTGTGCCCTTCCATTATTTTGTGAAAGAACTGGTTCATCAGGAGTATTAGATAAAGATCCTGGTATTTCAAAACTGTGTTTAGTGTGCTTTTAATATTTGCTACTATCCTGAAGGTGCCGTTTTTTTTTTCTTTCTTAAAGGGTTGTTGAAACATTTTGGGTCATTGCACCGTCCAAAATACTCCCGGATAGCATTCGCTATAATTCCGCATAGACGTCATCGTTGCTCATGATTTTTTTAACGTTTTTCCATAAACAAACAGAAATATTCACTAGCTGTGTGCTTGAACACATTCAAGTCTCTAACTGCTTTTTCTAAATATACCAAGAGAAATATGAATCACTTTGCATAAGACACGGATACAGAACCAGTTTACTTATACCAAGTAAAGTTTTGAATGACTACTAGCTTTAGAATTAGTAGCAAAAATGAAATATTTAATAAAATGTGTGATTAAATAAAATATGTGATTAAAAAGTTGCACAAACCTGACCTCGTACAACGTGCCGCCTGTTAGGTAAAGATAACGAGATAAAGAAAAAAATGGCCGCTATTTATGGACTGGTGGTCACGTGAGTTGGAAGAAATATACAAATGATATACAGTCGGTTTTTCAAATAAAAGCCCGTGTGTCAGAGAGAGAGAGAGAGAGGGGGGTGTCTCTTTGGCAGAAATAAGTTCTGGCAGATGTACGCTGTGGTTTGATACCGAGAATTGCGAGAAAGAGAGCATAGCGGTTGGAAATTCTTTCTTTGGCCTCTGGACGGAATTTCGAATGAAACTCTTTATTTACTTCACAGGGTAGTATATTCTTGTTCCGTTAGCCATGATTTAATAGCGGTTCTGAGTAATTCGCAATTATAGTTTTTAATCGCCCATACTGTGAATTGAACCTTCAACCTTCAGGAGAATATCACTTTAATAATTGATTTTCCCCACTGCGTGCGAGTTCGACATGATACATCTGAGGAAGATCGGAGGTTACATCGGCCACATCGTTGTGAAAATGGCATTCAAGATAGGAACAGTAGTCTGAAGAATCCAAATAATACAAATGGAATAAATATCATACAAATGGCAAAACATGGAAGAACAGGTCTTTTGAGAACAGATGGACCCTGAGGCAATGGAAAAGACCAGAAAGAAGGCCAAAACCCCCCTGCAGAAAAACGACTTCAAAAACCAATTACTTGGTTATGTCTTGCCAGGCATAAAACAAGGGAGGAAAACATGGATCAAAGACACAAACGATGACTTGGAAAACAATATGAAAAAATCTGAATATGTCTATTTTTATATAAAAGGAATTCTCTGTGTGTTTGACTTCATTCCATATGGACTCGAAAACAGCTGAGCTGATTTTTATGAAATTTCACACAAGGGTACTTTATGTGTCTGGTAGTGTTCGTAGATAGGTTTTGTATCGGGATGTCTTTGATAAGTATCGATAATCGAACTAATCCAATAAGAAAAGGAACAGGCGATTTTGACTAAAGTTAACATTTCACAAAGCTTAACCTCACAAGTGTATTTGAGAAGTTTTAATATCACAAAAGCCCGACATATAAAATCAACAGTAGGTTCTTTAATGACATATAAAATCAACAGTAGGTTATTTAATGTTCAAAACGAATGTTTCTGTTTAGAGTACAATTGAAGCATGACACTTGATTTTTGCATTATAAATTTTAATTCAATCCATTTTATAAAATTAATAGTAGGTTCTCTATAATGCAATGCAAACTACAATGTATTGTGGACTAAGTCACTTCATGGAGGCATATAAAGTGCCCACATGGTTTGTCAAAACGCACATGAAGTTCTAATAATTTTATTAATAAATTTTGAAACAATTTTTTGAAAGAAAAAAAACAAAGAAAAAAAGAATACTTTTGTTCCCTTAAAAAAATTTTTAACCGACTTAAGACCCATGAAGAACGGCCCGTAAAAAAAAAGATTATTTAAAAATGTGAAATGTTGGCAAAGTGCAATAATTAGATGAAGTTATCTCCCTTGACACCCAAACTTCGTAGCTGAATTTGCCAAGATGGCTGCTCACGATGAATCTTACTTAAATTTTATTTTTCTCCGTAAAAAATTACTTGATCAAATTAAGCGATATTTTCTTTTATAAAAAATTTCATTCCATAACGGATACGTACATCATATAAATGTTTCTTTATCTTTGCTTTCTTTGTTTTTTAATTGTCTTTGCTAAACTTCATAAGTACCTTCTTTTCTGAACTCTTTTTTTTATTGATCATTGTTAGGAAAAATAGTTGCAGAAATAAACGAAAGCAATTAGATATCAACACTCGCTGATCAGGAAATTTGGATTTTGTTAGAAATAAATATATTCCTTCAATATAATTTGCAAAGTAAAATAAAATTATAAAATACTAGCGAAGAGGGGGGCGCCCAGCTTTGCCCGGGTGTAAAATGCGCTTAAATATGATATTTTAATTTGTCCAAATTTCGTATACGTTATTATAGGGTGATGATTTCAAAAGAAATTAAAAAAAAGGATGTAGGTGCTATCAGCTAGAATCGAAACCGAAACTGTAGCATTCGAAGCTGGTGACGTTACCACTGTACCAACGTGCCCTACATATAAACCGGCTAAACATTTTTAATTAAAAATAAATTAAGATGAATGTACAAAATGCTAAACGATTTTTTCAATTTTGTTCCCTTAAAAAAAAATTTAACCGGCTTAAGACCCATGAAGAACGGCCCGTAAAAACATCCAATCATTTGAGGCCCTTAGTGCCTTTAGTTTCGAGTGAGAGAGAGTTTGAAAATATGGAGATAGGCAGGCAGTCAGACAGGCAGAGATATAGCCGTTTATATATATTAGGTAAATAACAATCTTTCACGAAAAACACCCGTCTAGCTGAACCCACTGTAAAAAATTTCCCCCACTCTATATCTGTGCCTAGATCAAAACGCGGATTCCATGAACAAAGCTTCTTTCTTAGAACTGCACGCCTATGGAACTCTGTTCCGTCTGCCTGCTTCCCTCCGGACTACAACTTGGATGTGTTCAAGTCCAATGTTAACAAATTCCTAATGAACCGCCCCCTTAATTAAACACTTCATCAAACCTCCACACTAACGTAATGTACTTGCAATAACCCTTATCCCTCAGTAGCTTCCGGGCCTTGATAAGCGGTGATCACTGTGTAAAAAAAAAATATATATATATATATATATATATATATATATATATAAATAACAATGACAATTTGTCGCTTATGTAAATATTTTATGAATAATTAAAAAGGCGTTTTTTATTGGTTAAAATTAAAAGCTCTTTCGTGCTTGTATAAATTAAGCAGACGTTTTTTTTTAGTCAATCAAAAAAATTATTTCAATAAGAAAAGTCAAGAAAACTCTTTCTAAATGAACGACAGTGATTTAAAATGGTGTTGCTATTGCCAACGTTTTTGGAAATGAAGAATTTACTTAAAAAAAAATAGATAAAAGACGAAAGATAAGTGATGATTTAATTGTACTTTATTTGCGTCTCTCTCTCTCTCTCTCTCTCTCTCTTTATATATATATATATATATATATATATATATATATATACTAGCATGAGTACCCAGCGTTGCTTGGGTTTACATAGAGTTCCGTTTGGAACACACCTGCTACACTAATCATTTTCATCATGGGTAACATGGTACCCTAACAACAATTCCATAAATAAAAGAACGGATAAAAACATGTAAATTTAATCGTTCCTTAAAAGAAGAAGTACCTGATACCCTCTCCATCAGATATTTCGGCAGAATGGATATAGATAGAAGAAACTATTTCCCGGATATTGAGTACTATAAATACCCACCCTAAAAATAAATAATTAAAAATAAATCATTAGAACTTTTGTTTCACTAAAGATAACAGCGAATGCCCGCGTGATCGCAAAAATAAATAAATAAATAAATAAAAATAACCAAGTAGATAGAACTCCTTAAAAAAATGAAGATCTATCAACAATTAATTTCAGAACAATTAAATTAAATTTTTCATCATTTTATGCTTCTAATGTAATCTCCCTCCAAAATAACAAAAATGAATTTGTCATATGTTGGGGTTCATTTTGTTTATAAAGGTGTAAGGTGAAAGTACAGAATGGTGTCATAAAATTAATTAAATTTATAATTATTTTATGTTTCAAATGTAATTGCCACGCCCACCAAACAAGAAAACTGTATTTGTCATGTTTTGCCCCATCCATCTCGATCGCTAAATTTGAAAAAAAAAAATGCTAGAGATGATATATCTCGTTGAATGCTTTGTGGCCAAAAATGGGTGTTCATTTTACGTTAAATTTATATAGAAAAGTGATCCCCCACATTAAAATGTTAATTTTCTTTTTTTTTTGGAATTACTTCTTTCATATTATTTATAAAGATTGTTTAAACGTATTAGGCCCCCATAAAGTAGGTCCTAATTTTTTTAGGGGTTAAAAGACGCTGAGTCACGTCGTAAAAATTTACCTTTTTTTTAATTAGAAATTGAAGTTTGTAATCGATGAGATTAGCGTGAAAAAAAAGAAAGAAAAGTGTAAATTGTGGAATTCAGAGGGGGAAGTAGATGCTATTTTTTAGGTATTAAACAACGATGGGTCACATCGTAAAATTTGCGATTTCTGTATAGCTGTTTAAAGAATAATAACAACAAACAAATGAAATGATCGGAAGATTCTAAGGGGCAAATAACTCTAAAAGTGTTTTAAAAATTCGATGTTGAAATAATAATTCCCCAAAAAATAAATGTTATCAATATAAGTATTGTTTAAAATGTATTAAAAACAATTTTAAATAAAACACTGAAAACAATTCTCTCGCTAGAAACATTAATTAAGATACCGCTATTTAATAAAATCGATTTTTCTTAATGCCATATGCAAATGACATAATCTTTTTATTGTATCTAGTTTCTTACCTCCCCACCCGTATTATTTTGCTGATGAGGAGATTTTGTTTAAATATAAAAAAATCTTTTATAAAATTATTGTTCAAGACATATTGTCTATTTCAATAAAACATGGTTTCCGAAACGGTCGTACAATCTATTGATTTTGTTTGTTTTTTTCCTTTTGAAACTGATTTTCAGTTCAAAAATTATGAATCATATCTCTAGGATATCCATATCTGTCGAACTTATTATATATATCCTCATTACAGCGAGCACTGTTTTTTTTTTCTTTTAATATTATTAGTACATTTACTAATATATTAAAGTAAACTCTGCTCTTTAGACTCTAGGACTAATTCCCCCAAATTAATATATATATATATATATATATATATATATATATATA